>NC_090818.1:38492015-38822849 GCF_000390325.3 Nicotiana tomentosiformis | reverse complement strand
CGCTAAAACCGGACCAAACGGTCCTGGCCCGTTTAGCCGTTTGGCCCGCGGTCCCGGACCGGTCCCGGGCCTGGACCGGCCCACTTGCCAGCCTTACTTGCAATACCATATGTCATTTTGACACCGTTAAATAATTAGAGCCTTTGTAGTCGATGATGTATTACAAAGAAAACTCCAGACTCTTTCTAAACTTGAATTCAAATGGTCTTTGCTCAAAAATTTTGGAGAGTTCAAACCAATTTTTGTTTCAATGTTTCTCAAAGACTTTTTTATCAATAAAGAAAAGTTTTCCACAGAGGCCACCATTAAATTGAATTCGACAGGAAAAAAATCAAAGTAAATGATTGTTGTACGTCAAACTAACAATACATTGCTTTGCTAGAAGAGAAATGAAGGATTTGGGGAAATTAACATTTTTGTTAAAACAAATACTAACAAGAACCGTGGCCTATCGAGAAAAAGAAAAGAGAGAAACAAATGTCTCCCTTGTATTATTCACCCGTAGAATTTTTGCAAATCTATAAGGATTGTGAGGTGGCAAATATGCGGGTTGGGTCGAATATGGCGCAAGTAAAAATGGATTTAACAACGGATAATTTAGCCGACCCGACCCATATTTAATATGAATAAAAATAAGTTAACCGTGGATAATATGGATATCCATAATATTCATGATTTCTTGAATATGATCATTTTTTGAAAGAATTCCTAGTCTTCCAAACTTGAGGAACCTCCAATTTGAATCTTTGCAAATGTAAAAATTAAACATATTGGTTATTCATCAGTTATCCATTTTTAAACTCATTGGTTATCCATTGTAGGCATTTCTAATTGCTATGTGTGAAGGAAGAGATCCAAATGGAAGATATATAATTAAAGAGGCCAAGTGAAATTTCAGAGACAAAAATTGCTAGCAAAACAACATGTAAAAAGTCTTTCAAATATCAATCTAGCAGCTAAATATCATCATTGGCAAGATTAGAAGTTAAAGCAGTTGAATTTGACTCCAAATTTATATGCCAAGGCTGTTCAATTATTTGAAGCTTTCTCTTATATCACCACTGAGACTGAGTAGTTTTGCTGCAACTATTACTCACCTTATCAAAAATCACAGTGTAATTTGAGCTGCTTATGTTCCTGAAATAGCAGCCTGAATTTTCATCGTATTTATATGTTTGTTGGGTACTTCCAACTCCATTTACTATAGACTGGTCCTTTAAAAACATATATCCTTGTGCTTTTTGCACATTTTGAATAGAGCTAGTTGAGGTTCCATTCTTGAAACCCTTCAACCTCTTCTCATCAAATATCAAACTCACATTTGAAATAGAAGCATAGCTTTTATCTCCTATCTCAACACCATCAGAGTACAAGTGAAACTGAAACTTTTTAAAGGATTCAAGAACATGACCAGAAAAAGACGGCGTCTTGGCATAAACATTGTCATTAAAATCAATAGTTTGATCCACAATTTGCAAGTTCGCTTCATTTCCCATCACAATTTTGTTACTATAACTCAAATCTTGCGATGACCTTGTAGTAATTTTTCCATAAGATGATTTTACCCAACCATTCAACGAAATCGACCTACGTGCATTCGTTACAAAGGATCCATCAAGTCCTTTAAAATTGCTTGCCAAAGAAAAGGAAAGAGGCAAATTACTATACTCCAACAACTTCCCTTGTGTTTTTACACTCTTTTTATCCAACCAAAGATGCAAATTTGCATCAATATACCATACATTCAAAGCATTTGTGACACTGAATGAAATCTTATGGATACTTCCATCTAAAATCTTTCCTAATAAAGGGGTAACTTCAATATCATAGGAAGGAAGATTAAATGAACCAATTCCACTAATTGGTCTCCACAATAGAGGATTAATACCACCAGTATATACCACAGTAAAAGGCCAAACTGCACCAACTACAACATCATCTAAACTTACTATTACTTCCCTAAAAGCACCATTCCCCTGCATATCAGTACGATTATTCGCAGTAATATAATCATTTGGCAAATTTCCATACCAGAATTCATCATTCTCATGGAATGACACGTAAATTTCCAATACTGCCCTGTATGCATTCTGTGGGATTTTGAACTCCTTTGACTGTACATCAGTAGAATTCTCAATCTCAAACCACAGACCGTCATTTAATGGCAGATTTCTCGAAATGGGTATGACCAAATCAGCCCCAGAATCAAATCCCTTATTAAACGACTTATCCAAAGTCAGTTCTTTATCAGCAGGATAGAAATGGACAAATATTTTCACATGATACACTCCAGTATATGTAGTATCAACAATGTTCCCTATATAAACAGCAAGAGTTTGATTTGTCATGAGCAAAGAACAATACCTAGTAATGTCTTTCTTGACAGTCCAAACAATCCCATTAGGCCTTGGCTCAGCAGTACAACTCCTGAAAATCTCAACCCCACCAAGCCAAAGACCAAAAATGCGATCAAATTGCCTTCCTTTACTCGTTGCTCTCCATTCTAGCACAATCTTGGAAAAATTCTGAGATGGACAATTTGAAGGTGGTGTGTAATTTGCTAGTACCGGTGGTTTCCCATATGTGTAACCAAAGTCATGTTTGAGGAGTAAGTACGAGCAAGGTTTGGTTTTAGGTAAATTTATAGGCTTAGTGACTTCAAAATAAGTCGTAGGAGTGTCATTCTTGGATAAAGAGTCTAGTTGAGCAGTGAGTTGTGATCTAGAGAGAGCTGCATTATGAAGTCTTGCTATGGAAAAGTGTGATAGTTGGAGTACTGAGAAACAAGTGAAAAAGAAGAAGAGAGAGAAGAAAGAGAGAGCCATGAATTGTTAGCCTTGTTAATGGATATTTGGAGCAAGAAACATCAAACAATGTCCTATGGAGAGTGAAATTGTTTCCTAGTTTTCCTTGTTCTTTACAACTGCTTAGAATTTCACCAAAATGGATGACTTCATTCTAGCATATATTTATTTATCACCGCCACCCAAATAAGTAAAGCAATCAAAATGAATCCCGAAATATGAGAATAAATTGCATGAAATCAGATAATGATATGAGTCGTGAAGATCCCAAAAGGTAAAGCAATTAAAACGAATCTTGAAATAGTATGACAATAACTAGCATGAAACCAGACAGTCATGAAAGATCCAACCGTGAGGATTTGAATTCTCCTCAAACTTGATATATCAAATGTCAGTTGGAATTTGACGGACCTAAAACATGTTTAATAGAGTACACAATATTTCAACAGCTGTACGTTAGCCTTATTATCTTTTATGTTTATCCAATATATTTCGGTATCAAGATTAATATATTCACATATTTGCACTATATAAATGAGGTAGAATAAATAATTAAAACTGACAGTTTAAGAGGTTAACGTGAACCAGATAACATCACATTAAAGTTTAAATTCTAGTATTAATTAAGCAACTTTTAATATAAAGAAAAATGATAACGCTACAATATTAACTAGGGAATAGTGAAAAAATATCTCATAATGTTTCCATATTGAAATTGTCATATACGATCACGAAACGACTAATTAAAACCATCACATGTAGTCTTTGATACGTCGATTAGTATTATGTCATCTGTGGCAATTGCATTGGTACCTTCATTTTTTCAGCTAATGGTTCCACATCTAAGGCACAGAATCCTCGTATATTCCTTCATTTCTTTCATTTCGTCACCCATTCACCACAAACATGCCAAGCTACACTTAAATGAGCTACAGCAACCTTAAACATTGGAATCCACCAGGGAAATCTTGATTAATCCTTCACGAGATAGTAAAACAAAAATAGAAACTTTCTGGTAAAAGATCAGCGATTCCGATGAAGGTGAACAATCACTCAGAAAATAAGGGGATGGCGAGGAATGGCAAATTTTAATGCATCCCTTTTATTTCCTGCATAATACACTACTAAGGGTTGGCGCAATACAGACATACAATGATGCAAATAATGAGGGTGATACTTCCCTTGTTATCCAGGCCACCTCTATCCCAAAATGAAAAGAAATTCTTTGGAAGTTTGAGGGAGTTCGTAAAAAGCAACAAACAAATGAAATTTACATTCTGTACAGGCAGCGCCCGGGCACTTATCTGTAATTTCTCGTATTGTTTTGAATTTATTATATAATGTCAACTAAGAGATCGGTTCAAAACGAAGAGTTGACCGGAGTCTCCATTCAAAAAGAAAAGTTCCAAAGGTACATAAGAAGACACAGATACTTCTGATGAGGCAAATCTGTATGTAGGCTGCAAAATCTTGCTACCTTTGGCACATGAAATAGTTAGAAGACGCGGACCAGTTCTCATCTGCCATATCTGCAATAATAAACTCAAGCGTCAAAACAAGCATAATCCCCAATGCATCTCCAGATATACAATCAGCTAGAGTTCCCATCTCATCCTTGGAAGTGCTCTTTCCAGCATGGACTCTAACTGTCCTTTTTCAGATCTTTCTACAATTATAAGACAAATACACTAACATAACCATTCATTTAGATAGAAAGGGTCTCAATCTTCATTTTCGAATACAGTATTATCAAGAAAAATTACTGCTCAGCAAATTTACTCGAACAATTTTTCATCAGATACAGTTTTCACAAGCAAACAACAAATCAGACATGTGTTTGTGGTTAACTCTAATAATCCTTGGTAGCCGTGGCTGTATTGAGTTACTTTCAATGAGTCTGAAGTATATACTTAAAAATGGAGCTGAGATGAATGAGAAGAGTGATACAGCAGAGAGTGTAGCAAACTACCTCAACAATCCCTTTACGCGGTGCATGAATCGCTAGACAGAGGCAATAATCACTCTTCACGTGTTCACCGTAAGCAGATCTAGATGTTTCAACATCCTTACTGGCAAGCATCTCGACAAATAGACAACTTGCATCACGGTAACCCTGCAAACCAATATGTTCATCATTATATCAGGCGATAAACCTGGAAAGATACTTGGGGCTAGTTTGCTATGGAGTATTTCAACTGAACTACTCAAAATCATTTGTTAAATCCAATTTTCCAGTCAACATTGAGATTCAGTTCTTATATAAAAAGTTGATTCAGTGAACTAATAATCAAACATTATTCTACCGGAATTACACAAGTATATTTTCTTCGCCGTCTAATGATCACTTATATAACTATTCATAAATTGGATAAACCACATTACAATTACAAATAGGAGCATAGAACGAACCTTCCACAGACGGACCACCACAAGGGCCTGAGTGTCTAAGAGTAAGATACGACCAAGAGAATCAGTTATTGCAGCCAAAGTACCACTAGGTGATAATGTCAGCTTCTCGCCCTTTCTAGGGTGATCCTTAAAGCAAGTCAAAGGAGAAGCTGCCAAAAAATAGCAAATTTACAATGACATTATGTCAGCTATATTGACATCCAAAATAGATACTCGAGTATATGACAAAATCTGAAGTACAATTACGTAAAACATGGAAGCGAAAAAGAACAGCTAAAATTTATATTATCACATGAATTATTGAGAACCTAGGACTTCAACTGAAAAACTAAGGAGGAATAGAAGAATCACCCAGAAGATAACTTTAGCCTTCTCCATTTCACATATAAAACCTCAATTGGAAAGCAATATGCCAGGGTTACTATTTGAGTTTTACGGCTTACCTAGAAACTATAGTGTTTATTTTACCATCCTGCATTGCCAGGTTCAGCTTGCTGACTGACAGTCAGCACAAAGTTGGGAAGTAAATTACCCAAAGCCTAGAGCAAACATAATCAAAATTACCATGGTTTGGTCCAATCAATATTGATCATGTTTTCTCCAAGTCTAGAAAGATAACGAGAGATAATTGAACAGGTTTTTCTTGAAAAAAGGAGCTGTCATGTACAAAGGGCAATACAACATATGGTACACCATTATACTAAAACTTTTTTCTCCACCTAGCGACGCATAGAGTGTCTCCTTCTACTTGCAATAGCCTATACACCACAAAATTTGATTTACTGCAACCTATGGTGTTCGGATACCAGTGTGGGCACCCAACACGAGCGCGGATCTAGAAGTCAGATTCGTCATCACCTAAATCTAAGGATTGGGGGATATGGATTGGAGTACGGGTACGGTACGGGTGTTAAGATACAACCAATAATGTATATTATGACATATATGAGTACATATATATTTTGACAATTAGTTGAAGTTAGTAAATCGAAGCTAGTATAATTAAATTCATTCTAAACACTTAATAATTTATTCATGAGTTATCTCGTATAGTAGCAAAGTGTTCTAGTACTTTATGTGAATATATACATGAAATAAACCAAATTTCAAACTAATACCAATCAACCTACACTTCTAGGCCGTAGGTGTAGTCAAAACACCCAAGCTAGGTTGACCAAATACCCATACCCAAGTCGTGTTGGATACGACACAGGTGTAGCAAGGGTTTTGAAGGATCCGAGCAACACCAAATGCAACCCTGGTATTACAAGAGCGACTAGAGAGTCTGCACAAAAATGATCCATATACAAAAATCACTGTTGCATTGTACTGATAAATAAATTCTATCATACTATTTTCCTCATAAATTTTCTCCAACTTGCATTAAAGTGCCAACTGCCGAGCCCATTTTAACTTTTTCTCCAACTAGTTACAGTAGTTAAAAACAGGTTGAAACTTATTCAAAAAAAAAGAGAGAGGACGTTGAAACTTTGTAACGATCGCCTATACATCTAAAATACACGAATATATTGTATGAGATAATGAAAGTTATAGTTACCTAGAATAAACAGGGAGGGAGACGGGAGGGGAGAAGGTACAAGAAAGAAATACATAGAGCTAACTTTATACATAGAGAAAGAATTGATCACTTAAATCTTAATTATCCCAAACAAGCCTCCACCTAAAAACTCCTACAGACTTTATAACTAACTTTTGGCAACAATACCTTGACACTGGCAAATGTCAATTACTGCCCAGTGGCTTACAAACTACTTTCTAACTCGAAGATAAGCTTGTAGAAAAGAACACCTTCTTTCAGTCTTGATCTATAGATGAAAGTTCAAAGAAGCAAAGGAGAGATGGCAGGATGCCTGGAAGGAGAAAAATAATTTAGCATTTGACATGTAAAAGCAGTGATACATGAACAACCTCTACAGATATAACGATTAACTACATAGAGAGAACAGAATAAAAAATTCTTTCAACAGATGAAGAAATACCATCTACCTCGAGCAAAAGGCTGAGGCTTTGGTTCTGGTCTTTTTGCGGGAGTTGGATCACTTCTCCATAACATTTTTGAGATAGAAGTTATTGTCGAAAAAGTTGCAGGCACAACCTTTGAGAGAATAGCCCCTACTATTGATCGGCTTCGGTCTACAGAAAGTCTTGAAAGTGTGAAGAGAAACTCAATTTAGTAAAATAAAGTAAGAAATGGGAGTGAGAACAGCTTTCTAGATTGAAAATTTAAATGTGATCTTGAAAAGAACCATAAACTGTACTGAATACAATATGCTGCAGACTAACCGATAAGCAGAAATCACAGCGTCATCTCCAATAGTGATTGCGCAATAATAACGCTGACTTGACTGCCCAACAACAAAGGCAGCTGAATTCAAATACCAGAATAACTTCAGAAAATTTCCGAAAGTCATAGGACAAAAAATAGCATCTCATTTGGGCAGTAAAAATTCATTTTTGGTGAGTGTGGAACTTTAGGTGAAGGGGTTGAGAAAACAACAAATCCCAGTAAAAACGTATGCCTTGTATAAAAGGAAGAAAAGAAAGTACTGATTTGATACAGTTAGAAATCAAATATTACCTGGATTTCCAGCAGAGGAGGGGGCATCAGACCAGTGATGGCAGCGTCAACACAAGGACCATACTTACTTACATTCCATAACTGGTATGGAAGCCTACCAAAAGTATCTATCGAATTTTCGGAATCTCTTTCATCCCAGAACTGGGAGTGTCTTTCCCGAAACCACCTCTGAAGCATATTCTGCATTTTATTGCCAACATGAATTAGCAGTGTGGCATAGAGATCCTAAACTTCTGAAAAATAGATGTTCTCATATTATACTTGATAAATTAAAAAAACTAGTGTTTCCTATCACTGCGAGAATATCGGAGTACCTGAAAGTCAGATCCATCAAACCGAGCAATAACACCTGACATAACAACACAGACCTCTTCTGATGATGCATCTTGGGTCAAATCTCTCTTGGTTCCACGGACTCTCAATCTGAGAATCTTCCCAGGGCTTACTATCTGCCACACAAAAGTTCTTGTCAGTTTGCTAATTATCTTATGGCACAGCGAAAGGACACTAGAAATCAAACAACAAATAATGTCGAACAAAAGTACACATTGTCAAGGAAGACAACTCAAATGCATTGCTGAAGAATAAAGATTGAGTCTTTCCTTTCTTTATTCCCTATCAGTTCTTCTTATAGCAGAAAGAGGAAGACATAGCAAGTTCAATCGAATGAAGGATACAGCATGTGCAACAACTTCTTAATCCATTCAGGAAGCACCAACTTGCTTATCTAGTGCTTGTTTAGCTCTTTCTTTGACATTTTGTCCCATTACTAAAAGGAACACTATTGTAGAACAAACGTTCTCCGAAAAAACAAATATTACAGCCTGTTCAATGTCCATTTCCTTTCCCCTTCATAAGCCATCAACGCTATCAACGCACACCCAAATCAAAATCTTTTTATTGTTATTGTTATGTTAGACAACCATAATTGTTTCCCCTCAAATAGCTTCTTCACACAACAATCAGTCCCAAATCAAATTCAAAGCATACATTTATATTATCACTATTATTTTTACTATTTGTTATTGTTATATTGATAAAGAGCACAGTAATAATTATGCTGCTTTGGCAAACTATGAACTTGGAAAAATCGGTACCTGTTTGTGAATGAGATCACCACGGAGAGAGTAAGTCAACAAATAACCACGAGAAGTGCCCAAAGCAAGAACTTTGATATCATCAAAGACTAACCACGCGATCGCCGATATATACTCAGCCTCGATTGGAGAAAGTTCGGGCACGATCTTCACCCGGTTACTTACCGGATCGGATCCTTCGGACCAATGAAGAATGAGAACAATCGAGCGGTTGGCTAACGCGAGAGAGTGAGTGTCGAGAGCGGTGAGGAGATTAGGGTTGTTTACAAGCCAACCTTCTTTGCCGGCGCCGAGCTCCGTCAAATCTTCGCAGGCTATACATCCTAGCTCCGTCGTATGATTTCGTCGGGCCATTACGGGTCAGATGGAGAAGATTAGAATAAGATCATCGGAAATTTGTCAAATCCCGGAATATAATTGTACACTTCATCTTTGTTTATACTTTTCTTGTCTGTAAATTAAGGGAAGGGAATTAAAATATTTCATAGAGGTGAAGGAAATTCGCACTTGATTCTGATAAAACGGAGTTCTAATGTATTTAATTTTTTAATATAAATTAGGACATCACTTTCTTAAACTTTTAAAGTGAACTTTTACATATTGAGAAAATTAGTTAAAGTTACAGTTAAGAATTTAGGAAATTTTATTGACATAAATAATCAACTAAGATATTATTTGATCTTAAATAATACTGGTATTATTACTTGTAGGATAATGAGTATAGAAATGAAATATTAAAAGATTATATTAAATTTTTCTTTTCTTTTCCCTCCTTTCCTGGTAGGAATACCATTTAAACATATAATGTTTGTGTGAAAAGAAACCAACTTTGATTAAAAAACAAGTAGTAATTTTTGCGCAAAATATAAAAATTAGTGGGTCGGTCAAAATTAATTTTATTCACTAATTAAAAAATATATAAAATATGTATATACAAAAAATATATATTTAATCGACTATTATTTTAGGAGCAGCTAAAAATATATATTTCTCTATAAAAAAAAATCGCCGCCCCTATTTCATACGACATCCTTCTTTACGTATTGTAAATAAAAAAATTTGATAAGAAATGATATTCTAGTCCAGTGATCTCTAGGCTATGTCAACAAAATAATGTAAGAATTCCAAAGATAGCTCGTAAGGATTATAGTACTCTCAAGTTTCTTCCTTAGAATAACACTTTCTCAAGTTTGAAGTCATTGTTATGGTATCTATATTTATACTATATTAAAAGCACAAAGGCCCTTAGCGAAATGTTGTTCGTCATTTTTACCCTTAAAAAATAGAATTCACACTGGATAAAATAGTCATTTTATTAATTTCCTAATATTTAGTATTTTGAAATCAACTACACTTTATTTATTATAGTAGGAAATCTCAATATTTAGGACATTTAAATCAACAAAAATATTCCTTTTATAATTCAAAATCCTAATATTTAGGACCAAATATAACAACTAATTTTGACGTTAAACTACGTTTTAGGAATTCAAATTTTCAATATTTTAATATCTAACCACTAAATATTATATTTGTATTCAAGACATTAAAGTCAAAAAATGAAGAAAAGAAATACTATATTGGTTCTTCCATTTTATTTTATTTTTGATCCAGTACTATTGATTATTCTAAAAGTAAAGTTAGACACGGAATTAGAGTTAAAATAAGCCAATATACAATTAATATGAAGTATTAATTTCTACTCCCTCTGTCTCAAATTATTTATCATAATGTCTAAAAATAGATGTTTCAATTATTTATCATTTTAGAAGCTTAAGATAAAATTAATTATTTTTTTCATTTTATCCTTAGTAGTAATTATTCTTGAAGATGTAAATGACACATAAATAAAGTAAATGTTCAATGAAGAGAGATTATATTAAGGACCGAAATAAAGGTAAATAGTCAAAAATTCATTCTAATTAATATTTTCTTTAAAGACGTGTAAAAGATAAATACGATAAATAATTTAAGACATGGGAAATTTATTAGTAATCAAGACTCAAGAGCCTTTAAATAGATAGAAAGATGATGAATTATTAGTGTTATGAAACATTTAGTTTAACAACAAAAACGTAACTCCCAACCAAATAAATAATTGGTCAATGTCAGAAATCTCATCAATTGGCAGATGTTACAATTACGGATTATTAGTACAAAAAGTTGCAGTAATCAATAAAGTCACAAAGTTTATTAGCAAAGTTAATTAAGTTTTGATTGGTAGAATTGTATTTTCTAAAAGTTGAAGGCACCAAATTTTATTGGTATTTGTCCTAAAAAAAATATAAAAGAAAAATTTTAACTCACAAAATTAAAACTCTGTATTAAAATTATTCAAAGTTGCAAGTTGATCTATATTTTTCTAAATACAAGAGGACTAAAAATAATAACATTGGATCTTTGATTAATATTAATTACTATGTATATATTGTTTCCGTCAACTATATATATATATATATATATATATATATATATATATATATATATATATATATATATATATATATTTATTTATTTTTTTTAATAAGAAAAATGTGTTATGTAAATTGAAATAGAGAAAATAATATTTATATAAATTTTTAAACTTTAACACTCACTTATATACCCTAAAGCTAGTTAATAGAAAAATGAAAATCTAACATTGAGGAAATGGTTAATAATCTTTTATTAGGAGTATTTAAATAGAAGAAAATGTGATACTTGCATTTTAGTTTCAAATTTCTTACATAAAATAAAAATGTCTCGAGAGATTTAACATAAAATTGAAAAGTATTTGGAACGTGCTACAAAACTATCCTCATTTTAGCGCTTCATCCAAGGAAGAAAATAGTTAACCACTTCATTATGCTTCTGATTAAGTTAATCTACTTAATTAGTTTGGAGAAAAAATCTCTACAAGTTGTAATTTACTATCTTTCTTTTTCATTTGTTATCTTCTCTGGTTAAATACCCAACACAGCTCGCTCCTTTGCCCCTGTTGCTGCGAAAAAATGCAGAATCAGAACTTGTCCGTAGCTAAAACCCTAAACCCTACCCTCGTAACATTTCAATCACCATCTCTCGCCCATTTCTTCAACCCTCTTCGCAGAACACTACCTCAATTTCCATCCACCTTCAGAACTCCAAAGCCTCTCTCTATTCAATCTCGGCGAAATGACAGTGGCCGGAGGGACATCCGATCGTTTGCCGGCCGAAGCAAAGGAAAACCTGGTGGCCCATCAACAGGTCGCATCGAGGGAAGCGCTGAGTTCCGGCGACAAGCTAAGAGAAATGCTCGCCGGAAAAGCAAGAAATTAGCAGAAAGCCTTTTTTACAGGCTTAAGAACCCTCACGGAAACTACCCTGATAATTTCTCCGAAGAAGAGCTTCAAATGATTGGTTTAGGCTATGATAGAATGGTTAGGTTCATGGAAAAAGATGACCCAAATCTCAAAAACCCGTTTGATTGGTATAAATATGGTCAATTTGGCCCATATTCTTGGCGTGGAGTTGTTTTAGGGGAGCCTATTCGAGGGCGATTCTCGGACGAATGTGTATCCATGATTGGTGAAGTTAAAGACCAAGAAGAGTGGGAAAAGATAGAGCAACATGAAATGGCTCAGGAATTTCAGAATAGATTGGACGCAATGGATAAAAATGTGGGCTTTAGGTACTTTTGGGTGTTTGTAAGGCATCCTAAGTGGAGGATATCGGATTTGCCTTGGCAACAATGGACTTTGGTGTCTGAAGTTGCAGTTGAAGCTGGGAATCAGAGGTTGGATAAATGGAATTTGATGGGACGGCTCGGGAATATGGCGAGGTCATTGATCACACAATGTGCAGCATGGATGAGACCTGATATTGTATATGTACAGAGGCCTGTGTATCAGTGTAGATTTGAGCCTCAAGATGACTTTTTTAAGGCATTAGCGCCGTTGCTTGATCCAGAAAGTGAGCAGGATTTTTTGTTTGAATTGGAGGACGATAATGGGAGGGTGGAGTTATGTACTTATTTTGGCGGGTTGTGTAAGATTGTGAGAGTGAATCCTAAGGCATTTGTGGATGATGTGGTAAAAGCGTATGAGAAATTGAATGATGAAAAGAAGTCCAAGTGTTTGGGGTTCTTGTTGAACAATCATCCTGTGATGTTGTTGCATCCTTATACGAAAGAGTGGAAGGCGAAATTGGAGGAAATGGAAATGGGATGTGATGCACCGGATGATGATGATGATTATGGTAGTAATAACAAGGGGGAGACCGAGATAGTGGACTGGATTGAGGACGATGAAGATGGTGAAGATGGCGATGAAGATGAGGGTCAGTATGATGTGGATCTGGATGCAAGAGGAAGTGATGATGATGAGCCGGGTATCAAGGAGGATGAGGATTCAAGTCAGGAAGAGGATGCTACATTCTGGGATGAAGAATTTAAGAAGGCATTGGGTAGTAACGAAGCTATGGAGAAGTTTGCCAAGAAATATATGGAGACATCTACGAAATTTTATGAAAAGAATATAAGGGCAATGGAAGAGAAGGAAGAAGAAGCAAAGAGAAATGGAGATGAATTAGCTATGAGAGGTGTTAGAGCCAAAGTTAGCCCACAGGAGTGGGAGAATCTTGGATTTGGTCCTTTTAGAAGGAAACTTAAGAAAGGAAAAACTCCTCCTGAATTGTTCTTGCGAGCTGCAGTTAGACCATTCACTTATAAGAATCTGGTAAAGGAAATTGTGTTGACCAGACATGCAATAATAGAAGGCGAGATTGGTCAGAAGAAATGAGGTAGTTACCAGCTTTTGCAATACAGAAGTACTCTTGTGTTACATTGGATATCATACGCAGAAAAGAATGTATTGTTAGTCGGAGCTAGGTTATTTTTTTGTATAATTGCATTTGAGGCAAAAAGCTGACTCTTCAATCTCACAAAGATTATTCTTGCTGTGAGAGTATATTGATACGAAGTTTTGATCGGAAGTTCAGCTTGTTCAGGCATCATCTTTATGTGTCTTCATAGAATACAGGCACGAAGGCATTTCGCTTATCAATTACTGCCGAAGCAGAAATTTGGAGCTTCTAAAACCACTTTAAAACTAAACTTGTTTCAAACACGATTATCCCCATTTTGACTTGAGGTATAAACAGTGGTCCTAGCTTTTCTATAAGCTAAACAACACTGGGTTTATAAATATTTGTATCAAAAGGTTAATGAAATCACTAGTCAAAAGGTAATTTAAAAGAAATTGCACTACCAACTGATCTAAACGCCCTCCGCCAAACTACTCCTTTCTGCCCATGTCGAGATTTTTTTTTTTTTTGCATCAACGTCCCATCGCCAACCAGAAAAATTCAAAACTTTTAACCCATTCGTCAGTTTTGTATTAAGAAATTAGATAACCTATTTCTAAGCAATGCATCTCTTCATAGACTTGATTCTTGAATCTTGAAGAATAATTGCAGAAAATAAAAATGGAAGATAATTTAAATAAGAAAAATCTTCTGCAAAGCAATCAAAGGTATCTAACCAAGTATTATTTACACAATGCAACCCCCCTTTGTAGGGAAGGAGTTTTACGCATGCTCTCCTACCTGAGCTCAGATAGTCTTTTTCTACTATAGTGGATGTTACACAAAAAAGGGCTCCTTCGCAAGTAAACTACTTTCCAAAGAATTCCTCTGGAACATAAAATTTTAGTCCAATGGCCTGCAAACACAACAGTGGAACCCCATATTATACCTTGCATGTACTGAAGATGTGAACCTGTGGACTTATGGTGTGCCATTTTGGGGAATGGGAAGAAAAATATTTTTGCCTTTTAGAAGAAAAATCAACTATGCAACTGATTATTATTGCAAAAACGTTTGTGATATGGTTAGCATTTTGAAGAGAGCTTCTGAACCATATGTAATCAAGAATCATGCACATCAGCGAATCAATCAGTTAGGCAGGGAGGTAACTCAAGTTTGCATAAAGCAAAATTGAAAACAAGCATGCAACAACAATCAGCATCTAATGTAAGCCATGTAGCGGATTAGTCAGGTACCTGTGCAAATCTAATGTCAACATCACTATGATCGCCTTGTCTGCCAGCAGCATCACCAACATAAAAACATCTAGAATGACAATAAGCAAAGTTCCATTAGCTTTGACAAGCACTAGAAACAAAACAACTTAATTTTATAATTGGGCTATTGAACAAGGAAGAGGATATAACTTATCCATCTCAATGGAAATTCCAAAATTGAACTGCTTTTTCATAATATTCCACATCCCTATTTTAGGTTTGCGAAAGGGATCTTCTGGCTTACTATTACTCAAGCCACAAGCGATGAAAACCTGCATTAACAGAGCTATGAAAAAAGCATTAGAATATACATACAGAGAAATGAAGTTGATTATTTTCTCTCTGCTACTTTCGTTATTTCCAAAGCTATGAAGAGATCTACTTTCATTAACCCCCCCCCCCCCCCCCCACACACACCCAAAAAAAAAACCACAAACATACACACAAAAACCACAACCCATCACCAACAACCTATAAAAGCTATAAAGAGATCCTACTTCAGTGAGCCTGTGAAAAAGTTACACTTATATAATGAAAGCAAAAAGGAGGCATCAGAAACAAGGAAGAGATAAGTGCAGAAATGGAATGAACTACTAAAGATATACATTGATTTGTGTAACTAGGGTCCATCAAACCAATTCCCAGAAGCATTATCGTGAAAAATAGTAATTTTAAATGAGAGAGACTTCTTTTACTTCCCCATTTTCCATTCCTCTGATTGGGGGAGGGGCTGGGGAAAATCACACAGGCATTTATAAGCAAATTATCAGCTACATTGAGCACCTTCTGAAAGAGATATAACCTTTGAAACATCTAAGAAAAAACACTAGCTGGATCCAAAATTGAGACACGCACAAACAGATTAAACCACCTGAAATGGAACACCAGCAAGTTTGATAAATTGTTCAAGTCGTCCAATCTTCGAGTCCACAGCTGCCTGCCTACTGTTCTTCCACCGCTCAATGTTGGACTCATTGGTAAATATTACCTGCTTGTGTTAATTAAAATTAGATGGCTAACCAGCAGAGAACACAATGAACTTGTCGCGCATACTTCAACTCCCCCTAGTGACTTTATATACTGGAACATATGAATTAAACATGTTATTAAGAGATTTTACTAGAAAATGATATTTACCAGCTTATAGCCATCATTGTACAAGCTCTGCAACTTCTCTGGGATTGATGGATGCATCAGAGACCAAGCATCTGCACCAACTCTAAGAAAACGGAACTCTCACCAACATGAAAAATTTGGCTGTAAAAGTACTTGACGAATTCCAATATATTTATAACATCGATATATCTAGTTCATCCAAAACAAATTTAACACACAGGGGAGGGAGGGAGGGAGGGAGAGAAAGGAGGAGAGTGTGTGTGTGTGTGTGTGTGTGTGTGGGGGGGGGGGGGGGGGGGGATTGCTATGCTTAGTATTCACCAGACTCTAAATAACTTCTTATTTTGAAAACGTCACCAGACTCTATATGATGTAAAGGTAGACTAGCTTATTTGATGTCAATAGAAGGGAAAGGTACATCTTGAAGTTACAAATTTTCAAAAATCAATACCCCTACGTGAGAATTTTGGTTTGCTATCCGCTAATACATAGGCAATTAAAAACTAAAACTTAAAGATGCCTGCAATAGTTACTTCTCCATTGGTGAAGCCTTTTGGGTGTACGAGGAAGTAACATCTGGTTAAGCGAAGAAGGTGGTGTCCTTTTCGGAGGCTAGGGGATCGTTATTTGCAACATAGAGTTTGGGGAGGGTAATGTGTATGCAACCTTACCCCTACCATGGCCAACATCTCACACCTTCACACCTTCTTACTGGGGCATATGGGCATCTCCTCTTAACATATCCAAACTATCTCAACCTCGCTTCTCACATTTTGTTATTTTGGGGGGAAAGTTGATATCTCTGTGCAAAGATAGTTGGATGCAATTTCTTGGACGTCTATAATATTCATGATTGTAATGCAGGAAGTATTGTGGGGCAATTAACAAATGTTTTTGACTTATCAGAAAAATGACAATTCGTTTCTATCAAATGCCGTGTTTGAATCTTTCCATCCTAGAGTTACTTTAAGCTTCAATCACACAGCATGTAGTTTTGCAATAACTATCATTACGTCAATCCATGTGTCATAAAATCTCTCATCCTGAGAAGAGTTTTAGATAATATAAAACACAAGAAGAAGCCATACCTTTTCACAGATGTTTTGGCAAGGCAGCCATCAAAATCAAAGGCGGCAATTTTATGTGAAGCATGAAGCACGTCATCCTACAAACCCCAAAAAAAGGACATAAGGGAAAAAGTCAGATCATTGAGATCACATGCCAAGCCAGTGTCAGAATAAAAGCCCGCATGCTATGCGTGCATCTGGCTCTGCATCTCATACTCCTCCATCCCATTATAGGTTATACTATTTAGAATAGCACAAATATTAAGCATGAAAGAGTCATAATATGAACACTGAGAAAACTGGTAAAATAATATTTGGACCTGAAAAAAGTGGAGCAATATGTCAAAAAAATGTCACATCAAATGGAGAAGGAAAATTTTAAAATTGTAGAATGAGAATGATGAGAGGGAGAAGTTGCAGCTATCTGATGTCCAACATCAGAAAGAATTGATCTACATACTAGGACCTATATTTTCTCCTTTTTAGTTAGGGTGCTATCAACATGCTTAAAGAAACACAAAAGCATCCTACGGAGAAATAGTCTAAAATACCTATGTAACAGCACGCCCGCCCCACTACCACTAACAGAAGAATGCTATCTTCATGAGTTCATGTATTCAACCAAAAACCTCATAGAACATGAGCGTCAACATGATAGTCAAAGAATCAAGCATAACCTCAATAGAACTAACCTTCTCAAGATATATAATAGTTTGAAGTGCCCTCCATTTTGGTGGTAATTTGGCATCCTGGATTAAGAAATAGCTCATTAAAACACTTCTGCCAAACATCTAATCCATGGCCTATTCTAAGACAATATAAAACTGTAACAAGGAATAGTAGGTGGCTCAGAAGCTAAACAGATCATTCTGTTTTCATATCCTCGAAAAGAGGGGGCAAGGGGGTCACTCAGTTAGCTAATAGCTAAATGTAAAAGCAGCAACTTGTTAAAACATTGCACGTGAAATGTTATTCTACGACAAATCAAAAACTATAAGGAAAAAGACACTAATGGGTACAAACTAACCCCTTTTGTTCATACAATTTTTTTCCTTTTTTTTTTTAAACTCGTCTTCAAAACATTGTTTGGTTATACAGTTAATTGAAATTTTTGAAGATAAGTTTCAAAAAAAAAAAAAATGAAGATGAGTTTCAAATTTGAAATAGTGGGTTTTACCTCTCACAAAGCTGCAATATTTTTTCAAGTGAACTTTAAAAACTTACCTCTCAACTTAACTTTAAAAACTACTTTTTTTCAGATCTCACATTGTTTATGTCTAAACACCTACAAAAATTTCTATTCACTTTTTACTTCTCTGTGATGTGGGGACAGGGGGCTTACTGATTTTTCTCATATCCAAGATATTTTACCTTATAAGTGGTCTTCACATCCTTAGTAGAGAAGGCTATCTCCAACTCAGCTCCCTCATCAGTCGCAGACAGCTAAAAGAGATTTTGCCATGCAAGACATGCTTAGGAAGTTAGTTTAACTAAAAAGATAAGGAGAGAAACACAGAGAAATGCTGCAAGAACATGAAACATACTACTTCATGTAACTGGGAAAACTAATCAATGAAGTCAACCATTATTTCCATATTCATTCATGGTTAATTGGAGGGATAAAGCTTATTTTAAGGCCAATTTCAATGCTGGATACCGAGAGTGAAAAGTAGACAATTTTTGTTGTCAGGTAAAGCCCAAAGGCTTCCCTATCCTTGTTAGGGAAGATGCCAACCATCTCTCCTTTCTACGAATACAGACAAATTTAGCTGTCAGCATTAGTAGAGCACCACAAAAAGTATTTGCATTCTGGACCAGCTAGATGATTTCGACATGCATGTTAATGTTTGCCCTGACAAGTGCCAACATAGTCTAGAAAGACCAAAGAATGTATATGTTTCCTGATTACTCTTCCATCTTTCCCATTATCCTGCTGACATGCCATAGATCATGAAGCTTTAGTTTCACCAAACAAGTTGTGAAATAAAAATGATACAAGTTGTGGCTTCTAGTTGCCTTCTAATTTTTTTTGATAACCGAGAAATCCCGGGGGCCAATGGCACACGGCTTGAAACTCGGTAGATAATGTGACCGCCCCTTTACCGTTATCACCTTAATACCAGGCTTTTATATATGGTAGGGTTCGAACCCATGATGTGCGCCTAACCTACACATCACTTGTTACGCTCTTACCACTAAACTGAAGCCTTGGGGGTCTCTAGTTACTAGTTTCCTTTTAATCTAGAAAAGCATCTATGGGATATTTCAAGTGGAAACTGCAATATTTACCTTTAGTCGCTTTTGCTTGCTTTCTTCATGCTCTGATTCTTCCTTCTCAATTATTTTACAAACCAGAAGCAGGAAATGAGTGAGAATAAATAAGTAAGAAGCAGGCAACACCAGATTCACTAGCACTTACCTTCACCTGTGCAGAAGTTTCCTTTTGTTTTCTGTCAATCCCATCTGTGTCTGCATCAGAAACCTGTGAATTAATTCCTTCATTGTTAGCGTGACAGAAGTTTCTACAAACTGACTTACTCGACTAGGTACCTCAGCTTTAAGAAGTGGCAAAGCTTCAAACTTCAGGAAGTAAAATAAAAGGCGAAAAGAGTTGGGAACTCATATCTTGTATAACCTAAGTTGAAACATCCCTCAAACAAAGAAAACCAGAAAAGGATTTGAAGCACAAATTAGCCAAACTCATCTTCTTCAGATTCTAAATGGTGGGAATTATAGGGGAGAAAATTTCAGCCTATCCAAATTCGGAAAGAGTAAGCTGCTATTTGAGTTATTTCACTTTACATGTTACCATAACAAGCATTTTATACACACACTGAAATTGCCTAACAGAATGTAAACACTAAATGAGACCGCACCTTCTGCAAAGCTGGAAGCTCTTTGTTAATCAATTTCTCCAAAGCTTCTTTGTCTTTGCTCTGCATGAAATCAGATAGACAAACTTAGCTACAACGATGAATACTATCATCTTAACGAGAAACCTGATATTTGTCAAATAAAACCAATGCGCTATTGTTTATCGAGATGGCAAGAAAAAGCGGAAACATAGGCGTACTAAGTCAGGTGGTGCGGAATGCCACCACATCCACAAGTTTCTGACAATCACTTTGCCTACTACAAAGACATAATTTTGAAAAATTTATATTCGAAGCTCTAGCTGAAGGCAGTTTGGCACATGTTCACCCATACATACAACTAACAGATTGTTTGGATGGTTGTTACGTATCATTTCATAATGTATCGTATTGTATTGTATTGTATTGTACTGTATCGTTTGATGAATACAATGTTTGGATAGATTGTGTCGTTTGCCGTCGTTTTATGATATCACACACTAGCAATATGAATAATAAACCTGCAATATTATTAAAAAAAATTATGATACGGTATATAAAAAGGTAGGGTAAATGATAAAATAAAATTATTTAATAATAATGAAGGGGGAGATTGAGAGAAAAACACAAGGTAACGACGCGACCGCACCAAATCGGACGTTACATAAAGTGACACATTTCGTCGTTACGTAACAACGGATTTAACGATACGATACAATAAAATTTAAGTAACAATCATAACAAGCATCGTATTTAAAGTAACAATATTATACAATACAATAGGTAACAACCCTCCAAACAAGCTGTAAGAGAAAAAAAAATCTTTCTTTTTTCGTGAGAATATATTTCAAATACAGAATCCAGTAGAAACTCCGCATGCATAAAGTGCTTAAAACAGCAAGACAGGGCATGAAATAATTTTAAATTATACCTGGAGTGATGAAAATCCAGTGATGTCTTCCGCAGAGGAAACGGAATCAGAATTGAACGGAAAACAATCAATGTGATGCCACTTCGTCTGCTCAAAACCTTGAGCGTGTTTCGTCACTAAACCCAGCCTCACTGATTTCAAGGGAATTTTGTTGTCGCATTTTTTGCATGAGGACCGACCTGATTTCGCGTACTCCACTGTGACTTTGGTGGAAGAAGCCATTGGAGAAACGAAGAGCAGAAGAAATTTAGGGTTTGAATTGTTTTTGGGTCTGAAAGGAATTTTGAAGAAGCTGGGGATGCTTATGCTTAGCATTAGGACTTAGGAGTACATATTCTAGGGATTCCTTTTCCCGCCATTGAATTATTCCCAACTTCTCATAAGAGACATTTTGGTATAGGGAGACGTTTTTGTTTTGTTGTTTGTTTTAATTTGTACTCCTATTGTTTTTTTATGAGTTTCTTTTCTTATTTGTAAGAATAGTTATTAGATTGGAAAATGTCCAAAACTCTGCAAAATGATTCATCGTGCCCATTCTCAATATTTTGGTTCTTGTTATAAAATAAAAATTATAAAGTAAAAATAAGTATAGAGAGAAACTGATATATTATTCAAAATTCAAACTGTTATATATAATGAACTGAAAATTCCTCTATTTATAGAAGAAAGGACTGCTACTGCAAGCTGCTTGTAAGCTGTTACTGCAAGCTGCTGTGTAAGCTGCTATTATACCAGATATAGATAATCTTCTATCGGGGTTATGTTTATCCATAATGGAGTACCAAAATGATAAGCTTCTTCAGGAGACTTATTTCCAATAGAGTACTAAATAGATAAACATATTTACGGCGGAGTCTCGTATGGATAAACTTCTTCAGGAAACTTATTTACAACGGAGTAAATGAACATCTATAATATAATATATTTATAACAATCCCCCTTGGATGTTCATTAAAAGATAATGTGCTTCATTAAAACCTTACTAGGAAAAACCCCGTGGAAAAAAAATCCTGGTGAAAGAAAAGAGTACACATATTTAGTAATACGCATTGCTAGCTGGCTCATTAAAAACCTTATAAGAAAAACCCTGTGGGAAAAAACTTAGTAAGAAAAAAAAAAGAGTATATCGCTTATTTTACTCCCCCTCATGAAAATCTTGTTTCAAATATTTGAGTCTCCGCATTCCAATCTTGTATGCCATCTTCTCAAAAGTTGAAGTTGGCAAAGATTTAGTGAATAAATCTGCCAGATTGTCACTTGAACGGATTTGTTGCACATCGATGTCACCAATTTTCTGAAGATCGTGTGTGTAGAATAATTTTGGTGAAATGTGCTTCCTTATATCTCCTTTTATAAATCCTCCCTTCAATTTGGCTATGCATGCAGCATTGTCTTCATATAAAATTGTGGATCTTTTATCACATTTCAAACCATATTTTTCTTGAATAAAATGAATCACTAATCTCAACCATATGCATTCCCTACTTGCTTCATGAATAGCTATTATCTCAGCATGATTTGAAGAAGTAGCAATAATAGATTACTTTGTGGAGCGCCATGATACGACAGTACCTCCACATGTAAACACGTACTCGGTTTGAGATCGAGCTTTATGGGGATTAGATAAATAACCTGCGTCTGCATAACCAATAAGATCTGCACTATCTTTGTTAGTATAAAATAACTCATATCAAGAGTTCCCTTTAAATATCGTAAAATATGCTTAATCACATTCCAATATCTCTTTGTATGAGAAGGGCTATATCTTGCTAGTAAATTAACAGAAAACGCTATGTGAGGTCTTGTAGCATTAGCAAGATACATAAGTGCACCAATTGCACTGAGATATGGTGTTTCAGGACCAAGGAGTTCCTCTTCCTCTTCTAGAGGTCTGAACGGGTCCATATTCACTTCAAGTGATCGAACAACCATTGGTGTACTCAATGGGTGTGCTTTGTCCATGTAAAAGTATTTTATGACCCTTTATGTATAGGCAGATTGATGGATAAATATCCCGTCTACTAAATATTCAATTTGCAGACCAAGACAAAATTTTGTCTTTCCAAGATCTTTCATCTCAAATTCTTTCTTAAGATATTCAATTGCCTTTTGAAGCTCTTCTGGAATTCCAACAAGATTTATGTCATCAACATAAATAGCAAGTATAACAAATTCGGATGCCATTTTCTTTATAAAAATACATGAACAAATAATATCATTTATGTAACCTTCTTTCAGCAAATATTCACTGAGGCGATTATACCACATGCGCCCAGAATGCTTTAACCTGTACAAAGATCTTTGTAATCTGATTGAGTACATTTCCCGAGATTTTGAATATGCTTCGGGCATTTTAAATCCTTCAGGGATTTTCATGTAAATCTCATTATCAAGTGACCCGTACAGATAAGTTGTAACCACATCCATCATATGTATTTCAAGCCTTTCACGTAAGGCTAAACTGATGAGATATCAAAATGTTATGGCATCCATAACGGGTGAATATGTTTCTTCATAATCGACTCCAGGTCGTTGTGAGAATCCTTGTGAGACAAAGCGAGCCTTGTATCTTTCAACTTCATTTTTGTCATTCCTTTTTCGCATAAAACCCATTTATGACCAACTGTTTTTATACCAACGGGTGTTTGGACTACTGGTCCAAAGACCTCTCTTTTAGCAAGTGCGTTCAATTCTGATTTAATTGCCCCTTGCCATTTTGGCCAATCAGGTCTTTGTCGACATTATTCGACAGATCGGGGATCAAAATCCTTACTATCTTGCATAATGTTAAGTGCAACATTATAAGCAAAAATATTATCTACCACTATTTCAGATCGATTCAAAATAATTCCATCACGAGTAGAACTTATTAAGAGTTCCTTGCTTACTTGAGTATCAGGTTCAGTGATTTCTTCAGGAATCTCAAAACTAATCAGATCTTGGGTCTCTTCAGGAGATCCCTTCATAGTATCGTTGTCATTTGTCGATTTTCTTTTTCGAGGATTTCGATCCTTATAACCCAAAGGCCTACCACACTTTAGGTTCACTAACTCTCAAGCTAGTAGATGATCCTACTGGGACATCAATTCGGATAGGCACATTCTCTACAGGGATATGTGACTTAGTTAGCCTATTCAAATCAGTAAATGCATCTGGTATTTGATTTGCTGTATTTTGTAAATGGATAATCTTCTGGATCTCCTGATTACATATAGGGGTACGTGGATTAAAATGAGATAACGATGAAACTTTTCACACAATTTCTCTTCTGATTTCCTATCGAAGACTTGATTCCCCCGAGTACATGTCGTTCCCTGAGAAGTGGAACACATCTCGTAAGTGCAATTTCTCTTTAAGCGTCAAAGGTTTTCCTTTCCTTCAATTTCTTTCTTCTTATTCATACTTGTGGTTGTGCAGCTGTCGCCCGGGTTCCGAATGCGGTCCCCCGGCTAAAGGAATGAATCGAGGGAATATGTACTCAGATGACGTACTCCGAGCGCGCATGGTGCGGGCTCGCGAAGGCCCGGTGGGAGGCCCGTTCTCATCGTAAGGCCTTTTTCAGAATAATTAATACCATGCTTCTATCTTCCAACATACTGACTTTTCTTTCGCTCTGATGTTGTAGGTTTGCCTAAGATCACCGAACTTAGACTATTGGAAGGGGACAAGGGCGTGTCCTTGCCCGTTGATTCCGTTGTTACGGGGTACCCGGGGCTACCGTGGAGGAAAAGAATAAAAGGAAGAGAAAACCTTCGGGATCCCCGTGCTCCGAGGTGAAGAAACCAAAGAAGAGGGTGGCCCGCAAGCCGAGAAGGAGCTCTAGCTCCCAGGTATCGGACTCCGACTCTCTATTCTGGCTCAGGGATGAGTCGGAGGATGAGCTTATTTTCTTTACCGACGGGACGACCTTTTCCGGGGAGCAAGAGGCATTCGAAGGGGAGACTCGTGAGGTCGACCCCCCTCAGACTCAAGAGATCGATAGGGAGACCCAAGGTGGAACTCCCTAGGACGCCGACTCCGCTCGGAAGGAAGTGCCCAGTATAATAGATATTTCAGGGATACCCTTCTACATTGAGTCCATGCTCGAGGAGGCCCAAGCAAGAGAGGAGAAGTCCAACGAAGTGGTCTATGGTGTGAACGATCCCTTTCACTCCTTTTTCGATTGTGTGGACTCGTCTTCTTTGGAAGATTTCTCCGGGATGGGCTACCTGGAAGTTCCGAAGAAGGACATATCCTCAGAAGCTGGCGGGCTGAGTTCGAGCCTAAAATTGATCAACCAGTTCCCTACTCCGAGTGTGGACTCCGATCGCAAGAGATCGGTTATTCGGATCGTCCCGGAGGATGCCCGTGTTTTGTATGCTCCTATGAAGATAACTAGCTACCTCTGATGCCTGGTGATCGAGGAGGACCAGGCAAAAATGAATGAGGTGAACGTGTCATGCCTTTTCACTGAGGCATAACATGCGTTGAACCGGGTAAGGCATCATTACTTTCCATCTAACTTTACTTAGGCTTTGATATTTCTCATATTTTTCATCTTTTTTAGGCCTCGGTACTTCATCACGAGAGCTTTCTTCGGTATCGGGTCGAGGTCAATCTTCTTGAGCTCGAGGTCAAGGAACTTGCCCAGAAAGGGATATGTATAAACTTCTCAGCGGGCAACAATAAGGGGTCATTAAGAACCTTCAGGCCGAGCTGGATGAGGCTTAGAAAGAAGCATCGGTCCTAAGGCGGGAGCACGCCGACTTGGTTGAAAAGGTAAAGGTTTTTGAAGTTAGAAATGAGGATCCGGTCGCAGTGGCTAATGACTATACTTTGCATGTGCGGCAGAAGATTGACCAGATCAACCAACTCCGAAAGGAGATGGATGAGATCCAAGTAAGGGCTGACGGGTGGAAAAGCAAGATAGATCTAATGGCCTCGGAGAAGGAGATCGCCCAGGCCAAGATGTCTTCGATAGAAATTCAACTTTGGGTGGCGAAGGAAAAATTGATAAATGAGCTCAGCAAAATGAGGATCTCCGAACACAACTGGGCTCGGCCACCGCTGAACGGGACACTCTTGGTAAAGAGCTCGAAGTAACGAGGTCCAAGTTGGAGATAACCTCGGCCGATGCTGAAGAGATGGTGGCTCAATACAAGGCCGATGTCGAAGCAGCCGAGGCTCGCATGAAGACCATTGTTGAGTACGTGAGGTAGCTATCTCGAAGGGAGACCCTCGAAGAGATCCACACATAAGGCTTCGACCTATCTGCCGAGATCGATGAGGCAAAAAGACTTGAGGCCGAGGCAAAGAAGCTAGCTGAACCCAAAGGTGAGGAGGGCTCTGAAGAATCCGAAGGCCCCGATGGTTTTGGAGACGAAACGATCTCCGGTGAAGATCAGGCATAAATGCCTTAGGACTATTTAGTTTTTGTATTCTGTACATATTTTTTGTTCAGATCGAGGCCGTTTTATGTAGGGCATTTGTAAAGATATTCCGGAATATATAAAATTTTCTCTTTTGGCAATTTCAAGTTTCTACTATTTTAGCATCTTTTCATAATTTCAAATATTTTTAATGCCTTAGCACAGAATCAAACGTAGTAATAAGTTATTTATTTTTTGGAGGTTCGAACAGAACCTGACCTCGATGCAATTTTTTCTATAAACTTTTGAAAACACAGAGTCACCGTAAGTTTTCCCGAGATAAAGGTTTCCCAAGATGCTTAAGTGTTCTTAGACGATGCATTTGTTGAGGGTAACCTTTAAGCAGGTTTAGAATTTTTGTTGAAGGCCTTACATTTTGATTACGGGCTTCGGACGTCTCCTAGTCATTTTTAGGCCGGTCGTAGCCTTCTAGGTTTAGGCACTACCTAATAGGTTTTGTGCCTCCGAGTTTTGATAACCCAAGTTGCCCGAACTTATTTCGGACGATAGTCCCTTAGTATGGGTAGCTTTTAGGCTTGGACAGGGTTTTGATAACCCAAGCTTCCCCGAGTCGGGATATCCCTTGGGATCGGACAGGGGTAGACCTTGGGCTTGATAGTCCCCGTGTAGGGATAGCCCTCAAGCTCGATGCTTTAAGAGGTAAAAATATGTAATAACAAGGTAAAAACTTTCTTTCATTTTTGTATGTAAAGTACAAGATCGAAAGCGTATAAAAGCTCGTATTATTGCTAAGGTGGCCTACGCGAGCATAGTTCACTTGACCGTTTGACCTTTACAATAAATCCTAACCACCGAGCCTAGGTTGTTAAGCACGAAGTTTCCTTCTTTCCTTGCTAAGAAGCTTGACTTGAGGGTGATGGCCTCTTGTATTCGATGCCGATATTGAGAGGGATCAAATAATGTTGATGAGACCATTGACTCTGATATAAAACCAGTCTTCAATTCTAAGTTAACACGATTTAATGTTGCCTCGTTAAAAACATTGCTGGAAAACTCGTTAGGGCAAAAACCGATTCAAGAGAAAAAGAGTGCAACGCGTGCTTTCAGACCTAACAATAACAGTCTCCTTTGGTTGTTGCCTGCGAGTGTTAATCCAATGCGTAATATTATAAAAAAGTGAATGAAGTCATACCTTAGCAGTAGTATCGCTTTAAGTGCATCACGTTCTAGTTGTTCGGTAGTTGTGCACTGTTTCCTGCTTCGAGTTTGTATGAACCTTTACAGCCAATCCCGATGACTCAATATGGTCCTTCCCAACTTCCCTTCGTTCGGGTTCCGGGTGTGCAGTATTACTTTTCTTAACACTAAGTCCCAGATATTGAAGTGTCGGAGGTTGGCTCATAGGTTGTAATACCTTTATATCTGCTGCTTCTGGGTGGCTAACCAGACTAGGGTGGCCTCGCGCCTTTTATCCAATAGTTCTCCTACTACGACCAGTATTAGTGCTTCAGTGCCGTAGACCAATGAAAATAGAGTGGCCTCGGTACTAGATTTAGAGGTTGTACGGTATGCCCACAATACATCGGGCAGAATTTCCTTCCATTTTCCTTTGGCATCAGTCAACCTTTTCTTTAGGTTTTGAAGTATGGTCTTGTTTGTTGATTCTGCATGTCTGTTCCCACTAGGGTGATAGGGTGTTGACAAGATCTTTTTGATCTTATGGTCTTTGAAAATTTTATTTACCTAGCTGCTGATGAACTGCTTCCCGTTATCATACACTATCTCGGCTAGTATTCCGAACCGACATATTATGTGGTGCCAAATAAAGTCAACGACTTCTTTTTCCCGGACCTTCTCGAATGATTGAGCTTCGACCCACTTAGAAAAATAATCGGTCATAAATAGTATGAATTGAGCCTTACCGGGTGCCCATGGTAGGGGACTGACAATGTCCATTCCCCACTTCATGAACGACCGCGGTGACAAGACCGAATGTAGTAGCTCTCCAGGTTGATTGATCATCCATGCATGCCTCTGACATCCGTCGCATCTTCGTACAACGTCCCTTGCATCTTTCTCCATGTTAATCCAGTAATAGCTGGCTATGATCATCTTACGAACCAAAGATTTTGCGCCTGAATGGTTTCCGCAGGTGCCTTCGTTAACTTCCCTCAAAATTTATTCGGTGTCTCCCGACCCCCAGCATATG
Organism: Nicotiana tomentosiformis; assembly: GCF_000390325.3. Lineage (NCBI taxonomy): Eukaryota > Viridiplantae > Streptophyta > Magnoliopsida > Solanales > Solanaceae > Nicotiana > Nicotiana tomentosiformis. Next base: position 38,794,358 of record NC_090818.1, on the reverse strand, counting down.
GCGAGCGGGCCGTCAAATGTTATTCTGAACAGAGTACCTTCGGACAGGCTGAACCTGGCCGCCTTAGTGCATTGAGCTCTCGATTCTTTAGTGTCAGAGGTAAACTTTCCAGTCTTGAAATAGTCTATATACTTGTTTCTCCAGTCCCAAGTTGAACTCATTGAGTTTATTTCTGCATGGCCCTCTTCCACTACCGATTTTATGAGTTGTACGACCGTTCCTAAGTTGAATTCATCGTCATCAACCGATGACCCCAAGTTAGCCAGAATATCGGCTTCGCTATTTTGATCCTGGGGTACGTGTTGTAGAGTCCATTCCTTGAATCGATGTTGCGTTACCTGTAATTTGTCTAAATACCTTCGCATTCGTTCCTATTTTACTTCCAACGTCCCATTGACTTGATTTACCATAAAGAGGGAGTCACACTTAGCTTAGACTACTTCGGCCCCCAAGCTTTTAGCCAATTCGAGACATGCAATTGTGGCCACATACTCGGCCTTATTGTTAATCAATTTCACAGTTCTAGTAGATTGCCTAACTACGTTACCCGTAGGCGGCTTCAACACGATGCCGAGTCCGGACCCCTTTGCGTTTGAGGCGCAGTCCGTAAAGAGTGTCCATATTCCTGAGGAATTCCCCGAGGTTAGCAATAATTCTTTTTCGAATTCAGGTATTAAGGACGGCGTAAAGTTGGCCACGAAGTTTGCCAAAATTTGTGATTTGATGGCGGTTCGAGGTCGATATTCGATATCATGCCCGTTAATTTCTACGGTCCATTTGGTCAACCGCCCGAGAGCTCGGGCTTATGCATGATGTTCCTTAGTAGGTAAGAAGTTACGACGCATATGTGGTGACATTGAAAATATGGCTTTAACTTTCTGGATGCGCTTAGGAAAGCGAGCACCAATTTTTCTAGGTGAGGATACCTTGTTTCGGCCGCGCCTAGAGTTATACTAACATAATAAATAGGAAATTGTACACCTTCCTCCTCGTGGACTAATACTCCACTTACTTCTACCTCGGATACCGCTAAGTACAGGTACACCTGCTCATCCGCCTTCGGAGTGTGGAGCAAGGGTGGACTCGAAAGGTACCATTTGAATTCTTCCAAGGCTTGTTGGCATTCTGGGGTCCAAGAAACATTATTCTTCTTCTTCAATAATGAGAAGTAACGGTGGCTCTTATCGGAAGACCTCGATATGAACCAACCCAGGGCGGCTATACGCCCGGTTAGCCTCTGAACGGCCTTGACATTGTCCACCACGGTGATGTCTTCTATAACTTTGATTTTATCGGGATTGATCTCAATCCCTCGGTTGGACACCATGAATCCAAGGAACTTCCCAGATCCGACCTTGAATGTATATTTCTCTAGGTTCAACTTCATATTGTATTTCTTCAGTATGTGGAAGGTTTCCTGCAAGTGTATCAAATGGTCCTATGCTCACAGGGACTTAACTAACATGCCTTCAATATAAACTTCTATTGATTTTTTCTATTTGTTCTCCGAACATCCGGTTTGCTAGGCGTTGATAGGTGGCACCCGTATTTTTTAGTCCGAACGACATTACGTTATAACAATAGGTGCCAAATTTAGTGATAAAGGAAGTTGTTTCTTGATCGCCTGGGTCCATCCAGATTTGGTTGTACCCAGAATAGGCATCGAGAAAGCTAAGTATCTCGTGCCCGGCAATCGCATCGATCATGCGATCGATGTTAGGCAAAGAAAAAGAGTCATTGGGGCACGCCTTGTTCAAGTCTTTGTAAACTACGCATATTCTAAATTTATTTCCCTTTTTAGGCACTACCTTAGCCAACCAAACCGGATACTTAACTTCCCGAATTGAACCTATCTTAATGAGTTTGGATACCTCATCTTTGATGAATACATGCTTGAATTCGGAGTGAGGCCTCCTCTTCTGTTTAAACGGGTGGAACTTCAGATCCAAGCTTAGCCTATGAGTGGTTATTTCTGGCCGGATCCCTATCATATCAAGATGGGACCAAGCGAAACAATCTATGTTAGCTATAAAGAATTTAATAAATTTTTTCTTGAGCTCAGAAGTTAACCATGTGCCCATGTATACTTTTCAATCGGGCAAGTGTTCGATCAATATGACTCGATCCAGCTCCTCGACCGTTGATTTGGTGGCATCGGAATAGTCAGGGGTGATGAACGACCTAGGAACTCCGTAATCATCATCCTCTCCTTCTTCTTGCTTCTCCGGTTCGGTCGGGGCCAGTGCCGGTGATTGCTATTTAGTTTCTTCTTTCCTAACCGGCTCTGAGTTCTTTGATATCAAGAGAGCAGGCATTGGGATTACCTCATCGACCGTAAATATTTCTTTTGCGGTCGAGTGCTCTCCGTAAACCGTCTTGACCCCTGCCGGTGTGGGGAACTTCAATGTCTGGTGTAGTGTTGAGGGTATTGCCCTCATATTGTGAATCCAAGGCCTTCTGAATAGAGCATTATAACTCATATACCCTTCAATCACATAGAACTTCGTTTCCTGAATGGTCCCAACGGTGTTCACCGAACGGCCCAATCGTCCGCAACCGGAGGCAGGTCCATTTGTTCCATTTGAAATATTAACACGAATTCCCTGCTCATTTCGTTATCTCTTTGTTTTACTTTGAAAAGGTCTGATTTTTATGGTCTCGGCCTTGATGGACCCGGCGTGAGCTTTTACAAAGGCATCTGCAAGCGGTGGCAAACGAGTCGATGGAATTAGGGGGTAAGTTGTGATGCCATATCATTACTCCCTTGGACAGGGTCTCCCCAAACATTATCAGCAAAACCGACTCGATTTGTCATCCTCCAAGTCGTTTCCCTTGATGGCACACGTTGATCGCATCCAAATGCACACCTCTAAAAAGGTATGAAATGGTCATTTGCAATTATAGTAACCCAACTAAGAGTCGGGGTCGAATCCACAGGGAGCTAAGATGGGAGTTAATATATTTTAATGCGCGTGATTGAATTATCTTAATTTGCACTTCCACGAAAAGGTTTTGTTTCTATTTTTAATTTTACATTAAAGATTGTAGAATAAAGAAAGAAGACTAGGAATAGTTATTTTTGAGGTTTTTTCAAATTGGTAAAAAGCCTAGTATTGTGACCATTACCTAGGTGTTTGCATAATAGGATAAAGACATTAATGCTTGTTTTGTTGATCGGGGTGTATTATAGTTATCAACTCTCAATTACCCACTCAATACCTTTCGGTCAGAGAGTGGTTTTGCCCAATTTGGCTTTCTCAATACCAAATGGGTATCACACAAAAGAGTTGATAAAAGCTCAATTTGTATTATTACTATCTCTAGGTCGAACCCTTTAATTGGGTTAACCAATCTCACGATTGACCCAATTCCTTGTTAGCCAAGTTTTCCTAGACTAAGTCTCTCTTTCTCAAGTAGAGACTAAGTCAAATAGGCATGAACTAATATTTGCAACCATTAATTCCACAAATTAAAGCATGAACTAGGCTAAATAATAAACACCCAGTCATAAACAAGCACTAAATTAGATACCCATGAGGTTTACACACTAGGGTTGGGTCACAACCCTAGTAAAAATCTAGCTACTCATGTTGTTTGAATAAGCCCATCTTTTGCGGCCGTACAATTCATGTGCAGTCCGCAATTTGCACGAATGCCTGCTGACTTTTCCTGCTTTGGTTGCGGCCGCAGATGGAATTTTGCGGACCGCGCATTGTATGCTTTTGTGCCCTTTATTGTTTTGTGCCTAGACTACTCCTTTTTGAGTCGGATTTTATCTCGAGAGTCCAACTTCCAGCATTCCTGCAAGGTTCACTCATCTCTCTTAAGAGAAAGTTGTAGGTACGACTTCAAGCACCATTGGCTTGCCCCTCATGTAGATCGCCACTAATGTAAGCTCACTCGTCTTGAAATCAAGTAGGGTTTCTTTCACGATGTAATGAAGACTTTTGGACTAGGTTGGACACACTATGGTTGAGTGGGTTCACCTTTCCATAAGCACTCTATTTTTTTATTCTCGACTCACACTTTGCCAATTCTTCGAGGCACTTTTTTTTTCTTGGAGAACTAGAGAGACTTAACATCAGTCTTTCTTGATCATGGCATTCATTTTCTCCCTCTTTGATTTCTCCATGTTTTGGATCATTACCTTTATTTGAATCCCTTCAACTCTTCCACTTATTCATTTTTTTTGCATTTTTCTTTTTGTTCTTTTCTTTTCTTGCATTTCCTTCTCATCATTTCTTTTCTCTTTTTTTTGCCTTTATACCTCTTTAAAGTTCCTCATCTATCCTCCGAACTTATATTTTTAGCAAATTGTTTCACAAGAGTGTTAAGGAAAGCTCGGGTGCCAATAGAGGGTCATAAAAAAATGAGTAAAGGCTTGTAACATGGTTATCAAATGAGAAAGGCTCGAGGCTCAAATGGGTTGACTAGGGATAACAACATTGGTAGGCAATAAAAAATTCAAAAGGGCCAAGAAATGCATACAATCACTTCTCAAGCCAAGAAAAACTTAAGATTTCGCCTTGAAACACATTGGGGGAAAGTTCTAGATCTTTTGCACGGGTATTTGGATTATCAACAAAGCATCTCACCCCTCACACAATTGGATTGTTAAAGAGGATAGAATTGAGGGCGCACAATGACCACATTCAAGATTTCGCCTTGAAACACATTGGGGGAAAGTTCTAGATCTTTCGCACGGGTATTTGGATTATCAACAAAGCATCTCACCCCTCACACAACTGGATTGTTAAAGAGAATAGAATCGGGGGCGCACAATGACCACATTCAAGATTGAAAATCACTATGGTTCGATTAAACCACTCGATGATTGCCTAAGTCAATACAAGAGTCACAAAGTCACTAACTAGAGCTATTTTTTTCAAAAACCTTGTTTCTAACCATAAGCACGTAGTTAAGTGTGTTGGTACCAATAAAACATGTTTGACTCTTCGAGCATGACTTAATTAGGTCTTTTTATTTATTACTACTACTATTATTACCTAAACACCAAAAATAGACTCAGTCCCTTAAGAAGATTGTCACGCCATCCATCATTGGGATGAGTTACCCGGTTCACACAACAACTACCTTTGGAAAGAACCGTGGCATTAACAAAATCAAAGGCTTATTATAAACTAAAACATAAAAAAGAAGATATTAAATTAAACACTAACTAATAAGAAAACAAGCATAAAGAAGCTATAAAGCAAAAACTATCAGAAGCATAACGAATATATATAATGAGGGAGAAGAAGAAGAAATATACATAATGAGAGAAGAAGAAGAAGAAAATAGTATCAAGTTATTACAAGACAAATGTCTCAGAATCATCAAATAAGATCAAGTAAACTCCACCCCCCCACCCCCCGAATAAAAATAAGCATTGTCCCCAATGCTTAGCAAAATAAGAGCAAAATAGAGGAAAGAGTGAAGAAAACTCCTTATGACTCCTTGGACACATGAATTGTGCGGCCGCAAAAGATGGGCTTATTCAAACAGCATGAGTAGCTAGATTTTTACTATGGTTATGACCCAACCCTAGTGTATAAACCTTATGAGTATCTAATTTAGTGCTTGTTTATGATTAGGTGTATATTATTTAGCCTAGTTCATGCTTTAATTTATGAAATTAATGGTTGCAAACATTAGTTCATGCCTATTTGACTTAGTCTCTACTTGAGAAAGGGAGACTTAGTCTAGGAAAACTCGTCTAACAAGGAATTGGGTCAATTGAGAGATTGATTAACCCAATTAAAGGGTTCAACCTAGATATAGTAATAACCCGACTTAAAGGGTCCAAGTCAAAATGCATACAAACATTTAAAGGGGTTTGTGGACACATGTTGGGGGAGTAAACAAACAAATGTCTCTGAGGATGCTTTGAGGTTAAGTCTTTTTCCCTTCTCTCTACGTGGGAAAGCTTTAGATTGGTTGGAATGTTTGGCGAACCATTCCATTCATACTTGGGATGAATTGGCGGAAAGGTTTATTACTAAGTACTTCTCTCCGGGGCACATGGCTACACTTCAGGATGAAATTTTTGCGTACAAGCAAGACCCCAATGAACCACTACACTAGATATGGGAACGATATAGAACAATGGTTAAAGAATGCCCCAACAATGATATGACGGATAACATGATTCACCAAACTTTCTATCATGGGATCAACACAACCAACCAATGTGTAGTGAACCAACTTACCGGTGGAAATTTCATGACTACGACTTATGCGGAGGCGTGTGAGATCTTTGATGAAATGGCAAAAATATCATCGGCATGGCAATCGTGGGCTAATGTTCCATAAGGTGATCCCAACGTGATCTACCTCCACAAAGAGTTGCATGACCATGGGCAAGCCATAACCGAATTGACTACCACCACGAACCAATTGGCAAAGGCTCAACTTTAACAAGTGCAAAATCCTAGGCAAGTCAATGCAATGGAGGGAGTAAGCATGATGATGAACAAAAGAAGAACCAAGGGTCCACAAGTTCAACATAGAGTGAATAATTTTGTGCAAGAAGATAGTGGATTCTTACAATGACCAAGAAGAGGAGGTGAAATATGTGAACAACTTTCAAGGGCAAAGAAACAACTTCCAAGGCCCAAGCCAACAAAATTGGCGACCTCAAAACAATCAAGGCAATTGGAATTCTCACAACCACGCCAATTGGAGTGGTGGAAAAAATAACGGGAAATGGCATAACAACAATAATCAAGGCAATTGGGGAGGTAACAATCAAGGCGGTTGGATCAATAGTCAAGGCAATTAGGGGTCGGATTTTCAAAGGCCCCCGATGTATCAACAACCGAGCAACCTGCCTCCTAATCCTTCTCATGGTCCTAGTTCTTCCAATAATGAAATATGGCGTATTAAGAACATGTTCAAGCAAATGATGGAAAAGAATGCCGATTAGAATGCCAAACTTACCTCACACAATACATCGATCCGCAACTTAGAAGTGAAAACAGGGCAAATCTCTCAAGCTCTAAATTCTCATCCTAAGGGGGCACTGCCAAGTGACATGGTGGTGAACCCAAAGGGTGGGAACATGTTACACCCTGTGAGTCCCAAGGTGAAATAATAAATATGAGACTTGTTAATCACTATTTAAATGATTTTAAAGTCATAATATAGATATATATGATGTTTGGTTAGAAAATATGAAGTTTGGGAAAAATCGGATTAAAGTTGCGGAAACACCGACTAAGGATTTGCCATGTAATAGAGCTTTTTGAGAAATATATTTCGTGTGCTATATGAGATCTTTTTAGGACATATTATATACCAAATTGAAGGTCTTGGAATATAGTTTCCATCTCACTTAACCGTTTGTTCATACGACACCAGTATAAAACGTGAAAAGCATTGGAAGAAGAGCCAATCATAGAGTGCCAAGTAGCACCTTTTTGACTTTTAAAAAAATGGGATATTTACATCCCATCTCGTCTCTTTCTCCATTTTTCTAGAGAGCTCGCCCAAATAACACCCCTAACTTTACTCTGAATCTCTCTACAAGAGCTTCAAACAATATTATCATCCCGGGCACAAAATCAAGAAGCGATAACATTAAAACGATCTCTACGACGTAAGTATCGCTATATCGCCTCTCTTTTTCTTTGTAGTTTGAGTTTTGAAAGGTACCTCATAGTTAAGAAAACATGTACTTTATGTATTTAAGTATTTAAATATCAAGGAATGTTGATAAATTCGTTTCCTAATAGTTAGAACTCACAGAACGGTGATCGAAAGTCGCGAGTTCGAGTTATTTGACTTGTAGTAGACTATTTTGTGTTTCCTTTGGGTTGTATATTTTTCTATTGTTTAATGGAATTTTGGAGTAAAATTTTTATGGATAAACACCACATAAAAACGGAATGGTGGGCTGGTCATTCGTCGTTATATTCTTTTAAGTTGTTTGACACTACTTTGGTTGTCGTTTTATGTATGAAGTGATTAGGGTGTATGGGCTATTTTGTGGTATATTATGATGGAGATAAGGTTGGAAAATGATGCTTACATTTTGTTATTGATGTGTTCTTGTTGTTGTTGGTATATGGTATTGGAGGAGGGCCTAGTTACAGGGGAGATACTGCCCAAATTTACATAAACGAGGTACTAGTTTAAGTTGAGGACTTAGCCTTTACTAAGCACTGATTTTGAATCTCCTTATGATGTGGTAGATTGAATTGAGTTGTTTGAAGAATTTCTTGGAAGGTATTAAGGACTCAACGGAGTTAAGGTATGTTAAGGCTATCCCTTCTTTCCTTTTGGCATGATCCAAATGATACAAACAAAACGAGCAAAATACGCAACTTTCATAAATGACTCTATTCATAGACATACTAGGGGTGTATATATTCTTGATTCCCCATGTGAATTATTATTATATCCTTTGTTCATGGGTCTCAGAAAAATACGTACTTGATAAAGTTTGTCCGAAAGACATATTGATTTTATGATATTCGAGAAATCTTATTAACGTATTTCTTATGCATTTCATGCATTTATACATGTACATTGACCCATGACCAGAAGATATTATATAAGCGTATATTATATGTATATGGGATATGGAAAAAGGTTATGGCGTTATATACGCACCACCACCTGATCAACTAGTATACGTTGATGATTTTGCCCACAGTGGCCGAGATGATATGATGAGATGCCCTCAGAGGCTTGATGATGTTATGAAAGCATATACATATGCATGGTATGACATTTATACACACATGCATGACATTATAAATTTTCATGATTCACATAGCTATTTAGAATTTCAGGTTGAGTTCTTTACTCTTTGTTTCTTTCATGTCTTTTTTATACTACTGGCATGCCTTACATACTCGGTACTTTATTTGTACTGACGTCCCTTTTGCCTGGGGATGCTGCGTTTCATGCCAGCAGGTCCCGATAGATAGGTTAAAAGTTCTCCTAGTAGGCTATCAACTCAGTAAAAGGTGATTGTGCACTCCACTTGCTCCGCAATTGCCTATTTGGTCAGTATGATTTGAATATGTATTGTTTCGTATGGCGGGGCTCTGTCCGGACCTTTATGATATTTATGTACTCTTAGAGTCTTGAAGACAGATGTCGTGTATATGGATACTGGTATAGCCTTATAGGCCAGTACGTCATATGTATAAGTCAGTATATCAAGTTTGGTCACATATATTGAGTATTTTCTCATGTTTTATTCTACCTATCTCACGACAGCCTCTCCGACTCAATTACCTATGATAATATGATACGAAAGATACGTTACATTGGTACTCGGTTTGGATCGTGACAAAAATGGTATCAGAGCAGTTTTGTCCTAGGGAGTCCACAAGTCATATCTAGTAGAGTCTTGTTTATGGGTGTGTTGTGCACCACACTTATAAGCAGGAGGCTACGGGGCATTTAGGACTGTCACTCTTTCTTCTTACTCTAAATCGTGTGGTAGAGCTCAGTTGTAAGAAATTCAAACTCGTAAGTTCTATTTTATTCGTTATACAATGACATCTACATCCAGAAAGGCAGTTGGTAAGAGATTGAATGTGGTTGTGGAAGAGTTGAGTCAGAGGAACTCGATTTTGCATCATGCTTATGATGAGTAAATGTAAGGCCTTCAGTAGATATGTGTGTACTACGATGTGTGAGCCTCTTAATAAGGAGCCCTAAGACATGAATATCTATGTACCCCTATGGTAAAAAGCAACTAGAGAATCACAAGGTAGATACAAGTTTCAACAAGTAAAAGAATCTAGGTGAAAAAGGATACAAGGAACGCAGTTAGTGAAGATTATCTGTATTTACAATTCAGGCAGAGAAATAAAAGCATTCTGAGTTATTTTCAACAATAACAAAGATATATTCACTTGACAATACCCATTTCAGTTATGCCCCTGTGGGAGCTAACATATATAATTTAAGAGAAGGATGAGATATCAGCATCCAGCTGGGGTTAGAGTTACCCAAAATTGTGGATGAATTATTATCATTAGCTCACATTTCCGAGAGATATTGCAAACGTGGTAATAGTTCTCCTTGTGAGGCACCCAGATGGTGCACTCTAGAATAGTACAATCAGATATAAATACTAGAATGTTCAAAAATTTCAGAAGATTGGCATTGGAATCCTAGAAGGGATAAATATTTACCTTTGTATGGCTCTCGTCCCTAGTAAAGAGAGAGTGTTAGGCGAGCCGAAGTGCCAGTGAGTTGAATCAAGGAGGGCTAAAAGTAAAAGAATGTTTTGAAGAAGTTTTCATAATAAGGTGATAGACAGAAATATTACCAGGAGAATAAAAAGAAAGTAAATGAAACATTATGAGTAAGATGTGATAAATGGATGATAACGGTAAATTAAAACATGACAAGACTACAAATTCTATAGTCAAGTGAAGGAAAAGAAAAGAAGTTACAAGCCTTGAGACAATAAAAGAGTATAAGCCATAAAGTCATGTCCCATTTCGAGAAATGAGTTGGTGACTCATACATGATTACCAGAAGGAAAAGTTAGACCCCCGGAGTAATAGAAATTAGTGTGGGCTAGTGAATAAGATAAACTGAACATGAATTCGGGACCGAAGGATTTGATAATAGTTGGCATTGTGAGAATTTCAGAGATCGTGTTCCGGATGATAATTGAATGGACAACAGAAGAATAACTTTTAAAGGTCATCCAGGAATACGTTTCCCTAAAACAAGCGTTGTGAGTAGAGTTAAGCTTAAGGGACTAAGTGTGCGAGTTACACTAGATGTCACCTTTGTGTGTAAGAAATTAAATTATCCCTAGTATATAAGGGTTAACGCAAGGCAAGTAAGAGTCCGTGAAGATGTGAAAAGACGTCAAATATGAAGAGGTGAAACATTTATAGGTAAATCTTCATAGCAATAAATGTTAGTACTCCCCTAAAGGGGGGAAGATGGTGTGAAATGATATTAAGTCGGATTTATGTGGTTAAGGTAACTGTAGAATAGTAAAGGAAGAATACGGTAGAAAGGCAAAAGGAATGAGATTGCATTTATTCAGATCCTACGGATATGATACGACTCCAGAACATTATGTAAGCATGATGACAGGGAGAGGTAGAAAGGGTTCCATCACTAGATGTTATTGAAAAATAAGTGAAAATGAACACTGGATACATAAGGAGCCAGTGTGCGGGATAAGTTAAGACAAAGGATATAACCCAAGAGAGATTACACAGAATATAGATATGAGAATGGACTAACGTGTAGTTAGTAGTTGATTCAGGAAGAACCAAGTCATGGCTAAACAAGAGGATACATACAAATCAGCAGGTTGTGCAAGATAAACATAGTGAAATCCAACATAGGGAATTCAATTTCGCAAATATGATGACATCGTAATCCTTGAGAAATATTTAGATAGGAGTTGGGGTTGTTAAAGGCACCGTATAAGTGTTACGAAAAAAATGGTGCCACTGAGAAGACAGTCCAAAAATTTTAGTTCAGAATCAACCTTACGAGCATAGGGGTGCGGAGGTAAGTAATTAAGGATAATTATAGGCGAGTAAGAACGCCAAAAATTCTTTCGAGTATACGATGTAATAAGATCACAGCCTTACAGGAGTCAAAGGGTCCCCCCTAAGTCTACAAAGAAAGACAAGCTAAGGAAATAAGGAATAAGGCTTCAACTTAAGCATAGTGACATAAAGAAGAAATGATCTTGTAACAACAGTCTCACTACAACATTGTATGCACTCCATAAGAAAGTGGCACCTATCGTGGCTAATGAACGGAAAAAAATAAATCAAAAGATGATATTTGAGATCATATGAGTTACAGAAAATTCCAGTATTTCTGGGCAATGAGATAAGCCATGTATTCATGCAACAAGTGGCAAAACGACCATGAAAAGTAATTGCTTAGGTTTAAAGACAACTAAGAAAGCACGAGTATAATTATCCGACCCACGATTTAGAGTTAGCCGTTGTGATTCATGCACTAAAGAGTGGAGGCACTATTTGTATGGCATTCATGTTGATATCTATACGGATCATAATCGCCTTCAATATAGCTTCAATCAAAAGGAATTGAATTTACGCCAAATGAGATGGTTGGAGCTGCTAAAAGACTAAGACGTTGATATTTTACACCATCCGGGGAAAGCGAATGTAGTAGCCGACGCCCTCAGCCGTAGATCTAAGGGTAGATTGTCATATTTATAGTCAGAGAAGTGTGGGATAGCCCATGAGATTCATCAGATAGCTAGTCTTGGAGTTCGATTACTGGACTCAGGTGATACTAGAGTTACTATTCACGACACGACAACATCCTCTTTAGTAACTGAAGTGAAGGAACGCCAGTATGAGGATCCTGTGCTAGCTCATTACAGAGATACATCCCCTCAAAAGGAGAATACACCATTTGAGATTACAGGAGATGGAGTCCTCAGATATCGAGGTCGATTATGTGTTCTAATGTGGCAGAGTTGCACCACCGGGTTATGGGAGAAGCTCATTATTCTCGTTATTCTATTTATACATGAGCGACGAAGATGTATCATGATATCAGGGGAATATACTGGTGGGACAAAATGAAGAAGGAAATTGCAGAGTTTGTTGCTGAGTGCCCTAATTGTCAGCAGGTTAAGATTGAGCATCAGAAACCCTGTGGATTATTACAGGCTATAGAGACTTGGAAATGGAAAGTGATTAATATGGATTTCATCATAGGCTTACCTCGTACCCAACGTAAGTTCGATGCTATATGGGTTATTGTCGATAGACTTACAAAAGCAGCCTATTTTCTGTCTGTCAAGACTACCTACTCAACAGAGGATTATGCAAGGCTTTACATTAGGGATATAATACGACTTCATGGTGTCCCTATATCTATTATCTCAGATAGGGGTGCTCAGTTTACAGGTAATTTTTGGAGGTTCTTCCAAAAAGGATTGGAGACTCAGGTAAGTCTTAGTACAACATTTCATCCCCAGACAGACGGTCAGGTTGAACGTACTATTCAGACATTGGAGGATATGCTACGGGCTTGTGTGATGGACTTCACGGGTAGATGGGATGATCATCTTCCACCTATTGAGTTTGCATATAATAATAGTTATCATTCCACCATTTAGATGGCTTCATACGAAGCTCTTTACGGGCCAAGGTGTAGGTCTCTTATAGGATGGTTCGAGATTAGGGAAACTAAGTTAGTAGGACCAGAGTTGCTACAACAGGCAATTGAGAAGATTAAGCTTATAAGGGAAAGGCTATTAGCATCACAGAGTCGTCAGAAGTCCTATGCAGATAATCGACGACGAGACTTGGAGTTTCAGGTAGATGGCTAGGTATTCCTAAAGGTGTCACCGATAAAAGGCGTTATGAGATTCGGTAAGAAAGGAAAGTTTAGCCCTCAGTACATTGTACCTTATAAGATTATACGCAGAGTAGGCCAAGTAGCATATGAGTTAAACTTGCCTTCCAAATTGGAGTTTGTACATCCAGTATTTCATGTGTCTATGCTCCGTAGGTGTATTGGAGATCCCACTAAAGTCATTCTAGTTGACGATGTTTGGGTTACAGAGCAGCTATCATATGAGGAAGCTCCCATTGCTATACTAGATAGACAAGTTCGGAGATTAAGAACTAAAGATGTAGATTCGATTAACGTACTTTGGATTAACAATAATGTGGAGGAGATGACTTGGGAAGCTGAAGAAGAAATGAAGACTAGGTATCCTCACTTGTTTCCACTTCCAAAGAAGGATCACACTGAGACATCACAACCTTTAGGTACATATATGGTACTTGATTCTTATGTTAGATATTGTTATTGGACGTGTGAGGCCATTGGTGTTATTGATGATTGTGGCCCTGTGTGGCTTTGTATTGTTGGGTTTGTTGTGTGACAAGTTGGCAGTAGTACCGTTATAGAGGAGACTCTGCCAAAATTTCTATAGATTTCTGGGAGTTTAACATTCGAGGACGAATGTTTCTAAGATGAGAAGATTGTTACACCTCGTACGTCCCAAGGTGACGTAATAAATATGAGACTTTTTAATCATGATTTAAATGATATTAAAGTCATAATATGGATATATGTGATGTTTGGATAGAAAATATGAAGTTTGGGAAAATCAGATTAAAGTTGCAGAAACACCGAGTAAGGATTTGCCATGTAATAAAGCTTTTTGAGAAATATATTTTGTGTGCTATATGAGGTATTTTTGGGACATATTATATACCAAATTGAAGGTCTTGGAATGTAGTTTCCAACTTACTTAACCGTTTATTCATACGACATTCATATAAAAAGTTATAAGCGTTGGACGAAGGGCCAATAATAGGGTACCAAGTAGCACCTTTTTGACTTAAAAAAAAAGGGATATTTACTTCCCATCTCGTCTTCTTTCTCCATTTTTCCATAGAGCTCGCCCAAATAACACCCCTAACGTTACTCTTAAGCTCTCCACAAGAACTTCAAATAATATTATCATCCCGGGCACGAAATCAAGAAGCGATAACATTAAAACGATCTCTACTACGTAAGTATCGCTATATCGCCTCTCTTTTTCTTTGTAGTTTGAGTTTTGGAAGGTACTTCATAGTTAAGAAAATGTGTACTTTCTGTATTCAAGTGTTTAAATAACAAGGAATGTTGATAAATTCGTTTCCTAATAGTTAGAACTCACAGGACGGTGATCGAAAGTCATGAGTTCGGGTTATTTGACTTGTAGTAGACTGTTTTGTGGGTTGTTTTGTGTTTCCTTTGGGCTGTATATTTTTCTACTATTTAATGGAATTTTGGAGGATAAATTGTGTGGATAAACACCACATAATAACGGAATGGTAGGCTAGTCATTCGTTGTTATATTTGTTTAAGTTGTTTGACACTACTTCGGTTGTCGTTTTATGTATAAAGTGATTAGGGTGTATGCGCTGTTTTGTGGTATATTGTGACGGAGATAAGGTTGGAAAATGATGCTTATATTTTGTTATTGTTGTTTTCTTGTTATTGTTGGTATATGGTATTGGAGGAGGGCCTAGTTACAGGGGAGATGCTGCCCAAATTTACGTAAACGAGGTACTAGTTTAAGTTGAGGACTTAGCCTTTACTCAACACTGATTTTGAATCTCCTTATGATGTGATAGATTGAATTGAGTTGTTTGAAGAATTTCTTGGAAGGTACTAAGGACTCAACGGATTTAAGGTTTGTTAAGGCTATCCCATCTTTCCTTTTGGCATGATCCAAATGATACAAATGAAACGAGCAAAATACTCAACTTTCATAAATGACTATATTCATAGAAATACTAGGGGTGTCTATATTCTTGATTCCCCATGTGAATTATTATTATATCCTCTGTTCATGGGTCTCAGAAAAATACGTACTTGATAAAGTTTGTCCGAAAGGCATATTGATTTTATGATATTCGAGGAATCTTATTATCGTATTTCTTATGCATTTCGTGCATTTATACATGTACATTGACCTATGACCAGAAGACGTTATATAAGCGTCTATTATATGTATATGGGATATGGAAAAAAGTTATGGCGTTATATACGCACCACCACCTGAACAGCTGGTATACGTTGATGATTTTGCCCACAGTGGCCGAGATGATATGATGGGATGTACTCAGAGGCTTGATGATATTATGAAAGCATATACCTAGGCATGGTATGACATTTATATGCACATGCATGCCATTATAATTTTTTATGATTCACAGAGCTATTCAGAATTTCAGGTTGAGTTCTTTACTCCATGTTTCTTTCATGTCTTTTATATACTATTGTCATGACTTACATACTCGGTACTTTATTTGTATTGACGTCCCTTTTGCCTGGGGACACTGTGTTTCATGCCCGCAGGTCCCAATAGATAGGTTGAAAGTTCTCCTAGTAGGCTATCAGCTCAGCATAAGGTGTTTGTGCACTCCACTTGCTCTAGAGTTGCCTATTTGGTCAATATGATTTGAATATGTATTGTTTATATGGCAGGGCTCTGTCCCGACCTTTATGATATTTATGTACTCTTAGAGGCTTGTAGATAGATGTCATGTATATGGATACTTGTATGGATTTATAGGCCAGTACGTCATATGTATAAGTCAGTATATCATGTTGGGTCACCCTATATTGAGTATTACTTCATGTTTTATTCTACTTATCTCACGACAGTCTCTCCGGCGCAATTATGTTGGTACTTGGTTGAGTAAGGTACCGGGTGCCCGTCGTGGCCCATCGGTTTGGGTCATGACAGAACAACACGGGGCATGCCATGGTCGTTACTACAAGAAGTGGAAGAGGTGGGAATGCACCCACCTCAAGTCAAAGGCAACTTGTGGATGATGAGCAAGTGGTACAGGAAGAAGAGGTCTCGAACAATGTGGTGCAAGCAAATGATGAAGTTCGGGTTGATATATATGACATTGTGAAAGAGACTCAAGAGGAGGTGAACCCGTCTAGGGATCACATTATTAATATACCAGAGCCGGTAGTGCAAAGGGCTAAGGCACCATTGCGTAAGCCTCCACCTCCATACCCTCAAAGGCTTGCCAAGCAAAATGGAGTGAATCAATTCAGAAAGTTCATTGAAATGATGAATAGTCTCCCTATCAATATGCCATTAGTGGAAGCTTTGGAACAAATGCTCGGTTATGCAAATTTTATGAAGGATATAGTGACAAAGAAGCGGTCAAGAATTTTGAAGCTATCAAAGTCACTCATCAAGTGAGATCAATTGTGCATTCAATGGATCATAAGTTGGAAGATCCTGGTGCTTTCACCATTCCTTGTACAATTGGAAGCGCCGAGTTTGCTAAAGCTCTTTATGATCTTGGGGCAAGTACCAAGACCCACCTCTATGAGATTGCAAATGGCCGATCGTACCATGAAGAGACCGTTGGGAGTGATTGAAGATGTATTGGTTCGTGTTGATAAATTCATTCTTCCGGCGAATTTTGTCATTCTTGATTGTGAAGTGGATTATGAGGTGTCGATTATTCTTGGATGACCTTCATTGCTACGGGGAAGGCTCTTTGTGATGTGGAAGCCAAAGAACTCACTTTCCAAGTGGGTGATAAAAAAATAGTATTTCACATGTGCAAATTCATGCGGCAACCAAATAGCAACGACATGTGTTCTTTAGTGGACTTGGTGACCGATGTGATTGTTGATGTTACAAGTGCCACGATCAATGTTGGTGATATGTTGGAGGCCCTCTTGATTAACTTTGATAATGACGAGATGGATGGCTTCATGTAATGTGTGAACTCTTTGCAAGGAATGGGGTCGTACAATTATGCACCCGGAAACTATCCTTTAATCTTGAAAATAGGAAAACTCCTCCTACAAAGCCTTCCATTGAAAAGCCTCAAACCTTGGAGTTGAAGCCATTGCCTCCATATATTCGGTATGAATTTCTTGTCCCTTGTTCTACTTTACCGGTTATTCTTTCCTCTTGTTTGACTAACGTGCAGGTAGATTCTACATTGGCGGTGCTACATAAGAGGAAGAAGGCTATTTGATGGACATTGGCAGATATTCGGGGAATAAGCCCCACATTTTGCATGCACAAGATCAACTTGGAGGAAGACACAAAACCATCTATTTAATATCAAAGGAGACTCAATGAGGCTATGCATGAAGTGGTAAAAAGCATATTATCAAGTGGTTGGATGTCGAGGTTGTTTACCCTATTTCTGGCAGTTCATGGACTTCTCCGGTACAATGTATCCCAAAGAAGGGGGGCATGGCGGTAGTCACCAATGACAGGAATGAGTTGATTCCTACAAGAA
The DNA here is from genome assembly GCF_000390325.3 of Nicotiana tomentosiformis. NCBI lineage: Eukaryota > Viridiplantae > Streptophyta > Magnoliopsida > Solanales > Solanaceae > Nicotiana > Nicotiana tomentosiformis. The sequence goes on along the minus strand of NC_090818.1, from coordinate 38,776,584 downwards.
CAGTGACCGGTTGGAGCGTGTGTATGGACTATCGCAAGCTCAACAAAGTCACAAGGAATGATCATTTTCCACTTCCCTTCCTTGACCAAATGCTTGATAGGTTGGCCGACTGTGCTTTCTATTGCTTTCTAGATGGATATTCTGGCTACAACCAAATCTTTATGGCTCTGTAGGATCAAGAGAAAACAACCTTTACATGTCCCTATGGTACTTTCACCTTCAAATGGATGCCATTTGGTTTGTTTAATGCACCAACGACTTCTCAAAGGTATATGATGGCTATCTTCACGAACATGGTGCATTACTACCTTGAAGTTTTTATGGATGACTTCTCGGTGGTTGGGGATTCTTTTGATGATTGTTTGGCAAATTTAGACAAAGTGTTCAAGATGTGAAGAAACGAACTTGGTGCTAAATTGGGAGAAGTACCATTTCATGGTCGAGGAAGGTGTGCAAGCTTCTAGAGAAAGAAGTTAAGTTTCACTTCAATGATGATTACATGAGAGTCTTTGAATTGTTAAAATTCAAGTTGACAACCACTCCCATTATCACCGCTCCTAATTGGAGTATCCCTTTTGAGCTCATGTGCAATGCTAGTAACGTAGCGGTTGAGGCTGTTTTGGGGCAATACATCAACAAGATTTTTTATTCGGTCTACTATGCTAGTAAGACCATGAATGGTGCCTAAGGAAACTATACCATTACGGAGAAAGAACTCATTACCATTGTGTTTGCAATTGAGAAGTTCTGCCCGTACGTGATGGGTGCAAAAGTTATTGTCCACATGGATTATGCGGCACTTCGTTATCTTATAAACAAGAAAGATTCCAAAGCTTGGCTGATGAGATGGGTGCTTTTGTTACAAGAGTTTGATATTGACATCCAAGATAGAAGAGGGAGTAAAAATCAAGTGGTGGACCACTTGTCTCGTTTAGAGGAGAAGGGAAGGCCGCATGATGGCCTTGAAAACAATGACTCCCTCCCCAATGAGAAACTCTTGGCCATTTCAATGAAGGAGGTGCCATGGTTCGTGGATTTAGCAAATTTTCTTGTGTGTGAAATCATCCCGGATGAGTTCTCTTCAAATCAAAGGAAGAAGCTCAAACTGGATTGTCAAGATTACTATTGGGATGAACCATACCTTTTTCGGATTTGTACTGGTGGGGTGATTAGAAGATGTTTACCGGAAGAAGAGAAAAGTAAAATTCTTGGGGCTTGTCATTCTTCGCCATATGGTGGTCACCATGGTGGAACAAGAATGACGGCCAAAGTCTAAGTTGTGGTTTCAATTGGCCCACTCTTTACAAGGATGCAAGTGATGTGGCGAAAAGATGTGATGAATGTCAACGGGCCAGTGGAATCTCGAAGAAGAATGAAATGCCTCTCACTGCCTTTTTGGAGATTGATATATTTGATGTGTTGAGTATTGACTTCATGGGTCCTTTTGTGAGTTATTGTGGAAACACCTATATCTTGGTCGTTGTTGATTATGTGTCTAAATAGGTTGAGGCCATTGCTCTACCCAACAATAAAGCAAGAAGTGTGGTGGCATTCTTGAAGAAGAATATTTTTACAAGGTTTGGTACTCCGCGGACTATCATAAGCGATGGGGGGTGGTCGCATTTTTGCAATAAAGCTTTTGACACTTTACTTAGCAAGTATGGTGTTACTCATAAAGTTACGACTCCATATCATCCACAAGCTAGCGGTAAAATGGAAGTCTCCAACTTGGAGATAAAGAGTATTTTGTCCAAAACAGTGAATGCTAACTGGATGGATTGGCCAAAGAAGCTTGATGATGCATTATGGGCTTATCAGACATCTTTCAAAACACCTATCGGAATGTATACCAGTTGGTTTTCGGCAAAGCTTGTCATCTTCCGGTGGAACTTGAGCACAAAGTCATGTGGGCTCTAAAGAAGTTGAATCTTGATTGGGATGTAGCCGCTAACTTGAGGGTTGCACATTTGAATGAATTGGATGAGTTCCGGTACCATGCTTATGCAAGTTCGTCCTTGTACAAAGAAAAGATGAAATATCTTCATAACAAATACATTTGGAACAAAGAGTTCAAGGTGGGCTATCTTGTATTGTTGTTCAACTCACGATTGAGGATGTTTCCTGGAATGCTAAAGTCTAAATAGAGTGGTCCCTTTGAGATTGTGGGTGTGATGCCCTTTGGTGCATTGGACTTGAAGAACAAAAACAATGAGGTATTTTGAGTCAATGGTAACCGGGTGAAGCACTATTTGGGAAAAATTGGTGATGGCCAAGTTGTGGTGGTGATTCATTTCAAATGATGGTAATTTGCATCGTGCCGCGACGTTAAATCAAGAACTTCTTAGGAGGCAACCCATGTTTATTTTTCTTTTCTTTGTTTCTTTTGTAGTTAGATGTTATTTTTGTGCCAACTTGATTTGAATTGTGGTGCAGGGATAAGTGTACTTTACAAAAATTGTGGATAGAAATCTGGTTTAAGTGTTTAAAGAATCGCGGACCGTAGTTGCATTGTGCGGACCGCACAATTATGGTTGCTACAGCACAAGTGCTTTGAGGCCGCACAATTAACTTACGGACCGCACAACTGGAAGATGGAAGATGACAACTCTCTGAAGTTGGTCCATCAGAAAAATGGCCGATATGCGGCCACAACACAAAATCTGCTGTCCGCAACAATTGATTTGCGGTCACACACAAAAATATGCGGACCGCAAAACAAAAGCACTTAAGCCCGTAGGTAACAGAGTGCGGACCGCAATTGAAATTTTGCGGCAGCACTCACTTCTCCTTCCCTTGGGTAATCGATAGGTATAAATAGAGGCTAGGGCCACTTTTCCCCTTTTCCCTCTCTGAGCATACAATTGGTACTAATTTGAAATCTTTTGTTAAATCATCTGCCCACACGTCTAGCTACTGTTGATCACTCAGTTCTTCACACTCATTCATTTGGTATGTTTCACAATCTTGTTAATCTTTTTCTTTTAATTTTTAGATTTTTAGTCAAATTTTAGGCCATTTGTTTGTTAAGATTAATTGTACATACTTGTGTGTGTGTGTGGGAGGGAGGGGGGAGTAAATATGTAGTGGGTTAACTAGTACTTGCTAATTGGGGACTGCTTAAATGTATTTTCATGTTTTGATGTTGTTACCATGTCAAAAATTGTGCAAACAAATTGCAATCCCTAGTTAAAAATACTGCTTGTTCGTAGTTGTTTGAAATATGCGGCCGCACAATAAATTGTGCGGTCTGCAGAAGTTGCGCCTAGGGAACCTTTAGTCAAGCATGAGTCTGCAGCCACAAGGAAAATTGTGCGGACCGCAGAATTTTCATTGCGGCCGCAAAACAGACATTCTTCTATCTTCAGAGAAGTGTGCATATTTGTGATTCAATGTACGGCCGCAAAACAAAATGTGCGGTCGGCAGAAAATATATTGCGGCCGCATATCAGCCAATTCTCTATCATGAGAGAGTTGGCATGATTTTGGTCTCTCCTTTGCGGCCGCAATAGAAAATGTGCGGACCGCAATCCTCATCTGCGGTCGTAAGAGAGAATTCTGCGGTCTGCAAGGCCCAATCTACGACTGCAATAAAAAATGTTCGAACCACAGTTTCAACTATGTTTCCTCATTGTGTCTTGTGGTGTGTGCTTATATATGTCATTGTATGTCTGAACTTGAATTGCAGCTAACAATCGTCTTTGCTTGGTACAGAAAATTGTTCGATCTAGAGGCAGAGGCGGCACTTCGAAAGGAAGGGGTGAACCTACTAGGGGACGAGGCAAGAGTGAGTTGCCCCTCGGCCAATAAAGAACATTCACAAAGAAACCTATAACCGGCAGAGGGAAAATCAACCTCTGTACATGAGCAGTCGACCGTCCAGTCAAGGCTGCCATGGAGGTATCAGCTCAGGGACGAGTCGTCCACATCTCATAGCACTTCCGAGGGTTCAGAAAATGCTAGTCAGGCTTCGGAGCCATCTACTGCACCTGGCTCTGAGGCATCAGAGACATCAATTCAGTACATCCCCGATGATGTCACATGGGGTGATACTATAGTTGTCGGCCTTGAAAGGTCGAAGAAGAAAGAGGTATGGGAGGACCGGTTTGTCAGCTTGGCTGCCTTCTACAATTTCCGTAAATGGTGGCTAGTGAGGTATAACCCTGCAGTATTGGGATTGTTTCGAGAACGCAAAAGGTGGATGTGGTTTTCCCATAGCATAGTGGATGCTAAGGAGTACCTTGTCCGAGAATTCTACGCCAATGGCACATATCAAGAAAGGGACAAATGTGACGAATGTGAGAAACCTCAAAGTGCGATTTGATCAGCACACATTGAATACCTACTTGGGATTTGATGATGTCAAGCCCACATAGTACTTAGAGAAATATGCACTTAGGGATGCAGCTCGTCCTTGGCTAGTAGAGATTCTAGCAGCTCCTAGGGCACCACCACCATGGATCACAACAGGGGTTTCTATTCAAAGGAGCACTCTGATCTTTGAGGCAAAGAGGTGGCAAACCTTTGTATGCAACAGACTATACCCCGTGCCAGAATGAGACATATCTTCCGATCCCTCGGGCAGTTCTAGTTGCTTCCATCATGGCCAGGTACCCTATCAATGTGGTTGTCGTGATGTCGGCCAACATCTCTGTGGTCGCTCGGCAAGCTGACACGTCCTACATGTATCCCAACACTATTACATAGTATCTCACATATGCGAGGGTAGAGCCGATGGATTTTGATACAAAGGTGCGAGCGAAAAAGCCTTTCTCATGATATTCACTGATGGATGCACACAACCCTTAAAGAAAGGGTCAGCCGTCTACCACCACAGACCAGTCTGATGAGCCATCAGTGGTTGTTGCAGAGGCAGTTGATGCTCCATCCACTTCGGTTGAGCATTCATCTAGTGTCACAGCTATGCCTCCACCACCATTCTTAGTTCTTACTGCCCTGCTTGTCACAGGTTACACCTCAGCTTTAAAGCCGATGCCCATGCCTACTGCTCTACTTTTTATGATACGGGTCTCACATACATTGGCGAGCCTCAATAACTGGATGCAGACAACCATTGTAAAGTTGTCTGACTTATCCAGTACTATTGCAGCACAATATTCTATTCCGACACCTTAGATGCCCCCATCAGTGGAAGAAACATTGAAGAAGCTCATGGAGAACCAGAACACCATCATGGCTACATTGGTACAACATGGGTCAGTGATTGAAGAGCTGGGCAAAGAAGTAAAGAAGATGAGAAATTCCCAGGCCTCCAAGAAGTCAGTGGACTAGCTCCGGAGACAGGTTACTAAGCTTGTTGCATCCGGAGACATCCCTTTTGATAGGATGATTGACCCACACCATCCAAGCCCAGATCCTACAACACCAACAGCATCGGTGGCACTAACTGGCCAATCTGAGGAGTCAGACCTTGATGCCGACACTATCGAGGTAGTGCGTCAGATGTTCACCAACCTAATCACTCCCAGAGTTGAGGGTGATGAGATCCAGTTGGATGAGACTGAGGGCGGTGACATTGTTGTAGACACAGAGATGTCCAAGGATCCATAGGGAGTTTTCTTCACTCTTTCCCCTCTTTTACTCTTATTTTGCTAAGCATTGGGGACAATGCTTATTTTTGTTTAGGGGGTGGAGTTTATTTGATCTTATTTGGTGATTCTGAGACATTTGGCTTGTAATAACTCGATACTATTTTCTTCTTCTTCTCTCATTATGTATATATCTTCTTCTTCTTCCTCATTATGTATATTCGTTATGCTTTCGATAGTTTTGCTTTGTAGATTCTTTAGGTTTGTTTTCTTATTAGTTAGTGTTTAATTTAGTAGAATCTTTTTGAATTAGTAGCTTCTTTTTATGTTTTAGTAGATAATAAGCATTTGATTTTCTTAATGCCACAGTTCTTTCCCAAGGTAGTTTTTGTGTGAACCGGGTGATTCTTCCTAACGACGGATGGCGTGACAATTTTCATAAGGGACTGAGTCCATTTTTGGTGTTTAGGTAATAATAGTAGTAGTAATGAATAAAAAAGACCTAATTAAGTCATGTTCGAAGAATCAAACATGCTTCACTTGTTACCAACACACGTAACTACGTGCTTATGGTTAGAAACAAGGTTTTTGAAAGAAATAGCTCTAGTTAGTGACTTTTGTGACTCTTGTGTTGACTTATGCAACCATCGAGTAGTTTAATCGAACCATAGTGTTTTTCAATCTTGAATATGGTCGTTGTGGGCCCTCGACTCTTACCTATTTAACAATCCAGTTGCGTGAGGGTTGAGATTCTTTGTTGCTAGTCCAAGTACGCGTGCGAAAGGTCTAGAACTTGCCCCGAATGTGATTCAAGGCGAAATCTTAAGTTTTGATTGGCTTGAGAAGTGACTATAGGCTTTCCTTGGCCCATTTGAATTTTCTATTGCCTACCAATGTTGTTATCCCTAGTCAACCCATTTGAGCCTCGAGCCTTTCTCATTTGATAACCACATTACAAGGCTTTACCCGTTTTGTCGTGACCTCTCTTGGCACCCGAGCTTTTACTTAACATTCTTGTGAAATAATTGGCTAAAAATGTAAGTTTAGGGGAGAAAAGAGGAACTTGAAAGAGGTATCAAGGCACAAAAAGAAAAAATAAATGATGATAAGGAAAGGCCAAAAAAGAAAAATAACAAAAAGAAAAATGCAAAAAAGAAATAGGGAATAAGTGGAAGAGTTGAAGGGATTCAAAGAGAGGTAATGATCCAAAACATGGAGAAATCAAAGAGGGAGAAAATGAACGTCAAGATCAACAAAGAGTGATGTTAAGTCTGTATAGTTCCCCAAGGAAAAGAAGGTGCCTCAAAGAATTGGCAAAGTATGAACCGAGAATGAAAAATGGAGTGCTTAAGGAAAGGTGAACCCACTCAACCATAGTGTATCCAATACTAATCCAAAAGCCTTCATTACATCTCGAAAGAAGCCCAACTTGATTTCAAGCTGAGTGAGCTTATATTAGTGGCGATCTACATGAGGGGCAAGCCTATGGTACTTGAAGCCGTACTTGCGACATTCTCTTGAGAGTGATGAGTGAACCTTTCTTAAATCTTTGGACTGAGTGCTAAAATTCTTAAATGAGCTAGGCAAATGGAGAGTAGAGGAGGAGGAGTTTAGGATCCACAATGACCCACATGAGAGAACGAGCTTCCATGATGAATAAAGTCAACTCTTGATGCTCAAGTGTCACATTAGAACTATATGTACATAAATGTTTAACTTGTCGCCTCGTTGATAATACATAAGTAGTGTGGATAATTGTTGGTCCCAACTGATGTGTGAATGGCTCACCTTTGACTTGCTAAAATGACCTTTAACTTGTGGAGGTGAGAATTAATTTGTTTGCTTGAGGACAAGCAAAGACTTAAGTTTGGGGGAGTTGATAAGTGGGGATTTTGACTACTTATTAGCATTTTTTAATTTTTGTTTTAGTCTAAACACATTGAATTGAGTCCCTGAAACTAATGAAATGTGCAAAATGGCAGGAATGCTGAATGTTCGATTCCCGATATGAAATTCGACTCAAAAAGAAGTAGTATAAGCACAAGGCAATAAAGGGCACAAAAGCATAAAATGTGCAATCCACAGAATTTCATCTACGGCCGCAAACAAAGAAGGAAAACTCAGCAGGCTTTTGAGCAAATTGTGGACCGCACATGAATTGTGTGGCATCAAAAGCAGGGCTAGGATCCAAGATAAGAGAGATGACAAAAAAGCCAAGTCCAGAGTTTCATTGAATTGCGGACCGCACAAGAAATGTGCGGCCGCAGAAGAAATGCCTTGCAGCTGCAGACCTAATTGTGCGAACTGAAGAAGAGTGCCCTGCGGCCGTAGTTTTAAGTATGCGGACCGTAACATTCTTGTGCGGCCGTAGAAGAAGTGCCTTGCAGCTACAGACCTAATTGTGCGGACTGAAGAAGAGTGCCTTGCAGCCGTAGTTCTAAATCTGCGGACCGCACAAATGTTGCTTTGCGCCCGCAGTTCATAATTGTGCAACCGCAGAATCCCAGATCCTGCAAGATGAAGAAATCTGCGGATCGCACATGGAATTGTGCGGCCGCAGAACCTCCCGAAGGGCATTTTTGTCCAATATTTTCAGACATGTATAAATAGAAGAGTTTCACGAAATTATGTCAAGTTTTGATATCAACAACTACTGTAGCTGTTTTTCTTTGCCTTTTTTGGAAGTTTTATTTATTTTGGTATATTTTACAATATATTTTATAATTTTAATCTTACATTATAAGTTTAATTAGTCTTTCTTCTTCTTTTTCTTCAAACCCAAGGATGAGTAGCTAGATTTTTACTATGGTTGTGACCCAACCCTAGTGTGTAAACCTTATGGGTACCTAATTTAGTGCTTATTTATGATTGGGTGTATATTATTTAGCCTAGTTCATGCTTTAATTTGTGGAATTAATGGTTGCAAACATTAGTTCATGCCTATTTGACTTAGTCTCTACTTGAGAAAGGGAGACTTAGTCTAGGAAAACTTATCTAACAAGGAATTGGGTCAATCGAGAGATTGATTAACCCAATTAAATGGTTCAACTTAGAGATAGTAATAACCTGACTTGAGCTATTATCAATTATTTTGTGTGATACCCATTTGGTCTTGAGAAAGCCTAATTGGGCAAAGCCACTCTCTGACCAAGAGGTATTAAGTGGGTAATTGAGAGTTGATAGCTATAATACACCCCAATCAACAAAATAAGCATTAAGGTTTTTATCACATTAGGCAAACACCTAGTTAATGGTCACGGCCCTAGGCTTTTTATCAATTTAAAAAAACTTCAAAAACAACTATTCCTAGTCAAGATAATTCAATCATGCGCATTAATATATACCCCTAACTCCCATATTGACTCCTTGTGTATTCGACCCTGACTCTTAGTTGGGTTACTATAATTGCAAACGACCGTTTTCATACCTTTTTAGAGGTGTGTATTTGGACGCGATCAGTCCGCACTTTGTTACCTGGGGCTTAAGTGCCTTTTTGTTTTTGCGGTCCGCAGAATTGTATGTACGGCCACAACTACCTGTTGCGGACCGTAGATTTTGTGTTGTGGCCGCATATCGACCATTTTTCTTATGGACCAACTTCAGAGAGCTGTCATTTTCCACCTTCCACTTGTGCGGCCGCAAAGCACCTTTTGCTGCAGCAACCATAATTGTGCGTTCCGCACAATGCAACTGTGGTCCGCAATTCTTTCAACACTTAACCATATTTATGTCCACAATTCCTGTAAAGCTCACTCATCCCTGCAGCAGACTTCAAATTAAGTTAGCAAAAAATAACACCTAACTACAAAAGAAATAAAGAAAAGAAAAAGAAACATGGGTTACCTCCCAAGAAGTGCCTCATTCAACGTCACGGCACGACGCAAAATACCATCAATTGAAATGAATCACTGCCACGATGTGGCCATCACAAACTTTTCCCAAATAGTGCTTCACCTGGTGACTATTGACTCGGAATACCTCATTGTTTTTGTTTTTCAAGTCCAATGCACCAAAGGGCGTCACACCCACAATCTCAAAGGGACCACTCTATTTAGACTTTAGCTTTTCGGGAAACATCCTCAACCGTGAGTTGAACAACAATACAAGATAGCCCATCTTGAATTCTTTGTTCCAAATGTATTTGTCATGAAGATATTTCATCTTTTCTTTGTATAAGGACGAACTTGCATAAGCATGGTACCGGAACTCATCCAATTCATTCAAATGTGCAACCCTTAAGTTAGCGGCTACATCTTAATCAAGATTTAACTTCTTTAGAGCCCACATGGCTTTGTGCTCTAGTTTCACCGGAAGATGACAAGCTTTTCCGAACACCAACTGGTATGGAAACATTCCGATAGGTGTTTTGAAAGCCGTCCGATAAGCCCATAATGCATTATCAAGCTTCTTCGACCAATCCGTCCCGTTAGCATTCACTGTTTTAGACAAAATACTATTTATCTCCCGGTTGGAAACTTCCACTTGACCGCTAGCTTGTGGATGATAGGGAGTCATAACTTTATGAGTAACACCATACTTGCTAAGTAAAATGTCAAAAGCCTTGTTACAAAAATGTGGCCTCCCATCGCGTATAATAGCCCGTTGGACCCCAAACCTTGTGAAAATATTTTTCTTTAAGAACACCACCACACTTCTAGCTTCATTGTTGGGTAGAGAAATAGCCTCAACCCATTTAGACTCATAATCAGCCGCGACCAAGATGTAGATGTTTCCACAAGAAATCATAAAAGGACCCATGAAGTCAATACCCCACATATCAAAGATATCAATCTCCAAAATGGTAGTGTGAGACATTTTATTCTTCTTCGAGATTCCACCAGCCCATTGACATTCATCACATATTTTCACCACATCACTTACATCTTTGTAAAGAGTGGGCCAATAGAAATCGCAACTTAGCACTTTGTCCGCCGTTCTTTCTCCACCATGGTGACCACCATATGGCGAAGAATGACAAGCCCCAAGAATTTAACTTTGCTCTTCTTCTGGTACACATATTATAATCACCCTATCCGTGCAAATTTAGAAAAGGTATGGCTCATCCCAATAATAATCTTGACAATCTCAATTGAGCTTCTTCCTTTGGTTCGAAGAGAACTCATCCGGGATGATTCCACACACTAGAAAACTTGCTAAATCCACGAACCATGACACCTCCTTCATTGAAAATCCAGCTCTTTCTCCATAATGGTATAGTTGATTTGGTCACCATTCAAGGTCTTACTAGTAAAGTAGACCGGATGAAAAATCTTGTTGATGCGTTTCCCCAAAACAGCCCCAACCGCTACGTCACTAGCATCACACATGAGCTCAAAAGGGATACTCCAATTAGGAGCGGTGATAATGGGAGTGGTTGTCAACTTGAACTTTAAAAATTCAAAGGCTCTTATGCAATCATCATTGAAGTGAAACTTAACATCTTTCTCTAGAAGCTTGCACAACAGATTTACCACCTTAGAGAAATCTTTGATGAAACGCCAGTAAAACCCCACGTGGCCTAGGAAACTCTGCACGCCTTTCACCGAAGTTGGAGGTGGAAGTTTAGAAATCACCTCAATCTTTGCCTTGTCAACTTTAATTCCATTATTTGAGATTTTGTGGTCAAGGATAATGCCTTCCTCGACCATGAAATGACATTTCTCCTAATTTAGCACCAAATTTGTTTCTTCACATCTTGGCAACACTTTATCCAAATTTGTAAGACAATCATCAAAAGCATCTCCAATCACCGAGAAGTCATCCATAAAAACTTCAAGGTAGTCCTCTACCATGTCCATGAAGATAGCCATCATATACCTTTGAAAAGTCGTCGGTGCATTACATAAACCAAATAACATCCGCTTGAATGAAAAAGTAAAATAGGGACATGTAAAGGTTGTTTTCTCTTGATCTTCTGGAGAAATAAGGATTTGGTTGTAGCCCGAATATCCATCTCGAAAGCAATAGAAAGCACGATCGGTAAACATATCAAGCATTTGGTCAAGGAAGGGAAGTGGAAATGATCCTTCCGTATGACTTTGTTGAGCTTACAATAGTCTATACACACTCTCCACCCGGTCACCGTTATTGTAGGAATCAACTTATTCTTGTCATTGGTGACCACCGTTATGCACCCCTTCTTTGGGACATATTGAATCGGAGGAGTCCACGAACTATCGGAAATGGGGTAAACAACCCCGACATCCAACCACTTGATAATTTCCTTTTTGACAACTTCTTGCATAGCCTCATTGAGTCTCCTTTGATGTTTAATAGATGGGTTGGAATCCTCCTCCAAATTGATCATGTGCATGCAAAATGCGGGGCTTATTCCCCGAATATCCGCCAATGTCCAACCAATAGCCTTCTTCCTCTTATGTAGCACCGCCAATGTAGAATCTACCTATATGTTAGTCAAACAAAAGAAAAGAATAACCGGTAAAGTAGAACAAGGGCCAATAAATTCATACTGAAGATGTGGAGGCAGTGGCTTCAACTCCAAGTTAGGAGGCTCTTCAACGAAAGGCTTTGAATTAGGAGTTTTTCTATTTTTAAGATCCAAGGATAGTTTTCAAGGTACATAATTGTACGACCCCATCCTTGCAAAGAGTTCACACACTCCATGAAGCCATCAATATCGTCATCATCAAAGTTGAACAAGACGGCCTCCAACATATCACCCACATTGATCGTGGAACTTGTGTCATCAACAATCACATCGGTCACCAAGTCCACAAAATAACACACCTCATTGCTATTTGGTTGACGCATGGATTTGCACACATGGAATACCACTTTTTCATCACCCACTCGGAACGTGAGTTCTTCGACTTCCACATCACAAAGATCCTTCCCCGTAGCAAGAAAAGGTCGTCCAAGAATAATCGGCACCTCATAATCCACTTCACAATCAAGAATGACAAAATCCGCCAGAAGAATGAATTTATCAACATGAACCAATACATCTTCAATCACTCCCAACAGTCTCTTCATGGTACGATCGTCCATTTGCAATCTCAAAGAAGTAGGTCTTGGTTGCCCAATTCCCAATGTCTTGAAAACCGAATAGGGCATCAAATTGATACGTGCCCTAAGATCACAAAGAGCTTTAGCAAACTCGGCACTTCCAATTGTACAAGGAATTGTGAAAGCACATGGACCTTCCAACTTAGGAGCCATTGAATAAACAATTACACTCACTTGATGATTGACTTTGATAGTTTCAAAATTCATTGACCGCTTATTTGTCACTAGATCCTTCATAGATTTTGCATAACTGGGCATTTATTCCAAAGCTTTCACTAATGGCACATTGATTGAGAAACTCTTCATCATTTCAATGAACTTCTTGAATTGATTCTCGCCATTTTGCTTGGCAAGCCTTTGAGGGTATGGAGGTGTAGGCTTAGGCAATGGTGCCTTAGACTTTTGCACTACCGCTCCGGTATGTCAATAATGTGATCCCTAGACGGGTTCACCTCCAATTGAGTCTCTTCCACTCTATCATCAATATCAATCCGAACTTCATCATTTGCTTGCACCACATTGTTCGGGACCTATTCTTCTTGTACCACTTGCTCATCATCCACAAGTTGCCTTTGACTTGAGGTGGGTGCATTCCCACCTCTTTCACTTCTTGTAGTAACGGCCATGGCATGCCCCGTGTTGTTCCTATACTTTGGGTTCACCACCGTGTCACTTGGTAGTGCCCCCTTAGGACAAGAATTTAGAGCTTGAGAGATTTTTCCCATTTGTACTTTTTAAGTTGTGGATCAATGTGTTGTGTGAGGCAAGTTGGGCATTGGAATCGACATTATTTTCCATCATTTTCTTGAAAATGTTCTCAATACTCCCCATTTCATTGCTGGAAGAACTAGGACCATGGGAAGGATAAGGAGGCAGGTTGCTCGGTTGTTGATACACCGGGGACCTTTGAAAACCCGACCCCCGATTACCTTGATTAATTCTCCATCCGCCTTGATTGTTGCCTCCCCAATTGCCTTGATTATTATTGTTATGCCAATTCCCTTGATTGTTGCCACCACTCTAATTTCCTTGATTGTTGTTGTTACTCCAATTTCCTTAATTGTTTTCACCACTCCAATTTCCTTGGTTGTGAGAATTCTAATTGCTTTAATTGTTTTGAGGTCGTAATTGTTATTGGCTTGGGCCTTGGAAGTTGTTTCTTTGCCCTTGAAAGTTGTTCACATATTGTACCTCCTCTTCTTGGTCATTGTAAGAGTCGTCTTGATCAAACCCACTATCTTCTTGCACAAAATTGTCCACTCTATGTTGCATTTGTGGACCCTTGGTTCTTATTTTGTTCATCATCATGCTTACTCCCTTCATCGCATTGACTTGCCTAGGATTTTGCACTTGTTAAAGTTGAGCATTTGCTAGTTGGTTCATGGTGGTAATCAATTCGTCTATGGCTTGCCCATGGTCATGCAACTCTTTGTGGAGGTGGATCACGTTGGGATCGCCTTGTGGAACATTGACCCAGGATTTCCATGCAGATGATGTTTCTGCCATTTCATCTAAAATCTCACACGCCTCCGCATAAGGCGTAGTCATGAAGTTTCCACTGGCAAGTTGGTTTACTACACATTGGTTGGTTGTGTTGATCCCACGATAGAAAGTTTGTTGAATCATGTTCTCCGTCATATCGTTGTTGGGACATTCTTTAACCATTGTTCTATATAGTTTCCATATCTCATGTAGAGGTTCATTTGGCTCTTGCTTGAATGCCAAAATTTCATCCCAAAGTGTATCAATGTGCCTCGGAGAGAAGTACTTGAAAATACACTTTTCGAACAATTCATCCCAAGTATGAATGGAATGGTTCGGCAAACGTTCCAACCAATCTAAAGCTTTCCCCCGTAGAGAGAAGGGAAAAAGCCTTAGCCTCAAATCATCCTCGGAGACATTTGTTTGTTTACTCCCCCAATACGTGACCACAAACCTCTTCAAATGTTTGTATGCATTTTGACTTGGAGCACCGGTGAAGAACCCTCATTTCTCTAGCAAAGTGAGCATTACGTTGGTTATTTGAAAGTTGCCCGCCTTAATACGAGGAGGGACTATTGCACTTGCATATCCTTCATTGGGTAATACCCGTGTGGAGCCGCTCGTGGTGGAGGTGGGTGTGGAAAGGGCACATTGTCATGCGCACTCAGCCTCTTCTATTGGCTTGAGGTTCAAGAGGAACCTCATACACTTGGTCATCCTAAACGTCCACATCCCCCAAAGCAATTTTTTTCGAGCTCATTGTTTTCCATGGTTGTACCTATGATTTATCAAACAAGTTAGTAATACGGAAGGAAAAGAAGATATTCCAAAAACACACCCAAATATATAGCTAACACCGTTTTTAACTCCCCGGCAATGGCGCAAAAAATTTATCGCGTCCAAATGCACACCTCTAAAAATGTACGAAACGGTCGTTTGCAATTATAGTAACCCAACTAAGAGTCGGGGTCGAATCCATAGGGAGCTAAGATGGGAGTTAGGGTATATATTTTAATGCGCGTGATTGAATTATCTTGATTTGCACTTCTACAAAAAGGTTTTATTTCTATTTCTAATTTTACAGTAAAGATTGCAGAATAAAGAAAGAAGACTAGGAATACTTGATTTTGAGGTTTTTTCAAATTGGTAAAACGCCTAGGGCTGTGACCATTACCTAAGTGTTTGTCTAATGGGATAAAGATCTTACTGCTTATTTTATTGATCGGGGTATATTATAGCTATCAAATCTCAATTACCCACTCAATACCTCTCGGTCATAGAGTGTTTTTGCCCAATTTGACTTTCTCAATACCAAATGGGTATCACACAAAACAGTTGATAAAAGCTCAAGTCGGCTTATTACTATCTCTAGGTTAAACCCTTTAATTGGATTAATCAATCTCTCGATTGACCCAATTCCTTGTTAGATAAGTTTTCCTAGACTAAGTCTCCCTTTCTCAAGTAGAGACTAAGTCAAATAGGCATGAACTAATGTTTGCAACCATTAATTCCACAAATTAAAGCATGAACTAGGCTAAATAATATACACCCAATCATAAATAAGAACTAAATTAGGTACTCATAAGGTTTACACACTAGTGTTGGGTCACAACCATAGTAAAAATATAGCTACTCATGCTTGGGTTTAAAGAAAAAGAAGAAGAAAGACTAATTAAAATTATAATGTACGATTAAAATTATAAAATATATTGTAAAATATACCAAAATAAAGAAAACTTCCAACAAAGGCAAAGAAAAACGGCTACAGTAGTTGCTGATGTCAAAACTTGACATAATTTCGTGAAACTCTTCTATTTATACATGTTTGAAAATATCAGACAAAAATACCCCTCAGGAGGTTCTGCGGCCGCACAATTCCATGTACGGTCCGCAAACTTCTTCATCTGGCAGGAGCTGGGATTCTGCAGCCGCACAATTTTGAACTGCAGCCGCTAGGCAACATTTATGTGGTCCACAAATTTAGAACTACGGCCGCAAAGCACTCTTATGCGGTCTGCACTAGTATGATTGCTGCCGTAAAACAATCTTCTGTGGCCGCACAAATCTTATGTGGTCCGCAATTCAATGAAGCTGTGGACTTGGTATTTTTGTCATCTCTCTAATCTTGATCTTAAGCCCATCTTTTGCGGCCGTATAATTCATGTGCGGTTCGCAATTTGCACGAATGTGTGCTGACTTTTCCTTCTTTGGTTGCGGTCGCAGATGGAATTTTGCAGACCACACTTTGCATGTTTTTGTGCTCTTTATTGCCTTGTACTTAGACTACTCCTTTTTGAGTCGAATTTTATCTCGGGAGTCCAACTTCCAGCATTCCTGTAATTTTGCATATTTTATTAGTTTCAGGAATATTTTTTATTCTTTTAGACTAAAACAAAAGCGTAAAGGCACTAATAAGTAGTCAAAATCCTCACTTATCACACGTGTAGGAGGTCACGTGCTCGTTTGGGTCCGTGATTCCGTCATACTTGGGAATTTCGAACATACGGAACTTCTTCGGGATTGGCTTTGATGCTGCACTCGGGGGGAAAGACTTTTGGACAAATTTTTTGGAGTCCAGGCCTTTCAATATCGGGGGTGCTCCTGAAATTTGATCAACTCTAGAGTTATAGGTCTCTACTTTTTTGTCGTTGGCTTCAATCTTCTTCTCCCCGGATTCCACCCATTTTGTGAGTTTCTCAAGCATCTTTATTATTTCGGGGTTGGGCCCGGGCTCAATTTCACCCAGCCTTCCTATGACATGTTCATTTTTTTAAGTGTTTTCCCGGGATGGTTCGAACTCAACTCTGATGGGGGCGCGACTTTGGTTCTACAACTTGGGTATCACCGCTTGTTGAGTAACATTTTGAAGATCGCCCGCAGATTGATCCTGTCGCCTTCACCGTCGTACGTGCCCCGAGCTATTGATCGGGTCCCTCCGCAAACGCTGTTCTCGGGGTCGGTCGACAGGTTCGCATCGATGGCCACATGCGAGTTGGCATCGATCAGTTCTGCAACTGGGACCCCATTGGGATCAATAGGGGGCACCTCATTGCTAGGCACTATATTATTGTTTTCGCCATGATGGCCAGACTCAACATCAATGTTTAAGTGCGCAGATTGAGAGTTTGTCATTCTTAAGTTAACCTGAAATTAAAATCTCAATGAACAAGCATAAAATAGAGTGCATTATGAAAATTTGTATTAAATTACTACTATTATCCTTAGCCCCACGGTGGGCGCCAAACTGTTTACCCTTAAAAACGGATAACAATTGAATGTATACGCGGTTTTAATGATATGTGGATTAATTCAATACAAGTGACTAATGGCATTAGATAAGCAAGTAAAAGATAAAATAAATAACCAAATCAATGATGATAGTGAATCCGAGCTCGGTTAAAGGCCTAACAAGGAGCGTGCCTTAGGTTCCGAGCTAGCACTTATGAAGAACTTATGAACGAAAACAAGAGCTTTGAATAACTTTTAGAAAGAATAGAAATATATTGCCTTGGTATGTGTGTTACACAGTCTTTAATGAATAATTAGCTTTCCCTTTATATAGTAGGGGAGTTTTACTCTAGGTACAATTCTAAGAAAGGTAAAAAATCTTCTTTTTCACTAATCATTGATTTTCTGCCGATATGGGCCGAGATTCACGCCGTGATATCTGGTTGGGCACGAATATCACGGCCTTTTGTTAGTCACGCGCGATCGTTTAGTAATGCTCTCCGAAGTCTTGGGACTCGAACCGGATCCGTGGGATATGGTCCCAATGGCTCTGAGGGTAGGCGTTTAGCTCAGGCCCTGATACGAGAGGCTCCTGGTTTGATTCCGTTTTCTTACCGTCACGTCTCTGCTACGTTTACCTCACCGGAAAATCGGGATGCTCATAGGACCCGATTTTACCCGTATACAAGGAACCAGGGTACTTATTGGATCCGATTTTATCCGTATACAAGGAGAATTAGTAGTATTTTCACTTACCGTTTTGCATGACTCAAATCTTCAACTTATATTGTTCGTACACTAAATATCAATATTAGGCATGTAAAAATGTTAGGCCACACGTTGACAGAGGAAATGAGTTATAGTTAGCAAACATAATTATGTTGTAATTTATAATATCATGTTTGTAATATTGAAATTACTAATCTCTCATTACTTAGTACTTATGATTTGTTTAATGTACTGCATTAAATTAAATATGATGTGTATATTCTTGAACGTGCAGTTAGTCTTAAACTAGATAAATTGTGATTTCTAATTTAAATCTTAACCTTTTATGAAAAAACTAGAAAGGGCTTTTGGCATAAGAACAATTTTGTTATTTCACTTCTTTTTCTCGTTAGTTAATCGTGATTGTTATCACACGTTGTATGTGATACAAAATTTTAATATAAAATTCTATTGGATCTACCAGATTTTATAACGAAAGTACAATATAAGCAAACCAAAATTTATACTATCAGATTTTATAGTGGAATTACTTTTACAATCACGGTAACCAATGTCTATTTTCTTAACTTAATAATTCCCCTTTTTAATTCAAAAGTTGCCTACCTCCATTTCCACTCCATATAGCGCCTAGGACTCCTCAAGACCAACACTAGGTAACTGTTTCAGCTTTCAGCCCTCCACTTCTACAGAGAAAGCAAGCAATTAAGATGGCAAAGAAAACCCAAAATGACCTCGAAAATTCCGACCCACTTCCAAACTCCGGTGTCGTTGAGTGGCCCTGTAAACCCACTGCTGAATCGTCAGGCTGGCCTTCCAGCTGGCCAAATGACAGTTCAAAATCAAAGTTACAAACCCCTTTGCCCACCGCCGAAGAGGAGGCCGCGAATAAGGCTCAGCTTCCGGCATTGCTCGCTGTTTCTGAATATCTAAAAGCCACACTCACCCTAGACGACGACGAAGATGATTTTTCTGAGTATATAACTGACAACGAAGACGATTTCGACAGTGAGGACGAGGAGGAAGAGGGTTTTAAAGACTACGATTTTTTCATGAAATTGTTCAAGGAAGATGATGGGTTGAGAGAGTACTATGAAAGAAATCGTGAGAATGGGGAGTTTTGTTGTCTTGTGTGTTGTGGAGTACGTGAGAAAGGGTGGAAGAGGTTTAAGAACTGCGGGGCTCTTGTTCAGCATGCCGTAACCATTGCTAAGACCAAGAAGAGACGGGCTCATCGGGCTTATTGTCAGGTCGTTTGCGAAATCCTTGGTTGGGATTTTAATCGCCTTCCTTCCATTGTACTTTCTGCAGGTGATAAGGCTCAGGTAACTTTTTACTGTTCGTATTGGTTTCAATTCAACATAGATGGCTTTGGTCTAATGGTAAGATCACAGCGCCTGATGTGCATGTTAGGCTATGTTAGGCACACGCTACGGGTTAGAACCCTGCTGCATACAAAAGCCTGGTATTTAAGTAAGAGAAGGGTAATGGGACGAGCCCATTATGCGCCTAAAAATAGAAGAAATTGGACATAGATATAGTGAACTCAAAGTCTCAACTAATTTGGGATTGAGTGAAATTTGATCTTAAACCCATCCCGAATAGGTAGATAAGCAGTTACATAATATCAAGATGCTGAGATTGTTTAAAAGTTTTAGTTTGGGTGTGTGTGTGTGTGGGGGGGGGGGGGGGTGTGGAAGGGAGGGGAGGCATGGTGGATTTTAGTTTTACTACTCCCTTTACATTTTTTTCTTTCTTTTTGCGAAGGTACTACTCCCTTTATAGTTAATGAGTTTATGTTCCATTTGTTGAAGCTTTGAGCTATCTCATAATGCTTATGTCAAACAGAGTGAAAAAAGATGGATGTTAAGTCATTACCTGCTATGCAAAGCCAATATATTATCAGTTTGACATATTGCAGGGGAATGTAGATGATGGTGGTGAAGAATGTTTGAGTGGTCAATGCAAAACCACAAATTCTGTAAGTGTCAGCAGTATTGAAGCGTCTCTGTTGAAAGTGTCTTTGATTAATGAAAACCAACAAGGAAAATGTGGTGGCTCCACTGAATTAGAGGTTCGTTTGACGGCTTTCTGTGTGCTATTTATAAAATTGACAGTTTGATTAAGATTATGCTAAGTGTTAGCTGACTTGTCTTTTGTCTTTAGCACAATTCTCCAAGTGAAGCCACTGCTGATAGAAGCTTGGGAGATTTCAGCAAAGGTATTCGTGAAACAACCAAAGAGAGTGCAGAGGGGGTCTTTAATTGCCTGGTGAGTGTTTATTTTGCATTTAGTTCCCATGGAGATCTCCAGCTAGTAAGAGTCAGTGGCTGTTAGTAACTCTACTTTATCTTTAGCATAATAAACTTGATGCCAGTGCTAATGGATGTCGTGAAGATCTCTAAAATGGGATTATAGAAACACCAAAAGGGAATTGGGAGGGTTTCAGGGATTGTCTGGTGAAGTTTCTGGACTTATATCTCTTCTCTTGATTTTTTTTTCCGGTGGGTATCTCTATATTACTTCTATGCTATGATTATTATGGAGCTGTAATTTCGCACCAGTTGATTGGCTTGTGTTTTGTTTTTAGGGGAATACTGTGAGCAAAGACGGGGCTGATGGACTCTTGGAAGATCTCAGCTGTTTAAGTCTCGAAGCACTGAAAGTGAATGCAGAGGTTGCATCCAATTGGGTGGTAAGGCTTTGCTTTTACTTCTTAATTGAATGTTCCATGGATATCTTCTACTAGGTTGCTGTACAATGTTTATTTTGATGTTTCTAAGATGATTAGTTTTGTGGCCTACTCCCTCTGGCCATGATATATGTCGCTATTATATTAAAAGGTAACGCAGCTACCATTTTTGCAATTATTTTCAAAATATGTTTAATTATATAAGGATAATGTTTATAGTACTTTATCTGTTCCAATTTATATGTTTTATTTTGGAATGTCGAAATGTTTGACACTATTTCATTAATAATATTGTTTTTAAAAAACTTTCATATGTTTCAAGAATTCAAATCTTTTTGCTTACTTTACCTTATCAATAAAGAGCTTAAATCATTTAACTGATTCAAACTTTCAAGAATTCAAATCTTTTTGTTTACTTTACCTTATCAATAAAGAGCTTAAATCATTTAACTGATTCAAACTTGATCTGATATTTTAGCTGTCAAACCAAAATTTCAACTCTTTACTATTTCCTCCACTACTACTTATTTTATACAAGTGAAATTAATATCTTACCCCAGTCAAATAGTATTAGATAAGTTTGGTAGTGCTTTTTTCCGGGAAAAAAAAATCAAGAAATTCATGTCCTAAATCACACTGCAATTTAGTTGTTTTGACTTGGGATGGAGGGATTGGCCATGTTTGTAAGTATTTCTACCAGGAACCAAGTATATCTTAAACATGAATATAGCTGCTTGTATTTCTTAAGATATATATTTTTTGATAGGTAATTGTTGAAGATGTTTCTAAGTATGAGATTTATGTATAAATGATTTCTCATCACATGGAAAAGTCAAATCACAAACACTAAGTTTAGTTCTGATTGTGAATTACTAGAATAAAATGCTTTATGGTTCAATGGAAGTGTCGAGTTTGATGCAGCCCTAATATAAGTAAAAAGGAAAAAGTTAATGATCCCTGGAGAGGGGACTGTTGTAGAAATCTTTGGCTTGTTAATCAAGCATGCTTGGTTAAAGAATGACCAGGTTTGCCTTTATCTTTAAAAAAAAGAAAAAAAGAAGAAGAAGAAAGAATGACCAGGTTTGCAAATGAAGAGGGTAAGATTGCGAAGGAAGGTGACCTATGACGAGTATGCTTGTGAGGAAGAGGGTTAGTTCTCAAACTTGAATGGGCCTTTTGGAAAAATGAATCCTAGATACCGTTGACAGAAATTGCTAACTGCCGTGTTGGTGTCTTATTCACATATTCTTCTGATTTTTCCATAGGTTGCACCCACTAGTCCCTCCAACCATGAATTCATCCTAAACTTGTTAAACAATCAAATGTATCTAAGCATACATTGTAAATCACATCACCCCATCTGACCCACTGTCTCAAAGGAGTTTTCATAAATTTCATAAGCTATATTGAATTCGAAAAGAAGGAAAACAAAAATGTCATCATAAGTTTTACTTGGTAGATTTTGCATAGTATCAGGACCTGTGTGGGGATTGATCGATGTACTACTCTTCAATCTCTGCCAAATAAGAAAATTTTTTTTGCTGGGAGTTGTGCGTCCTGCAGTACATATATCTTGACCCAACCTCTAGTTCTCTTTTCTCTTTTGGACTTGTAACAAATAATATCCTAAGCTTTTAATTAATTTCAAACTCAATTACAGGAACCTTCCAAAGAGTGCCCAATTGTTGCAAATGACGAAAAAGAGAGTCAGAAGGATGATGATGTTCATAAATGACAGGAGTTGCTATGTAGAAGATAGGGGATGCTAGGTGGAATGGTTTTAATGTCTCAAGTTGCTGTATGCATTTGAGATCTCTTGTTCTAGTCTCTAGGTCATGTCGTATTCGTAATGTCTACTTTTGCTAGTTTAAGATGAATGTAGTTGGGAGGATGGGTTTTGTATGTAGATGGAAAATCTTTGTTTTCTTTTATCTCCTTATGTTTACATTGACAACAACTGATCTAAATGTTTCAGTGCTCCCAAGTTGGTCCGGGCACCATCACACACACACACACACACACACACACACACACACACACACACAGAGATCGAAATGCTTCCTTCAATGGTTTCTTCAATTTATCTTAAGTTAGCAGATGTAAGAAATATTGAAAATGTTAACACATCGTTTATTTTTTGGCCGACCCTTAACACATCAAATCACGATCAACTTACTGTGCCATCTTTGTTTACTCTCTTGGTTCTACTTTAATATGATATTATAGCTTTCAAAGAGTCAATATGCCCAAAAATGACTGATATTTCCTTCGTGATTTTCAAGCTTTTAACTTCTATTTCAAAGAACAACACATGGCAAATTGAAAATCGGCAACTGAGTTCAGTATGATAGAATGGTCTGGCCGAGCAAGTGCGCATTGCTCTTTAATTGGTCCGTAATAGCAAAGTTTTTAAGTTTCTTTTAAGCAATTCATATTTTGACGTAGAAAGTGGCTTCTAAAGAAAAATTGTATGACATCATCAAAGGCAACTCTAAATCTGGTTTTAAGCACAAGAATAAAAAAACGAAAGAACTTTTAAACTCTGAAAGCAGTGCGAATGAGTACGATAGTTAAGCAATCACAATTTTAATTTATACTAGTGGATTGTCCCTATTTGAGTTACCTAATAGTCAAGAGGTCTCGTTTGAACTACAATGTCATATAGTAAGACGAAAACAGAGAAAAGAAAAGGTGTACTCGAAAATCGAAAAAAAAGAAGAAGAGAAGAAGGTGTATAAAATTACAAAAAAGAAAATAAAGAGAAACCAATTCGGATAGACCATAATTCGCAAAGATGCTAACCAGCAACCAAACATGCCCTAAAGTATCCCTCTATATAAAGGGACAAGCACAGAGACTGGAATATTTTCCAAAGAGCGTAGTAACAAAGCGAAACAAAAGCAAGGGTCAATAGAGATATTTTTTTTTTCGAGAAGAAGAACAAAGGATGAGTGGAGGAATAGCACAAGACTGGGAGCCGGTGGTAATCCGCAAGAAGGCGCCTACCGCCGCCGCACGCAAGGATGAGAAAGCCGTCAACGCCGCCCGTCGCTCCGGTGCTGAGATCGAAACCATCCGAAAATGTTCGTATCCTCCTATTCCCAGCCCTTTCTTATCATTCCTACAACGTCGTTATACATAATATTGCTTTATTTTTCGATCTTAGCCTTATTAATTTTATAATAACCTTTTCTTCGGTTGCTCATAATATCTGTTGATTTTTCAATTTAACTTTATTTCGATAAATTATTTTTATCTCGATTCTTATTTCTGCTCCTGTCCTGTGTGTGTGTGTGTGCGCGCGCGTGTTTTCGATTTTTATTTCTCTCTCCACGGCTCCAATTTGGCCATCTAAATACGTATATGTGCAAATTCTGTCAGCTAGGGTTTTCATTTTTTAAGTATTAGATTATCACCTGTATGTATATCTTTGATTGATTCTTCTACGTGCCTTTATATGCTATTCCAAGCATCCGTATTTGTTTAATTGAAATTTTGTGGGTGATTATGACCTTTAGGCCTGGTGTAATATCTGATATGCTGTGGGGTTCACGTTCATCTGATGCCTAAAGTTGTTCATTTTCATTGAAATCAGTTAGTAGATTTTCTGCTTAAGTTTGTGTGAGTGGAAGTCTATTATCATCCTTCCATTGCCAGTGACAAATTTCCATGTCTTCCCAATATTCATAACTAGGAAAGTTGATTGGAAGTATAATACTAAACGCGTCTCCCTTTCCTATCCGTTCCCCTACAGGAGGAAGATAGAAGACAATTACAGCAACTATGCCTTAGTTCCAACTTTTTGTGGTCAGCTATATGAACCCTTTGTGCTAATATGCTCTATTCGAGCCCATCCCATTCAGATACTCAATAATATTTGTCTTTAGGGATTCTTCAAAGCTGGAGGTTCTCTACATTCATATTCATCCTTGCACTGGAACACAAATCTGTATTAAACTAAAACAATTCTTGGCAAACACGAGATCTGATGTAAATGTTGCAATATTACGCCTTAATCTCAACTAATTGATATTGTCTGTATTGAATTTATTGCATCCCATGTGTTTTGCTTTGATAAGTCGCATGGATTTTGGTAGATTTTAGGTCCTTTGAGACGACTTCCATTTTGGAACTATCAAGCATCATTAGTATTGTATCATGAAACCTGATTTTTTTCTAATCTTCAATGAAACTGGAATTCTTTAGTTTATTTGATGGAGATGAGATGACTGATGGCACCTATCTAACATTTGGTCATTCTTGATTTACATTCACAAATACTCTCAGAATCCTTATTGTTAGTGTGTAAATTTCTACAAATATGAGGTCCTTGGATGGAAATACGATGAACTCAATAGAATATTCTCTTTTTGTCGTACCTTTTCCCCCCTTTCCATCAGTTGGTTTGTGTATTAAATCTTCCTTTTTTTTTTCAATTTCTATGTTGCCTATTTTTCCTTTTGGTTAGCTTGTGTATATTTTATTGAGTGCTAATCTGTACTTACAACATCTATCTTCTGTTGCAGCTGCTGCTGGCACAAACAAAGCTGCCTCCAGTAGTACGACCTTGAACACCAGGAAACTTGATGAAGATACTGAGAATTTGGCTCGTAAGTTAAAGCAACACCTTTTATAATTTAATAATGCTTCATTGAGTATACCACATTTAAAGTATGTTGTGTTCTTTTAGTTGAAGTCATGCTTGCTTCCAGTTCTTCTTTGATTTTTTTTTGGTACTTATGTTCTCCCTACATTATTTTGCCTGCACTATGCTTACTATTACTACCTTTTATGTATCGGAAACATACTTTCATCAGAGACTGCTTACGTTTTTGCGAAATTTTGAAATTTCTTTGAAGTAAAAGTAGTTAGACAAGAAGATGCCTTCTAAAGGTCTCTGAGTATGAATAAATAATGCCCAAAAACTTTTCGAAGCACGATCTACCCCGTCAAATGAACATCATCTTGAACGCTTTCTCTGCATCTATTCGCTTTATTCAGAAACACATTACATATAGTCTGCTTTATCCATTCCTGCTGGAAAAATGTTTTATTCAACATACACAATTCTTAAGCCTGTGATGTCTCGTTGCTGGGGGTAGCTTCGTCTCATATGTGCTCTCTCTTTTCTCTTTAAATGTGCTCTTTCTTTCACTCTGAGGAATCTCCTGCTACTTATGACCTGGTTTTGTTGTTTGAGCTGCTTTGACTCCTGTCTCTATTTCTACTCTTTTTTGTATGCATTTCATTAATACTGGTATTTTGTACCAGTGCAAACTTATTATTTCCTATGATAATATCCGCTTGTAATTTCTCATTTTTGACCTTGTTATCAGATCAAAAGGTACCAACTGAACTGAAGAAAGCCATCATGCAAGCTCGACAAGATAAGAAGCTGACTCAGGCGCAACTTGCCCAGGTATGAACACCATTCTGTCTCACCCCTCCCCAACCAACCCCCCAAATCTGAAAAAGATAGTAGAAAAGGGAAAACTTGAACAGATTAACTGTACCAGGTGGGTGATTCCACAATCTGTATAAAAATGGTTCTGATACTTCTTGTTGTTTTGCAGTTGATAAATGAGAAGCCGCAAATCATCCAGGAGTATGAGTCTGGAAAGGCAATTCCAAATCAACAGATAATCTCTAAACTGGAGAGAGCTCTTGGTGCGAAACTTAGAGGAAAGAAATGAAGTGCCTTTTGGGTTTCTCAAATCTCCGTTTCAGTCCTAAAAGTGGTCATGTACATGAACATCTTTCTCTGTTAGCCCTCTTTCTGTAACCACTTCGGTGCTTGTGCCTGTGTATGGATTGATGGTTGTGGATTTCCTGGCTAAACGGGTGTTACTAATATGGAAAATAAGGCGTTTACGCTTTAGCAAGCAGTGTTATCTTGTGTTTCCTGTTTGCTTTGGAGTTTGTTCTCGGTTAATCTTTGTGGTATCATATGCCCCAGTCGTTCTTCAGAGCTTCTTTACTTTTATATATAATAGACACGTAATAGGCACATGGGAATATGCAAAGTATATCCATTTGCAATGGAATATAATTTGATGCCGCAATTTTATGCTATCGAAGTGTTATCTTCTGTATAAAAAATGTTTGGCATATGGGAATTATTTTGTCTGAGCATTGTTTTCCCTCGTAGTAGAAATCCATAAAAAATAAAAAAACACGCTGGGAGTCTTTTCAGGTACTCGCACTTGCGAAAGGTGACCCTGTTTCTGTGATCATGTTTGATTTTCCCTGTATTTTTTGTGACAGTCGGAGACGTCCTATCTAAAATTATTTGGAATAGATTAAAAATCTGCAGAGCCTGAATGACGTAAGTTAGAGATTAGTGGTAGGTATGAATAGGTCTATAAGGGGTCTTTTGGCAAGGTGAGATAAGGCGTGAGATTAAATTTATACTATGTTTGGTTTATGGTATAAATTTATTTGGGATAAATTTATACCGTCAACCAAATCTATGCTATATTAAAAGCACAAAGGTTTTTGGCGAAATGACGTTCGTCTTTTTTACTCTTTAAAAAGAGTTTACATTGGATAAATTAGTCATTTAATTATTTTTCTAATATTTAGGACTTTAAAATCAACTATAATTTTGGTTATTAGACATTTCCTTATTCGAATTGTGTATCTAATACATCCTAAAATTTTGGAAATTCAAAATCGAACAAAATTTTACCTTATACAAATTATTCTCTTATTACTTGAATTTGCACTATCGTCTATTAACTACTAGTATAATTTTTCATCCTATAGGATTCTCTTTATGTAGCATTTTTACTCTGTTTTGAAACTATATTAGAAATTCTTCTCCCAATATGAAGGCATAAACATACAAACATGCAATTTAAGAATTTACTAATCCTTTCTCTCTTTTATCTTCCTTCTATGTCACGACTCAAAATTCTTTTAAGGTCGTGATGGCGCCGGACACCGTTGTCAGGCAAGCCAACAATACACACTTAGCTTAATTACCCATTTTAGTATTTTTTTGAAATCAAGATTTCTTCAATGAAATAATAAAGATAAAAACTCATAGAGTAAATGATAAATATTTTTAGCAACTAAATTTCTAAACAATTCACAACCATTCCCAAAATCCGATGTCACAAGTGCATGAACATTTACGAGGGAGTAAAAATTAAAATACAGCATCTGTCCAGAATACAAATTAGACATATAATAACTCTGAAGGAGACTCTGTTGGCTGCGGATCGTAATACATAATGCAGCTCACCTATGTCTCCATAATTTTTAACCACACCTCTACGCCCACAAGGCCGCTAGACATATATGTACCTGCACAATAAAATGTGCAGCAAGTGCAGCATGAGTACGGAAAATAACGTGTACCCAGTAAGTATCAAGCCTAATCTCGAAGAGGTAGAGACGAGATGGCCGACTTTGACACTCACTAAGAGTCGATAATAATAAATAAAATAAAAATAGCAATATCTAGATCGACATGATTTATAGAATTTACAATGATTTTTTTAACCAGCAGAAATAATTAAAAATCCTTCAATTCCAATAAATTTCTAATTTATCAATTAGCCTCATTTACAAGAATAACAATAATTTTCTTAACAAGCAGAGATAATTAATTCTTTAAATTTCCAATAATTTCCAATTTATCAATCAAATTCTTTTAGATGCAACAATTCTCAATCCATTAATTAGATTCACAAGCTGCAATAAACTATCAAAGTATCGTGTAATTATTATTATTAGGTACGATTTCTGCCGAGGTCGTACCGCCCGATCCAGAGTGTCGTGTACACTGCCGAGGGACGTGCGACACGATCCATAGATGCATCTATCCTGCGGAGGCGTTCGGTCCGCTTCACAAGAAAGGGGGATATTTTTTTATGTACCTCCGGAAGGAGAGTATATTCATTAAAAGATCAATTCAAGAGGATGAACAATTTCTTTTAATAGTTAATTAATTTAAACAGAAAATTGAGCATATGAGATTTCCATCTTTTAATATCTTCCCTAACAATTCACAATATATATCAAATAATTTAATTCAATAAAGAATACAATTTGCACAAGTAATTCATACTTTATGTCCTAAACTACCTGGACTTTAGCATTAATAGTAGCTACGCACGGACTCTCGTCACCTCGTGCGTACATAGCCCCCACAATTTGCAATAATTATTAATTTAATTACCTATGGGGTAATTTCTCCCTCACAAGATTAGACAAGAGACTTACCTTGTCTCAAAGTTCACTTTCCGATTACCACGTCGCGTTAAATTCATAATTTGGTACCAAAAAATCCGAAGCTATCCAAATATTATACAAAATAATTAATACATGTTCAATAATTCGAATTTAGGCTATTAAATAAATTACCCTAATCAAAATAGTAAAATTCTTAAAATTTACCCCGGGCCCAAATGCCTGGATTCCAGAATTTTTCGGATGAAAATGTTACCCATAATCTCAAGAACTCAAATATATAATTTCTACCCAAATCCATAACCATTTTCATGGTTAAAATCTCGTTTTTATAAAAATCTAGATTTTTCATCTAAATCTTTGATTTCTAAGATTTACTAGTTATAATCTACCCATAATCTATGTATTTAACTCAAGGTGTGTAAAATTAACTCACATCCAAATTGCTAGTTGAAATCTCCTCTCAAGAAGCTCTGAAATCGCCCAAACATGGAAGAAAAACGAACAAAAATAGACTGAGCTTCGTCCGTTTTATGGTTCTGCCCAAACAGGTTTTTCGCACATGCGGAGGAGTACCGCACATGCGGATTTCGCACCTGCGGAAATTTCTCGCAGGTGCGCATTTCCTCCTTTGGCCTGGCACTGCACCTGCGGACAAATTGCTCGCTTCTGCACAAGCGCAGGTGCGCCCATTCCTTCGCATCTGCGGTTGCTGGGCAGCTCCTCTCCTTCGCACCTGCGGCTGGCCGATGCGCAGGTGCGATTCTGACAGAAGCTGGAAGCTTCAGTTATTCTTCAAAATTCCAAAATTGATCCGATCCTCGTCCGGTTAACACTCGAGGCCCCCGAGGCCTCGCCCGAACATATCAACAGGTTTGAGGATCTGCAGGTACTGCCCCAGCTGGTGTACAGGCTGCACCTCTGCCCCTACCACGGCCTCTACCGCGGCCTCGACCTCTCGCGGCCCTGGCTGGTGGTATTGGTGGCTGGCCCTCCTGACCGGTAGTAAGAGTCCTCACCATCTGTGAGAGAATGAAACAATAAATGTTTAGTTACTAGAATCAACAGATTCGCACGACAAAAATTCAAGAATGTGGAATCTTCCTAAAGGTTCTGCAGCCTCTCGAAGATAAGTACAGACGTCTCCGTACCTATCCGCAAGACTCTACTAAACCCGCTTATGACTCGTGAGACCTATATAACCTAGGCTCTGATACCAATCTGTCATGACCCAAACTAACCCCTATCGTGATGGCGCCTATCGTGGAACTAGGCAAGCCAACTCATTTCCAAAACAAACCGATATTTTCCTTTCAAAGATAAGTTTCAATGTTATTCAACAAAAAACAAAACCTTCGTAAAGGAGTTCAAATCAAAATGAAAGTGCGGAAAAGAAAAGCCCAACAACGGGGTGCCACTAGTCATGAGCATCTACTAATTTGTCTGACAATATTAAGACTAAAATAGTCTGGAAAATAACTAAATACAACTAAAGGAAGATAAGAGGGAGAAGAGCAGGGGCTGCGGTCGCCAAGCAACTGCCTTGCTATTCCCGAGAAAATCTGCAACCAGAATAATCAACAACCGCTATCATGTCTAGCTATACCTGGATCTGCGCACAAGGTGCAGGGAGTAACGTGAGTACGCCAACTCAGTAAGTAACAACAATAAATAAAGACTGAGCAGTAGTGACGAGCAATAAAGCATATCATATTCATATCACAAAAATTCAGTAAAGTAAAGCATGCTTTAAAAATCAGTGTTTGAATCAAATCATCTCGTTTAAACCCGGTTCCAGTAAAAATCATTTAAAAATATTTTTCAACAGTTTTTTATTTTCAAACAAAGGCTCAATGCAAAGGTGAGCAAAAATGATGAAATCATAAGCAGCCCCTCGGGCAAACCTCACAGTCACTCGTGCCACTCGGGCATACCTCACAATCACTCTTGCCACTAGGGCATACCTCACCATCACTCTTGCCAATCGGGAATACCTCACAATCACTCATGCCTCACAGTCACACAGCATTCGGCATTAGGCACTCGCACTCAGTAGTTACCTACGCTCACTGGGGGTGTGCACTGACTCCGGAGGGGCTCCTTCAGCCCAAGCACTATATCAAGCCAAATCATGGCATAAATCACTCAGGCCCTCGGCCTATATCAAACATGCTGTGGCGTGCAGCCCGATCCCATAAATATCCTCACAAATCAGGCCCTAGGGCCTCACTCAGTCATAAACCTCTAAAGCCACTCGGGCATTTAAGTAAAAACGGGGCATTCGACCCAAAACAACATTTATATGCATCAAAAATAGAGTCATAAAACTGAGTTATGCAGTAAACAAGTATAACCATTATTGAGTATAGATTTTCAATCGAAAACAGTGAGAGCATAGTAAGAAAAGACCCCTAAGGGTCCAAATAGCACTGACACAAGGCCCAAACATGGCATTCAACCCAATTTACAGAAACTCTTTCTAAAACATGTAAGTATCATATAATTTCCACAAAATATGCAACTTTACAGTTGCTACGGGATGGACCAAGCCACAATCCCCAACAGTGCACGCCCACACGCCCGTCACCTAGCATGTGCGTCATCTCAAAATAGTAGAATGATACAAAAATTCGGGGTTTCATACCCTCAGGACTAGATTTACAATCGTTACTTACCTCAAACCGGTCAAATTCCTACCCCGCAATGCTCTTGCCTCTGGACTCGGCCTCCAAATGCTCCAAATCTATTCACAATCAGTACAATACTATCAATATACGCTAATGAAATGAATTCCACAAGCAAAACTACTAATTTAGACCAAAAACCCAAAATTGGCTAAAACTCGGCCCCGGGCCCATGTCTCGAAATCCAAAAAAATTTACAAAACTAGAAAGCCTATTCACTCACGAGTCTAACCATACCAAATTCATCAAAATCCGACATCGTTTGGTCCTTCAAATCCTTAAATTACTCTCCAAAAATTCCAAGCCCTAACCCCTCATTTTCACTAATTACATAATTAAACAACGAAAAATCACCATATATACGAGTATTAGGGCTCAAGAAACTTATCTCACTAATAGCCATTGAATTACCCTTCAAATATCACTCCAAAAGCTCCAAAAACCGACTTGAAAATGGTGGAAATGAACCAAATTCGTGAAGGGTTCTATTTATGGTTTCTGCCCAAGTTTTTCGCACATGTGGAAAATTTCACGCTTCTGCGCCACCGCACCTGCGGAAAAATTCATTGCAGGTGCGGAACTCACTTAGGAGCCCAGGTTCCGCATCTGCGGTCCAAAACCCCGTGCCTGCGAAGGCGCACCTGCACGTTTCCTCCGCTTCTGCGAAGCGTGCCCATCGTCCCCCTTTCCGTATCTGCGCCCCAGGTTTCGCACCTGCGGGCTCGCAGATGCGACCTCCAACTCGCACCTGTGCATCCTGCCTAGCCCAGCACTGCCCGCACCTGCGAACCTCCCTGCGCACCAGCGGCCCCGCACCTGCGACTCTTCTTTCCGCAGGTGCGGAAATAGTAGAAACAGCAGCTTCAGCTGCATTCCAACTTCGATACATCCGTTAACTAGCTTGAATCACTCCGAGGCCCTCGGGACCTCAACAAAAAATAGCAATAAGTCATATATCAACATACAAACTTAGTCAAACCTTGGAATCACTTAAAATAACATCCAAACACGAAATTACCCTTGGATTCAAGCCTAAGAACTTTTAAAATTTCAAATTCGGCAACCGATGCCGAAACCAACCAAACCACGTCTGAATGACCTCAAATTTTTCACACACGTCGCAAATGACACTACGAACCTACTCCAACTTCGGGAATTCCATTCCAACCCCGATATCAAATTTTCCACTGCCGACCAAAAATCACCAAATTTCCAATTTCGCCAATTCAAGCCTAATTCGACTACAGACCTCCAAATCATATTCCGGATGTGATCCTAAGTCCAAAATTACCTAACAGAGCTAACAGAACCATCAAAATTAAATTTCAAGATCGTTTACACATAGGTCAACATCCGGTTGACTTTTCCAACTTAAGTTTCTACTTAAGAGACTAAGTGTCTCAATTCACTCTGAAACTACTCCGGTCTCAAACCAACTAATCCGATATAACATAATATAACTAAATAACACAAAAAGAAGTAGAAATGGGGAAAACGGGGCTATAACTCTCGAAGCGACCGGCCAGGTCGTTACATATACCTAGTATTATCCCACACCGTGAGGTCTGGAGAGGGTAGTATGTACGCAGACCTTATTCCTACCTTGTGCGGATAGAGTGGATGTTTCCAATAGACCCTCGACTTAGGAAAGCATTAACACCACATTAATGAAAATATAGACAAGAAGGGACAACACCAAAAAGCCATATAAAAACAGAATAAAAATAACAAGATAGTAAGGTTATCAACAATGAAAGAAAACAATGATTAGTCATAAAAACTTACTACCAACAGAAAGCGAGACTGCGTATGAATACTACTATTATGAACACTCTAGACTACCTACCCTACTACCCTAATACTCGACCTCTACCCCTTTCTATCAAGGTTCATGTCCTCGATCAGCTAAAACTGTGCCATGTCTTGCATAATCATCTCTCCCCAGTTCTTCTTCGGCCTACCTCTACCTCTTCGTAGGCCCTCTAATGTCAACCTCACACACCTCCTCACTGGGACATCTGTGCTCTTCCTCCTCACATGACCAAGCCACCTAAGCTACACTTCCCGCATCTTCTCCTCAATAGGGGCCACACTCACCTTGTCGCGAATAACCTCATTCCTAATCCTATCTACCCTGGTGTGCCCGCATATCCATCTCAACATCCTCATCTCTGCTACCTTTATCTTCTGGACATGAGCGATCTTAACTGGATAATACTCATCCCCATACAACATAGTTGGTCTGACCACCACTCTGTAGAACTTACCTTTAAGTTTCGGTGGCACCTTCTTGTCACACAAAATACCGAAAACGAGTCTCCATTTCATCCATCCCGCCCCAATACGATGCGTGACATCTTCATCAATCTCTCCACCTCCCTGAATAATAGACCCAAGGTACTTAAAACTTCCTCTCCTAGGGATGACCTGCGAGTCCAGCCTCACTTTCCCTTCTCCTCTCTGAATCTCACCACTGAACTTACACTCCAAGTATTCTGTGTTGGTCCTGCTCAACTTGAAATCTATAGACTCCAGGGTCTACCTCCATACCTATAACTTCGCGTTCATACCGCCTCGTGTCTCATCAATCAATACAATATCATCTGCAAATAGCATGCACCACAGCACCTCCCCTTGTATGCAGTGCGTTAGTACGTCCATCGCCAGGCCAAACAAAAAAGAGCTGAGTGCCGACCCCTGATGCAACCCCATTATGACTAGAAAATGGTCTGAGTCCCCATTCACCGTCCTCACTCGGGTCTTTGCTCCATCATACATGTTCTTACTCATCCTAAAATAGGCAACAAGTACACCTCTAGCCTCCAAACATCTCCACAAAACCTCCCCCGAGACTTTATCATATGCCATTTCTAAGTCGATGAACACCATATGTAAGTCCTTGTTCCTCTCCCTATACTGCTCCATCAATCTCCTAACAAGGTGGATGACTTTTGTAGTCGAATGCCCCGGCATAAACCCGAACTGGTTCTCAGAAATAGACACACTCTTCCTCACCCTTAGCTCTACCACCCTCCCAGACTTTCATAGTATGGCTAAGCAGCTTGATACTCCAATAGTTATTGCAATTTTGGATATCACCCTTGTTCTTGTATATAGGAACCATCGTGCTCCACCTCCACTCTTCGGGCTTCTTCTTCGTTCTAAAAATGACATTAAATAACCTAGTGAGCCACTCCAAGCCCTCCTTGCCCGCACTCTTCCAAAATTCCACCGGAATTTCATCCGGCCCTATCGCTTTGCCCCTGCTCATCTTATGCATAGCCCCCTCAACCTCATCAACTCTAATCCTCCCACAATACCCAAAGTTATAACGACTCCCGGAGAGTTCCAAATCACCCAGTACAATGCCTTGCCCCTCTCCTCGTTCAAGAGATTATGGAAGCAGGTCTGCCATCTCCGACGGATAATCCCCTCATCCAACAAAACTCCACCTTCTTCGTCCTACCCAAACTCTCCTTGATGAATACAAAAAAGGTAATTTGACCAATTTGGTATCATACAGTTTAACATTTTCTCAAAAGAGTCGTTATTACCATTAAAATCTGAATCATTTTCTTTACTTGTATACAAATTTTATTAATTGATGCGGAATACACATGCAACGCACGTACACTAAAACTAGTATGGTATAAATTTAATCCAATCTTAATACAGTATATCCCACCTTATCCCATCAAACTTGGGATTATATTATCCCATCTCTCAAGTGGGATAAATTAGTTCAGGGAATATAATCCTGGGATAATTTAATCCGCCTACCAAACGACCCCTAAATATTAGTGCCGCACTTAAACTTTTGCCTGCATGTGTAAGAATTCATATGCTAGAAAAGACCCTGTGGCAAGTGGTTCCGAATTGGGAAAAAGAAATTAATGCCGTGAAATTCTACACTTTAAAGTTGAATTCGGAATCAAAGTGTGGTTCTTTTGGACTCAAGCGACACAAATAGGTTAAAAAAAACTGGGCACCATTTTATATATAGCGCGGTTATTCACCGCTCTATACCTTAATGGCAATTTTGTCCATTAAGGTATAGCGCGGTGAATAACCGCGCTATATTTGAACTTAAAATGGGAGGGAGGTATAGCGCGCATATATAAGGCGCTATACTATATGCGTGCTATACTTATTTAAAAAACTGTGCCATCTCCTTCCCCCACCAGACGCGAACCAACTGACCCCAAAACAAAAAAATCGCCCCCCTTTCATTTTTAAAGAAACAACACTCAGTGGACCCCCCCTCGTCTCACAAAAAGTATATCTTCTCGGTATTTTAGCAAGCTTACACCGGAGCTCAGGCGTTATCGCGTAGTGGATTGCTCGTTTCGGCCCCCAAATCATCAAATCTTCACCTTTCAAAAAATTATAAATCGAGATATTCCGACTTACTTTTTGTTAAAACTCATGTATAAAAAATACGTTTAGTTATTTTTTACTGTGATCTATGTTTTTTCGTGATTGTTTTGTGATTTAATGAATTTGTTATTTTTTATCCGGATTAGATTATTGTTGTGGTAAAGAATTAGTAAATAGATAAATTATTGTTTTATGAATAATTGATGTTATTAGTTGTTATAAAAAATGTTTATTAGTTGTTTTTTTTACTGTGGTATATGTATTTTTCTGATTATTTTGTGATTAAATTAATTTGTTATTTTTTATCCTGATTAGATTATTTATGTGCTAAAAGATTATTAAAATTGATAAATTGTTATTTTATGAATGATTAATGTTATTTAGATTTTATTGTTGTACGTATATTAATATGTGACTTTATTGTTTAGTTCCCTTTAGTGTTATGTTGTGCCCGAAATTGTAATGTAATGCCCGTAATTGTAATCTAGTGCCCTTTAGCGTAGTAAAATGTAGTGCCCTTTAGCGTAGTATCTTTGTAGTTATTGAATATAATCATTTAATTATCTGTTAACCCCAAAAATATTTGAAAAAAGATGATAGTTCAAACACAAACTCTCTCGAATATTAGTCAACAAATGTAAGAAAATAACATAAAAAACAACTATATTTGTCAAACTAAGTATTTTTATATGAATACTTATTAATTATATCATGTATAGTTATAAAATAATAAACTAACATATAAAATAAGAAACAAACATATAAAATAAGAATCAAACATGGAAAGTAATAAACTAAGATATAAAATAATAAACTAACATACAAAATAATAAACTAAGATATAAAATAATAAACTAACATATAGAATAATTAACTAACATATAAAATAATAAACTAATATATAAAATAATAACCTAACATATAAAATAATAAATTAATATATAAAATAATAATATAGAAAATGTATCAACTTAAGTAATCATATAGTAAAAGTATCGATTAAATATTAATATAAAAGATATTGCAATATATTTAAATACGTTAAGCAATCAAAAATAAAATACTTTAACTAATATTGTTCAATTTACAGATGATCACGCCCAACTATGCCTTATAAAAAGGACTAAGCGGTCGTTGCAAATATAATCCGGTTTACAAGTCCGGAGTCGAATCCCACAGAGAACTAAGGCTTAGCTACAACTGTTCAATATTGCTAAGAAACACAAATCCAAATAATTTTCTAATTATAGAAATTATAATATTTATTTCTAATTAATTAACTAACAACTATTATAAAGCAGTAAAATTATCAACTAACAAGGATGAAATTTGAGACAAGACTAAGGAGGTCTAGAGTTATGATTTTCCCAATTGTCGGAATCCTTCCCGCTATGCCTTCTATAATTTTGCCTAAGTTTTCTCTACCGATCAGGAGCGCTCTGAGTGTCGTAATTCTCTCCCGAGTAACTACCATAATTTAGTAGACATATTCTTCTGAATTACGCTAGCTGGCACTAAGTACGGCTCACTCGGATCGCACCAAGGTTTCGTTATCCTAATCCCACCTTTAAACCCACTGTATTGATCCCTCATATACGTTAGGAGTGATGTTGTTCAACAACTACCTAAATATGCACTCTCTTTCGAGTAATACATACTAAATAGGCACAATCAATTGAGAGCTCTTCAACCAACCACAATAATAACGTAGTTGAACAAGTAGAGAAATCCAACGGCTCAATTATATAAAAACATAACAAGCATTTATCCTACAAAAGGTTCTATCAAAACTCTAGATAACAAATTATCTATTCATAATAGTATAAAAAACTACAATACTAGAATTTATAACCAATAATGGAAATAGGAAGAAGGAAGTGAAAAACTCGTAGAAGAATTCTCTGCCTTGCTCCTAGTGTGTTCTTGCCTCCTTAGGTCAAATCTCTATCTAATGTCGGTCTCCCTTTCTAAAAATGGTGTTTAATGACTATTTATATGTGTAGGAAAAATGCCTAGACGAAATAACCAAGTCCAAAACCAAATAGGAGACAAAAATAGGCCTGAAACGCGGTCTCGCGAACACCTCGCGAAGGCCTCGCGGCGCCTGCTCTAACGCGATCTTTTTCGCTCGCTTCGCCTGATGCTTCTCTGCTTCAATTCATTTTGTTGCTTAACATTTGCTTCAGCTTTTATTCTTGTTTCTTGTCTTCTTTTGTAATTGACTTTTGTCTTCTTTTGTAATGTTACACTTTACTCATTGTATATCCAATAATTAATTGATCATACCTCCATTCTTGTAGTGTATAAAATACACATAAAATCTCTACTTTTCTCCCAGTTTCGTCTTCAACGTACCTACACATAAAATAAGCTCAATTAAACATAAATATAGTATAGTTTAGAATTAAACCCCTAAAATATAAGGTAAGTAATGCACTAAAAATATATAATTATAGCCAAACATCAACAGACATCGTCATGGAGGTTCCCCCTGTGCATCCCAAACCTGCATCTCGAGAGGTACTATTGCTACAGGGCAACCATAGGTCTTCATACATCTGGGATGGGCAGTGTTTGTCCCAGACATTCTACCCCAGACGTATAGATGATATGTGGGAGTTCATTAGGGACCACCCACTCCATCCCCGTATAGTTAGATGCCTTCAGGATACGGGTTTCTATAGGATCATAGAGATCGGCCGGTTGCAGTTCGACTGGGCGTTGATTACGGCTATGATAGAGTGGTGGCGACCAGAGATGCACACGTTTCATCTACCCATCGGTAAGGCTACCATCACGCTTGAGGACGTGGAGGTTCTTTTCGGGATGTCGGTTGATGGATTACCTATAGCTTACCCGCATGCTCTTAGAGACTATAAGGGAGTGCATTACCTGCATATGTTGCAACGACTCATCAGTTTCTAGTCAGCAGAGGAGACTGCATTGAGTGGGGTGAGTCGATTGTAGTTGATGCCCGTTTGACAACATCTAGCAGCAATGGATGTGGAGATTACGGATGATTCACTGGCGGAGGATATCGACCGACACATGAGATTGTTGTTGCTGCTGATGTTTGGTGGTGTGCTGTTCCCGAACACTTCGAGAAACCTAGTTAGCTTGAGATTTCTACATCATCTGGAGCGACTAGATGATTTACCTAGTTACAACTGGGGTGCAACTGTTCTAGGTTACATGTATAGGCAGATGTGCCGGGCGTGCATGGGCAACTAGATGTGACATGCACGCCTGGCACATCTGCCTATACAGGTAACCTAGAAAAGCTGCACCCTAGCTGTAACAAGGTAAATCATCTAGCCACTCCAGATGATGTAGAAATATCAAGCTGACTAGGTTTCTCGAAGTGTTCAAGAACATTACACCACCAAACATTAGCAGTAACAACAATCTCGTGTGCCGGTCAATATCCTCCGCCGGTAAATCATCCGTAATCTCCGCATCCATCGCCGCCAGATGCTGCCGGACGGGCGTCAGCTGTAATCGACTCGCCCCACTCAATGCAGTCTCCTCCACTGGCTAGAAAGCGGTGAGTCGCTGCAACATATGCAGGTAATGCACTCTCCTATAGTCTCTAAGAGCATGCGGGTAAGCTACAGGTAATCCATCAACCGACATCCCGAAGAGAACCTCCACGTCCTCAAGCGTGATGGTAGCCTCGTCGATGGGTAGATGAAACGTATGTATCTCCGGTCGCCACCGCTCTATCATAGCCATGATCAACGCCCAGTCGAACTACAACCGGCCGATCTCTATGGTCCTGTAGAAACCCGTATCCTGAAGGCGTCTAACTATACGGGGATGGAGTGGGTGGTCCCTAATGAACTCCCACATATCGTCTATACGTTTGGGGAGAAATGTCCGGGACAAACACTGCCCATCCCAGATATATGAAGACCTATGGTTGCCCTGTAGCAACAGTACCTCTCGAGATGCAGGCCCGGGATGCACAAGGGAAACCTCCATGACGATGTCTGTAAATTGAACAATATTAATTAAAGTATTTTTCTTTTTGATTGCTTAACGTCTTTAAATATATTCCAATATCTTTTATATTAATATTTAATCGATATTTTTACTATATTATTACTTAAGTTGATACATTTTCTATATTATTATTTTATATGTTAGGTTATTATTTTATATATTAGTTTATTATTTTATATGTTAGTTATTTATTCTATATGTTAGTTTATTATTTTATACGTTAGTTTATTATTTTATATGTTTGTTTCTTATTTTATACGTTAGTTTATTATTTTATATGTTTGTTTATTATTTTATATGTTTGTTTATTACTTTCTATGTTTGTTTCTTATTTTATATGTTAGTTTATTATTTTATAACTATACATGATATAATTAATAAGTATTGATATAAAAATACTTAGTTTGACAAATATTGTTGTTTTTATGTTATTTTCTTATATTTGTTGACGAACATTCGAGAGAGTTTGTGTTTGAACTATCATCTTTTTTTCAAATATTCTTGGGGTTAAGAGATAATGAAATGATTAATTTCAATAACTACAAAGATACTACGCTAAAGGACACTACATTTTACTACGCTAAAGGGCACTAGATTACAATTACGTGCACTACATTTTGGGGTCTGCTGGTTCGCGTATGGTGGGGGAAGGAGATGGAACTATTTTTTATATAGGTATAGCGCGCATGTTGCTCCCAAACGCACAAGCAAATATACGTGGTCGTACAAGTAATATAGAATTGTAAGTCCAGATATTGTACCCACAGGGACTTGTGATTATCTATCAACTAAATTAAACCCAAACAATTAATCTATTCCAGCGAATCCTAATGTAGCGACCCGTCGGCCGTTTTTAGCATTGGAACTTTGCTCGGTAGTTTACGGCACGAGTAGCTCCGTATGATGTATTTTGATTTGTGTGAATCGTCGGTTTTGATTTTTAGGTTATTTGGGACCGATTTGGAAGAATGATTCTCAACTAGGGAGCTTTAAATTGGAAAGAGTTGACCAAGTTTGACTTTTTAGCATTTGACCTCAAACTGAAATTTTGATGGTTCTGTTAGCTCCGTTGGGCGATTTTGGACTTAGAAACTCGTCCGGATTATGATATGGAGGCCCGTGGTTGAATTTGGCTCGAAATGGCAAAAGTTAAAATTTTGAAAAGTTTGACCGGGAGTGGAATTTTTGATATCGTGGTTGGATTCCGATTTCGAAAGTTAGAACAGGTCCTTAATGTTGAATGTGACGTGTGTGCAAAATTTGAGGTCAATCAGACGTAATTTGATAGGTTTCGGCATCGGTTGTGGAAGTTGAATTTTCAAAGTTCATTGATTTTGAATTTAGGTGTGATTCGTCGTTTCGATGTTGTTAGGTGTGATTTGAGGCCTCGAGAAGGTCCGTATTATGTTATGGGACTTGTTGGTATAATCAAACGGGGTCCCGAGTGGCTCAGATGAGTTTTGGACAAGGTTCGAATCATTTTCACTTCATGTTGCATTGCTGAAGACTGCTGGATTCTGGTATGATCGCACCTGCGGTTGGTTTGCGCAAGTGCGATGGCCTCAGAAGCGACAAAGGCATCACAGATGCGAGATGAGAGCTGGATGAGTAGGCCTGCATAAGCAGAGAAAAGGGCGCAAGTGCGGATGCGCAGGTGCGTCGAGTAGAAGCGCAGGTGCGAGTGACTTCGCAGATGCAGAGTTTGATACCGTAGGTGCGGGGATTGCTGGGCAAGGCCATTTTTCGCATAAGCGATTTTTTTCCGCAAAAGTAGTGGTCGCAGGTGCGACGAAGTTTTCGCAAATGCGGAAATTGCTGGGCAGAACCTATAATTCG
Source organism: Nicotiana tomentosiformis (assembly GCF_000390325.3). Lineage (NCBI taxonomy): Eukaryota > Viridiplantae > Streptophyta > Magnoliopsida > Solanales > Solanaceae > Nicotiana > Nicotiana tomentosiformis. The sequence goes on along the minus strand of NC_090818.1, from coordinate 38,734,789 downwards.
AGGTCTTTGGTTTTCTATCTTCATTTTCGGATTTTGGAGCTCGGATTGGGTGACTTTGGAAAGGAAATTTTCCACACAACTTGGGGTAAGTGTTTTCTACTCATTTTTGATCTTATATCACGAATCTACCTTCGGTTTTGGTAATTGGATTGTGAATTTTATCGAGGAAACTAGGGGTTTTGGCCTAAAGTTTCATAATATGAATTTTTGAGTTTTAAACATCGAGTTGGAGTCGGATTTGAGTGAAACTAGTATGGTTGGACTCGTAATTGAATGGATTGTTAAATTTTGTAAATTTTGTCGGGTTCCGATGTGCAGGCCTGGGTTGGTTCCTTTAGCATTGTTTGATGCATTTGAGTTATTTTTGGTTAGTTTCGAGCCGTTCGGAGGTCGGAACGCGCGGGATGGCATTTTGGAGCATCGCTTGGCTTGCTCGGTGTTGGAATTGGCTTGTTCGAGGTAAGTAACTCTTCTAATCTTGGAGCTGAGGGCATGAACCCTGACTATATGTGTTAAGTGATTGGTGTTGCGGCGACACACATGCTAGGTGATAGGCGTGTGGGCGTGCACCATGTGAACTGTGATTCCGTTATTTCTGTGGTACTGTGTAGTTACCTGAACTTGTCTGAAATCATGAAATCTCTACGTACTACAGTTATCGAACTGTGATTGTGTTAGAAACCATGTCTAGGTTACATGCTTATTGTGTTGGGACCCACTTAGGTCATTTCTGTTGTTGAGTAATCTGATTTCATTGCATTACATACTCAGTCATACGCATTCACATGCATATCATATCTCAGTCTCTGTTATTATTTATTGATGTATCATATCATTGTTTTCGGGCTAGTATCATGACATTGTGAGCCCGAGAGACTGGAGAGATTGATAACTGAGTGAGGCCAAGGGCCTGGTTGTGAGGATGATTATGGGATCGGGCTGCACGCCGTAGCGGGTCAGATTGGCTTACTGTAGTACGTGAGTTGTCCGTGCAGCACGTGAGTTGTCTGTGCGATTCCAGATATTGATATTATGGCACATGAGTTGTCCGTGCAGCACGTGAGTTGTCCATGCGGATTATAGCGCTTGGGCTGTTAGGAGCCCCTCCGGAGTCTGCACACCCCCAGTGAGCGCAGGTACCTAATTTGCATCGCATTTGGCATGCACACTTGACATACAGGCATATAGATGCATTTTTCCTCCTATTGTATAGTATCACGTCATTTATGACTTCTCATACATTTTTACATATGGGCATAGAGACATCTTACACTTGCTATCTGAAAGGAAAATGAAACATCTTCTTTATTGTTGAAAGGAATTTTGGGAAAAATCATAGTTTTCAAACTTACTCGTATTTTGGCTGTTTCGGTAAAAGATTTGGGTTTCATCGAGATACTTGAAAAGAAATGCCTATCTTTCTGGCACTGTGATCGAACTGAGCATTTTATTTCTGAGATACCTCTTTTGTTACTTGTACTATGCTGTTATCAACTGTTGTGGAATATTTGTGTTGGACCCGACCTTTGTGTTAGCTCATCACTACTTTCAACCTAAGGTTAGGTTTGTTACTTATTGTGTACATGGGGTCGGTTGTACTCATACTACACTTCTATACTTTGCGTGCAGATACTGACTGCTGATGTTGCTGTGTTCAATGGGAGATGGATTTGAAGATATACCTGCATCCCGGTTGTAGCTGCCTCTTGTTCATGGTAGCCTTAGATCTATAAAACTCTGTTAATGTAATTTTCAAACAGATGATGTATTTACTTCATTTCCGCTTTGTAAACTATATTCTTAGAAGCTCATGATTTGTACTATCAGTCCTTGGGAAATGTATAAGATTCAAATATTTCTTTACTTAATCGCTTTATTAATTGTTATTGGAATTGGTTAGTGGTTAATTGGCTTACCTAGCGGGTTGGGTTATGTGTCATCACGACTAGTGGATTTGGGAGTCGTGACAAGGTGGTATCAGAGCTCTAGTTTCATAAGTTCTACAAGTCATGAGCAAGTGTCTAGTAGAGTCTTGCGGATCGGTGTGATGACGTCCATACCTATCTTCGAGAGGCTACATGACATTTAGGATATACTTCCCATTTTTCTTTCCTTATCGTGCAACATTGATTTAGCTTTAAGCGTAACTCTTTAAATTCCTTCCACGCATTCATATGCACATGTGAGCGCTCAGTATCGGCTATGCGCAGGTGGCTTGTGATTCCATAGTTGAGGTGCGAGATATGATTTTGGCGTGGTGATGATGGGCCAGTCTGGAGGACTTGAGGCCGAGTTTTGATGGTAGCTTGAGCACGAAGATTTCGATTATGTGAGCACGTGCTTTTGGGACTTATAGGTCCGTTGGTGTCCCCATTAGTGGAATTTATGATTGGATGACTATGTGGTGAGAATGATGTGATTGCGAGATGTGTTCAGATTGTACGATTATGATGAGAAGAGTTTACTTGATATGTAGCAAGGACTATTAGGTGTTTGATTCCTGTCTTGATTTGGCATATGGTCTCGAGTTCTGGGTGTGTTGAGGGATCTCTCATGTTTTTTAGTTATGGAGTAAAGTAGATTCTCATGTCTTGTTGATGAGTTCAGAAGCGAGAAGATAAAGTGATTGTGTAGTAGTCGTGACTGTGGAAGGGTATAAGGAGATGTCAGTTTGAGGCAAAGCAGGTGGGTTGTCTCATGCGAGGTGTCCTGAGGTTGTGTGATCCCTATGATGATTTGTAGAGAGTTCTCCTTTACTAGTGAATGATATATGTTGCAATTTGAGTTTAGATCGCTTGCGGAAGTTGGCTTAACCATCACAAGGATGAATGCGAGATTGCAGATGATTGAGGTACTAGATGGTTTGTGTTGCATGAGCCGATGAAGGATTTAGTTTAATCTCACCGCGGTATTATGGTAGTAATAAAGTATGGGTATTGAGAATTATGGAGTGTTTTAATTTATGGCTTTGAGACAAGTGGGGGAGCCTGCTATTGACAGTTTGATTTCATGGTTATGTGTTAAATTTTAATTTTGGTCTGAGGCATACTTGTGGATTAGTTATGACTTGCAAGGTTGAGTTCAAGAATGACTCGAGTAAGGAAATTTTTGGATACGGGTTATGGCACTTTAGGAGTATATGAAAATCATGAGAATCATAAAATAATTGAGTGGTTATTCGCGAAGGATGTAGTGTACATAGAGTATGAATTTGATCGGTGGTATTAAGGCAGGGTTACTTCTTTGGGTGTTATTGTGCTAGTGGGGCACGTGTCTTTTAACCCATTTGGGGCGGTGAAATTTAGATTTGAGCAAAGTCGATGACTCTTGAGAATGGTTCTAATGGATTCAAGATTTATATGTAGCGATTAGGAATTTTCAAGATGTGTATATGGCTAGAAATTGAGAGTTACATTGGATGGTGTCGAGACTTGCGGTAATTCTGTATGACTATGCGTTCTACATTTTAGTATAAGAAAAGGGAAGAGGAACAATTTTAAATTCACATAAGGTCTTTCGGAGTGGATGTCTCGGTTGTGATGCTTTGGGGTACTTAAAAGGGAATTCGGCGGCATATGGCATTAGGGCGTTGTGGTTTTATACTAGGATCTCTTGTGTGGTGAATTTTGGTTAAGGGTCGTGGTATTCCAGCAAGGAGAAGTATCAATTTGAAAGTAATTTGGAAGGGACTTGAAGAAATAGGACATCGTGGTAGTAGGTTGGATCAGCACGGTAACGGATATAATCGGTTCTTTGGGTACTTATGATGTGGCTAGCCTCCACAGGTGTTTCATGGCCATGCTCTTGTGTTTTGGCGACCTGCGTGGCTGGGTTGAGTTAGAAAGATTCAGTTGTGATAGCTTGGTTGTGTGCAAATGGGTTTCGAAGAGTTCTCAATGGTTTTTAACACGGTTCGAGGAGTATATTTCCTACCGGCGTAAGGAATATATTGCGTATTGGGATTTCTTCGGATGAGATCAAATGGAAGGTTTCTGACTGATTGGGTATGTATTCTGCTTGTGATTTAGAGTTGATTATGATATTCTTGTACTCTTCACAGGATGGCATGGTAGATGCGGTATTGTGTGGGATTGAGATTTGCATGTGCAAGGTCACAAGTCAGTTTGGAAGGGAATGGCATAGATTCGTAGGCAGCATGGACGGTTTCAGATGACTAGGTAACTGATATTACTAATCGGCATGGCTTGATGAAAGTATACATTTCAGAAGGGGCAATGTGTTTTGATTTATGGATACTTCACGGATACTGAGGCACTCTCCTGGTTGATCGACTGCTGATATTCAAATTTTTCTAGGTGGCACAGAAGAATTTTAGAAGTATTCCTCGTGGGATGATCGTGTATGAGAGATGTGTTAGACATTCGGGCGGTGGAGATGGAATCAAATATGGTGATTCGTGTATTCTATGGAGTTGGAGACTGAGGGTTCTCAAAAACATATTGTTTCATGGTTGCAGACTGTGAAGTCATGGACGAAGCTAGCCAGATGATAGTATGTGTTATGATTCAGTCATTGTGGACCTTCGGAGGGTTATTTATCTATTGTTGGGTGACCAGAGTTGACTTGGGGGTCCATTGGTAGGCCCAATTTGGATGTGTATTCTACACCGAGCCGGATTAGTTGGCTCCATACTGCTATTATTGAGGGATATACCATTCGGTTGTTATTGAACTTATTCGTGTTCTGAAATGATCTGTGAGTTACTCTTCCATGCTACGAGGAATTGTGATTCGTTGGTTATAAGCACACATAGTGCGGTTCTATTTGGGCTTTATAGCATAATTTGAGGTAGATGAGTAATTGGGTATTGCATGGTTGATGGCGTATGGGTTATGTTCTTTCGGGTTTTGTGTGACATTGTGTCATCTGCTTATCCATAGTTATGGTAATTCACTTTGAGTACTTGATGTCGGATTGCGCGTGATTATTGATTTTGAGCATGGTGGCTAAGGTATTTCATATGGATCGGTGTTTGGATAGGGTCACGTATTGGAGCGGAGTTATGTTGAGATATGACCCCTTGTGTTAGATTCACGTGTTTTGGTTCTACGGTGTGTGATAGGTTCTTAGCATTTCGTTGTGGTGGTACTTGTTGAGATTGCGGGACAGTTCTCCCGTCTGAGTCAGTTTTCCATGATTGGGTACATTTGGAATGTTGCTTATTGGTGCACGGATTGCACGGGTTGTGGCTTTAGATTTTATGGGTATGTCATGTCACTAGTGTGGTCGTGTTGGATGAGATGAGGTCATTGGACCTAGAATGGATACTATCGGAATAGATTACAACATGGTTGGAAGGATAATATCGAAAGTCGGCTTAGAAATTTGCTATAGTTCTTGTCGAAGGAGAGGGAGTTTCATGACTGGTTGATCTGATGAATGTTATAAGTTCTGCGTGTTTCTTTCATCATCGGCAGTGTACAAAGGTTTTAGAATAGAGTCTTATTTGATATGAGGTTTATTACCGATATTGGGTTGTTTTGAGCAGCTACTGTGATTAGAAATCATTGCTACAAGTATCTGTGTTATGTGATATATCATGCGATTGTATCTTGGGTTATGGTTGTGGCTTGGTACTGCTTGTTCAGACTTATACAGGGTGTAGGTTGCAAGATTCAGATCTTATAAGAAATTACGGATGTTAGAAGTTAGATTCTAAGGCTTGTGGGCTAGGTTGAATTGAGAAATATTAGTTATGTAGTGTTATCAGACCTGTATGGGATAGGGTGACGTGGGATCATCCCCGGGTATGTGCATGGTAAGGTTATACGGCAGTTTGATGGATTTGAGAACAACTCTGGACACGTTCGAGGATGAACGTATGTTTAAGTGGGGGAGGATGTAACGACCCGATCGATCGTTTTGAGCATTGGCACTTCGCTCGGTAGTTTACGGGCATAAGTAGCTCCGTATGATGTATTTTTATTTGTGTGAATCGTCGATTTTGGTTTTTAGATTATTCGGGACTGATTTGGAAGAATGATTCTCAAATAGGGAGCTTTAAATTTGAAAGAGTTGACCAAGTTTGAGTTTTTAACATTTGACCTCGGATTGGAATTTTGATGGTTCCGTTAGCTTCGTTGGGTGATTTTGGACTTGGGAGCGCATCCAGATTGTGATTTGGAGGTCCGTGGTTTAATTTGGCTCGAAATGACGAAAGTTAAAATTTTAGAAAGTTTGACCAGGAGTGGACTTTTTGATATCGGGGTCGGATTCCGATTCTGGAAGCTGGAGCAGGTCCGTAATGATGAATGTGACGTGTTTGCAAAATTTGAGGTCAATCAGACGTAATTTGATAGGTTTCGGCATCGGTCGTGGAAGTTGAAGTTTCAAAGTTCATTGATTTTGAATTTAGGTATGATTTGTCATTTCGATATTGTTAGGTGTGATTTGAGGCCTCGAGAAGATCCGTATTACGTTATGGGACTTGTTGGTATATTCGGACGGGGTCTCGAGTGTCTCGGATGAGTTTTGGACGAGGTTCAGATCATTTTCACTTCATGTTGCATTGCTGAAGGCTGCTGGATTCCGGTATGATCGCACCTACGGCTGGTTTGCGCAGGTGCGATGGCCTCAGAAGCGACAAAGGCGTCGCAGATGCGAGATGTGAGCTGGATGAGTAGGCCCGTAGAAGCGGAGAAAAGGGCGCAGTTGCGGATGCGCAGGTGCGTCGAGTGGAAGCGCAGGTGCGAGTGTCTTCGCATATGCGGAGTTTGATACCGCAGGTGCGGGGTTGCTGGGCAAGGCCATTTTTGCAGATGCGATGTTTTTCCGCAAAAGCGATTGTCGCAGGTGCGACGAATTTTCTGCAAATGCGGAAATCGCTGGGCAGAACCTATAATTCGAGGTCTTTGGTTTCTATCTTCATTTTCAGATTTTGGAGCTCGGATTGGGTGACTTTGGGGAGGAAATTTTCCACACAACTTGGGGTAAGTGTTTTCTACTCATTTTTGATCTTATATCACGAATCTACCTTCGGTTTTGGTAATTGGATTGTGAATTTTATAGAGGAAATTGGGGGTTTTGGCCTAAAGTTTCATAATATGAAATTTTGAGTTTTGAATATCGAATTAGAGTCGGATTTGAGTGAAACTAGTATGGTTGGACTCGTAATTGAATGGGTTGTTAAATTTTATAAATTTTATCGGGTTCCGATGCGCGGGCCCGAGTTGGGCTTTGGCCGATTTTGGGCTTTTGATTCAAGATTTGATCTATTTCGATCAGGATTTGTTCCTTTAGCATTGTTTGATGCATTTGAGTTATTTTTGGTTAGTTTCGAGCAGTTCGGAGGTCGGAACGTGCGTGATGGCATTTTGGAGCATCGCTTGGCTTGCTCGGTGTTGGAATTGGCCTGTTCGAGGTAAGTAACTCTTCTAATCTTGGGGCTGAGGGTATGAACCCTAACTATATGTGTTATGTGATTGGTGTTGAGGTGATACACATGCTAGGTGACAGGCGTGTGGGCGTGCACCGTGTGAGCTGTGATTCCGTTATTTCTGTGGTACTGTGTAGTTACCTGAACTTGTCTGAAATCATGAAATATCTATGACTAGAGTTATCAAACTGTGATTGTATTAGAAACCATGTCTAGGCTATATGCTTATCCTGTTGGGTCCTACTGAGGTCATTTCTGTTGTTGAGTAATCTGCTTTCATTGCATTACATACTCAGTCATACACATTCACATGCATATCATATCTCAGTCTCTGTTGTTATTTATTGATGCTTATCATTATTTTCGGGCTAGTATCATGACATTGTGAGCCCGAGAGATTGGAGAGATTGATAACTGAGTGAGGCCGAGGGCCTGGCTGTCCGTACGCCGCAGCGGGTCAGATTGGGCACGTGAGTTGTCCGTGCGATTCCAGATATTGATATAATGGCACGTGAGTTGTCTGTGCAGATTATAGTACTTGGGCTGTTAGGAGCCCCTCCGAAGTCTGTTCACCCCCAGTGAGCACAGGTAACTACTGAGTGCGAGTGCCGAGTGTGAGTGCCGAGTACTGAGCGCCGAGTGCCGAGTGACTGGGAGGACTGAGTGAATTGATACTCTGAGAGTATGCATATGATCTTTATCACTGATTTGCATCGTATTTGGCATGCATACTTGACATACAAGCATAGAGATGCATTTTTTCTCCTGCTATATACTATCACGTCATTTATGACTTCTCATACATTTTTACATATAGGCATTGAGAGACATCTTACACTTGCTATCTGAAAGGAAAATAAAACATCTTATTTATTGTTGAAAGGATTTTTGGGAAAAATCACAGTTTTCAAACTTACTCGTATTTTGGCCGTTTCGGTAAAAGATTTGAGTTTCACTGAGATACTTGAAAAGAAATGCCTATCTTTCTGGTACTGTGAACGAACTGAGCATTTTATTTTTGAGATACCTCTTTTGTTACTTGTACTATGCTGTTATGAATTGTTGTGGAATATTGGTGTTGGACCCGACCTTTGTGTTAGCTCGTCACTACTTTCAACCTAAGGTAAGGTTTATTACTTATTGAGTACATGTGGCTGGTTGTACTCATACTACACTTTTGCACCTTGCATGCAGATACTGACTGTTGATGTTGCTGTGTTCGATGGGAGATGGATTTGAAGATGTACCTGCGTCCCGGTTGTAGCTGCCTATTGTTCATGGTAGCCTTAGATCTATAAAACTCTGTTAATGTAATTTTCAAATAGATGATGTATTTACTGTAAACTCTATTCTTAGAAGCTCATGATTTGTTCTACCAGTCCTTGAAAAATGTATAAGATTCAGATGTTTCTTTACTTAATCGCTTTATTAATTGTTATTAGAATTAGTTAGTGGTTAATTGGCTTACCTAGCGGATTGGGTTAGGTTCCATCACACCTAGTGGATTTGGGGTTCGTGACACCTAAGTATGAAGAATTAACTCAACTAATCTGGAGTAACAAACTAAGAGATTAAAGGAATAATTTGGCGCAATTAGACATGAATTCAATGAGAGGCGATATTCTAGAGTTATGGGTTAGCTAACAACCCCATTGAGTCTTCCACTTAAATTATCTAATTAAATTATCTAGTTTATTGATTAGCAGGGTTAATATTACTCGTAGCCTTCTTCCGAAGTACTACTCGCCTATTCAAGTTAACTTAAGGCCTATATTCCTATGGAATTAGGATTAACAAACGCATTTATAATTTCCATATAATAACCAAACAAGGCGATTAGGTATATCCCTATCCTAACCGCAAATCTGTTCCCCGTTAATCAGGTTCAAGATCTCGCTCTACTCAATATTATATGCAATCTAGAATTCCCTCTCCCGAGCTCAATCCTAGATTCGTAGATAGTATTCAATTGGTGATCAAGCAATCAAATAATTAAGTGCAAGATTGAATAAATAAACCAATATGATAAAATAATAAGAACAATTCAAGCTTTAAACTATAACCTTCATGTAGCACCCAAAACTTTAGAACTAATAAGCTATGAGATTAAAGGAAGAGAAGAGAAGAAAAACTAATTAGAAGCCTCCTCCAAAGCGTGGTGTGTGTTCCTCTACGTGAATTCTCCTTCAAAGTATGTTGGCTCCCCTCCAAATTATGTTTAGGACTCCATTTATACGAGTTGGGACCGTATAGAACCGAAATAACCTTGTCCAAGAGAAAACTAGGAAAAGTCTCCGTCACTCAGCGTCTAGGGCAGCGCGTCGCGCTGGCCCTGGCATTGGAGGCAGTAGCGTTTCACGCCTCATCTCCTTCAATTCTTGCGCTGCCAGGTCTTCTTTAGTTGTTTGATTTCAATTGCATTTCTTTGTCTTCCACTTGGGGGACAAACACTAAAGGGTGTCCCCCCATTTTCTCCTCTTTTTTAATTCGTTTAATTTACTTTTTTTTTCGTCCGTGTTTTGTTTAATTTTGCTCCAAATCTTTTTATCTTAACACCGCTTTATTCCTACACAATTAAAATATAATATTAAGTATAAAGTAATATAATTAATACTCAAAAGACGATTAAAAGTACTAAAATATGAGGCAATAATGGTTAAATATATGCATTTTTAGCCAAACATTAGCGCATATATAAGGCGCTATAGTATAGTACCTTATATATGCGCGCTATACCTCCGGCCCATTTTAAGTTCAAATATAGTGCGGTTATTCACTGCGCTATACCTTAACGGATAAAACCACCGTAAGGTATAGTGCGGTGAATAACCACGCTATATATAAAATGGTGTCCAATTTGTTTTTAATCTATTTGTGTTGCTTGAGTCCAAAATAACCGTTCTGGACTCCTTTAAAGTTCCATATTCTGTTCGTATTTGTTACATCATGGTCTATTTGAGTCTCCCCAAGACGTGGCCGCTTCTTTCGCTTTCAATGTACCCACAAAGTCGAACAAAGTGATCTCATCTCATCACGAGAAAAACACATGCTTTGTCTTTAGTGCAAGTACTGATATTAGTGACTAGCAGTAACAAAACACTCCCCAAAAAAGGACTCTACTTCAGCTTCTTCTTCTAAATCTTCTAGTTGCGGAGTTGTGTGGTTGATTGGAGTTCCATTGATTTTACTGTGTCTATTTTTTTCGTATCTGTTGCATCACTTCAGACTAATGTGTTTGAAGTTTGTTTGCATCAGTGCAACGCAAATGTAACGACCCGACCGGTCGTTTTGCTTTCTAGAACCCCGTTCTCCTAAATAAGACTCCTCGTATGTGCTTTTACTGTTTTATGATTTGCGGGGATAGTTAGATTGAGAATTGAAAGGGTTCGGGTTGAAATCGGAACAATTGGTTCCTTAGGTTGGCCGTACAAGGCCAAGTTTGACTTTGGTCAACACTTTGAGTAAACGATCGTGGAATCAGGATTTAACGGTTCCAATAGGATCGTATGATAATTTTGGACTTGGGCTTATGCCCGGATCGAGTTTTGGATGAACCGGGAGCGTTTCGATACCTAATATCAAAAGTTGGTTCTTGAAGTTCTTTGAAATTTGCTTTGGAATGAGTTTTGGTGATATCAAGGTCCAAACAGAATTCTGAGACCGGGAATAGTTCTGTAATGTCATTTAAGACTTGCATACAAAATTTGGTGTCATTCCGAGTTGATTTGGTAGGAATCGGACGAGCGGAAGTCTTTTTGGAAGTTTTTGAACTCATGAGTCAATTCATGCGTTTTGGCGTCCGATTCGTAGTTTTGATGTTATTTCTGTGTTTGATCGCTCGAACGAGTTTGTATGAGGGTATTACACTTGTGTGGATAGTTGGTGTGGATCCCCGAGGGCTCGGGTGAGTTTCGAATGTGCGGAAGGGATGAAAAACATACCAGATTTCTGGTGCTTCTTGGCACTAGTTGCAGGTCTCGCAAATGTGAAAAATATTTTGCAAATGCAGACGTCGCATTTGCGAGATGAGTTTCGCAATTGCGATGAAGCTCCGCTTGGGGATTTTTTGCATTTGCGACACCTGAGCTGCATTTGCGAACTCAGCAGTGATCGCATTTGCGACCCCTCCGTCGCATTTGCGACCTTAGCAGCTAGGGTCAGGCTTCACATTTGCGAGCGTTTTGTCGCATTTGCGAACTTGGTGTCACATTTGCGAACTTGGTGTCACAAATACGACATCAGAGGCTTATGCCCAGCTCATTTAATGCGGGACTTAGGCCATTTATTTCATTTCACTTTATCTTTTGGGCGATATTTGGAGCTTTTGGAAGGGGGTTCTCAAATAGCACTTTGAGGTAAGGGGGCGAGGACATCCCAAAGTTGCCCCAGTTGCACCGCCAGCCGATCCAGTGGAGGATCCTATAGTTGAGGAGCAGGGCGAGGTGCCCGCAGCAGAGCCAGCCCCGGCCGACTTCATGACAGCATCGAGCTTCCAGGAGGTCTTGGGCCGTATGCTACGGTTCATGAATTCTATAACTCAGGCTGGTGTACTTCCAGCAGACCCGGTCACATCTCAGGCGGGAGGTGGGGCACAAACCCCTACCGTTCAGGCTCTTGAGCATGCAGCCGCTGTATATCATACCCCGGGCACTCTTCCCGTGGGCGGAGCCCAGCCAGTAGCAGCAGTTGTACTTGAGCCTAGACTAGCTGCGGCCGGCGAGCCGCAGAAGCTTTTGGACAGATGGACTAGGTTTCACCCTCCGGTATTTGGGGGTGAGCGACATGAGGATCCTCATGACTTTATTGATAGGTACAGGGAAAGACTGCACAACATGCGCATATTAGAGTCTCACGGGGTGGATTTCACTACCTTTCAGTTGGAGGGCAGCACACGTAGGTGGTGGCAGTCTTATCTTCTAGGTAGACCAACAGATTCTCCTCCCATGACTTGGGACCAGTTCACACAGTTATTCTTGGATAGGTATATTCCACCCTCCCAGAGGGAAGAGTTGCGGTGTCAGTTTGAGCAGCTCGAGCAGGGTCAGATATCAGTGACCGAGTATGAGGCGAGGTTTTCTGAGCTATCTCGCTATGCACTTATGATACTCCCTACCGAGGCAGAGCGAGTGCCGAGGTTATTTGAAGGGTTGCACTCTAGTATTCAGGCTATCATGGCTCGAGAGGTTGAGATGGGGACTCACTATCAGTTAGTGGTGGAGATTGCTCACAGGATTGAGGGCTACCGTCAGAGGGGTAGGGACCAGATGCAGCGAGACAAGAGGTCTCATTTTTCTGGAGAGTTTAGAGGTGCCCCAGCTGGGGGCAGAGGTCATTTTGTGAGGGGTCAAGCCCAGCAGACCCCCATACTCAGCACCACCACCTCCTCGAGGTGTTCCGGCGTGGCCCTATTTCAGTGCTATGCCGGAGAGTTCTTACTGGCCACCAGCTATTCAGAGTTCTTCCAGTGGGTACTCCGGTCATCAGGCTTCTTCCAATGCCTACTTCAGCGCCATGCCAGAGAGTTCATACCACCCACTAGCTATTCAGGGTTCTTCCGGTGGGTATTCAGGCCATCAGGGCAGCAGTCCACCGCTCCGAGAGGTTGCTATGAGTACGGGGATCATAGTCACATGAAGAGACACCGCCCCACACTTCGGGGCAAGGCGATGCAACAGGGTCAGCAGCCCCTGATTATAGCTCATCAGCCACACCGGCTTCCCAACCGCCCAGAGGCGAAGGGAAAGTGGGTAGAGGTCGTCCCAAAGGTGGGGGTCAGGCGGGCGGAAGCCAGCCAGGTGGCGCTCCAACCAGATTTTATGCTTTTTCAGCCAGACCAGATGCAGTGGCCTCAGATGTCGTGATTACATGTATTATCTCTGTTTGCGGTAAGGATGTTTCAGTATTATTTGATCCAAGATCTACCTATTCGTATGTGTCATCTTTGTTTGCTCACTCTCTGGATATTCCTCGTGAGTCCTTGGTTACTCCTGTCTATGTGTCCACTCCTGTGGGTGATTCTGTTGTTGTGGATCGAATCTATTGGTCCTGTATGGTTACATTCTGTGGTTACGAGACTAGAGCAGATCTTTTATTGCTTGATATGACTGACTTTGAGGTCATCCTGGGCATGGACTGGCTATCTCCATATCACGCTATCCTTGATTGCCATGCCAAGACTGTTACCTTAGCGATACCAGAGTTGCCTAGATTGGAGTGGAAAGGTTCGTTTTTCAGTACATCTAATCGGGTTATCTATTTTCTGAAGGCCTGACATATGGTCGAGAAGGGTTGTTTGGCTTATCTAGCCTATGTTCAGGATACTACCACAGAGTCTTTGACGATTGATTTAGTGCCAGTAGTTAGGTAGTTCGCCGATGTGTTTCCTTCTGACCTTCCGGGCATGCCGCCAGATCGTGATAGATATGTCTATTATGAGTTTCTAGTGATGTCCTTCGGCTTGACTAATGCCCCAGCGACATTTATGGATTTGATGAACAGGGTGTTCAGGCCTTATATTGATAACTTTGTTATTGTCTTCATTGATGGCATCTTGATTTACTCACGTAGCATGGAGGAGAATGAGCAACATATGAGAGTGGTGCTTCAGACCTTGAGGGAACAGAAACTTTATGCTAAGTTCTCCAAGTGTGAGTTTTGGTTAGATTCTGTGGCATTCTTGGGGCATGTGGTATCAGGCGAGGGTATTAAGGTAGATCCTAAGAAAATTGAGGCGGTTCAGAGTTGGTCTCGTCCTACCTCGGCGACAGAGATCGGGAGTTTCTTGGGGTTAGTAGGTTATTATCGCCGGTTCGTGGAGGGCTTCTCATCCATTGCAACACCATTGATTAGATTGACCCAGAAGGGTGCTCAGTTTCGTTGGTCCGATGATTGTGAGGCGAGCTTCCAGAAGCTCAAGACAGCTTTGACCACAACACCAGTTTTCGTGTTGCCTTCCGGTTCGGGGATGTATACTGTATATTGCGACGCTTCACACGTTGGTTTGGGTTGTGTATTGATGCAGGAGGGGCGAGTTATTGTATATGCTTCACGTCAGCTGAAGTCCCATAAGAAGAATTATCTTGTGCACGACTTGGAGTTGGCCGCGATTATTCATGCTCTTAAAATCTGGAGGCATTATCTATATAGAGTGTCTTGTGAGGTTTATACTGATCATCGCAGTCTACAGCATTTGTTCAAGCAAAGGGATCTCAATTTGAGGTAACGTAGATGGCTTGAGTTACTAAAGAATTATGATATCACCATTCTTTATCATACGGGCAAGGCGAATGTAGTCGCGTATGCCTTGAGTAGGAAGGCAGAGAGTATGGGTAGCTTGGCATTCATTTCAGTAGAGGAGAGGCCACTAGCCTTGAACATTCAGTCCTTGGCTAACAGACTTGTGAGATTGGACATTTCAGAGTCCAACCGAGTTCTTGCTTGCGTCGTCGCCCAGTCTTCACTATTGGAGCAGATCAAGGCTCGGCAGTTTGATGATCCGCACCTATTGGTTCTCAGAGAGACGATACTACAGGGTAGTGCCAAAGAGGTTTCTATTGGCGAGGATGATGTTCTATGACTCCAGGGTCATCTATGTGTTCCTAATGTCGATGGCCTGAGGGAGAATATCCTAGAGGAGGCGCACAGTTCTTGATATTCCATTCACCCAGGTGCTACGAAGATGTATCGTGACCTGAGGCAGCATTATTGGTGGTGCCAGATGAAGAAAGACATAGTTTAGTATGTAGCTAGATGCCTAAACTGCCAACAGGTTAAGTATGAGCACCAGAGGCCAAGAGGCCTACTCCAGCAGATCACTATACCTGAGTGGAAGTGGGAGAGCATTACTATGGACTTCATAGTTGGGTTGCTGCGAACCTTGCGTAAGTTCGATGCAGTTTGGGTCATTGTTGACAGGTTGACCAAGTCGGCACACTTCATTCCAGTTGCAACTACTTATACTTCAGAGAGGTTGGCCCAGATATATATTCGGGAGATAGCTCGGTTGCACGGTGTGCCTGTCTCCATCATATCAGATAGAGGCCCTCAGTTCACTTCGCATTTCTGGAGAGCCGTACAGAGTGAGTTGGGGACTCGTGTAGAGCTTAGCACTACATTTCATCCGCAGACCGACGGGCAGTCAGAGCGGACAGTTTAGATCTTGGAGGACATGCTCAGAGCATGCATGATTGACTTTAGGGGACAGTGGGATCAGTTCTTGACTTTGGCCGAGTTTGCTTACAACAACAGTTATCAATCAAACATCGAGATGGCTCCATTTGAGGTTTTATATGGTCGACGATGCCGTTCTCCCATCGGGTGGTTTGAGCCCGGCGAGGCTAAGTTATATGGTACTGATTTGGTGAGGGATGCCTTGGAAAAGGTGAAGTTGATTCAGGAGTGATTTCGCGCAGCACAGTCCAGACAGAAGAGTTACGCGGATCAGAAGGCGCGTGATTTATTATTTATGGTGGGCGAGAAGGTTCTCTTGAAAGTCTCGCCGATGAAGGGGATTATGAGATTCGGAAAGAAGGGCAAGTTGAGCCCAAGGTTTATAGGCCCCTTTGAGGTGTTGAGGCGAGCTGGGGAGGTTGCTTATGAGCTTGCTTTACCTCCCAGCTTATCAGGAGTTCATTCGATTTTCCACGTGTTGATGCTCCGGAGGTATCATCCTGACTTGTCACATGTGTTAGACTTCAGCACGATTCAGTTAGATGAGAGTCTAGGTTATGAATAGGAGCCAGTTGCCATTATTGATTGACAGGATCGCCAGTTAAGGTCCAAGAGGATCTCCGCAGTAAAGTCCAGTGGAGGGGCCAACCAGTCGAGGAGGCGACTTGGGAGTCCGAGGAGGACATGCAGAGTAGATATCCTCACTTGTTAAGAACTCCAGATATGATTCTAAACTTGTTCGAGGACGAATGTTTGTTTAAGAGGTGGAGAATGTAACGACCCGACTGGTCGTTTTGCTTTCTAGAACCCCGTTCCCCTAAATAAGATTCCCCGTATGTGCTTTTACTGTTTTATGATTTGCGGGGATGGTTAGTTTGAGAATTGGAAGGGTTCGGGTTGAAATCAGAACAATTAGTTCCTTAGGTTGACCTTAAAAGTCCAAGTTTAACTTTGGTCAACACTTTGAGTAAACGACCTCGAAATCGGGATTTGACGGTTCCAATAGGTTCGTATGATAATTTCGGAGTTGGGCTTATGTCCGAATCGGGTTTTGGATGACCCGAGAGCGTTTCAGCGCCTAATATCAAAAGTTGGTTCTTGAAGTTCTTTGAAATTTGGGTTGAAATGGGTTTTGGTGATATCAAGGTGAAAATGGAATTTCGAGACCGGGAATAGTTCTGTAATGTCATTTAAGACTTGCACACAAAATTTAGTGTCATTCCGAGTTGATTTGATAGGAATCGGACGAGCGGAAGTCTTTTTGGAAGTTTTTGAATTCATGAGTCAATTCATGCGTTTTGGCGTCCGATTCGTAGTTTTGATGTTATTTCTGTGTTTGATCACTCGAATGAGTTTGTATGAGGGTATTAGACTTGTGTGGGTAGTTGGTGTGGAGCCACGACGGCTCGGGTGAGTTTCGGATGTGCGGAAGGGATGAAAAACACACCAGATTTCTGGTGTTTCTTGGCACTAGTTGCAGGTCTCACAAATGAGAGAAATAGTTCGCAAATGCGGACTTCGCATTTGTGAGATGAGCTTCGCAATTACGATGAAGCTCAGCCGGGGATTTTTCGCATTTGCGACGCCTCAGCCGCATTTGCGAACTCAACAGTGATCGTATTTGCAACCTCTCCGCCGCATTTGCGACCTTAGCAGCTGGGGCCAGGCTTCACATTTGCGAGCGTTTTGTCGCATTTGCGAACTTGGTGTCGCAAATGCGACATCAGAGGCATGTGCCCAGCTCATTTAATGCGGGACTTAGGCCATTTATTTCATTTCACTTCATCTCTTGGGCGATTTTTGGAGCTTTTGGAAGGGGGTTCTTACCTAGCACTTTGAGGTAAGTAATTTCTATACAACATGAGTTAAATACATAGATTATGGGTAGATTAACATGTAAAAATTAGATAAAAACCTAGGTTTTGGGTAAAAATGAGATTTGACCACATAAATGGTATGGAATTTGATAGAAATCATATATTCTTGTTCCTAAGGTTATGGGTAACAACTTCTTCGAAAATTTTTAAAATCCGGGCACGTGGGCCCGGGGTGAATTTTTAAGAACCTTGCATTTTGGGTTGGGTAACCTCTTAAATAGTTGGAATACAAACTTTTGAGTATGTATTGATTAGTTAATATACTATTTGATTAGCTTTGGGTTGATTCGGCACCGAATTGAGGGTGTGAGCACAATCTTGGACCGGAATGTAGACCTTGAAACAAGGTAAGTCTCTTTTCTAACCTTGTAAGAGGGAATCAACCCCTTAGGTGAACTTAAACCATAATGTGTTTCTATTTGTGGGGGGGTTACGCACGCACAATGTGATGAGAGTCCGTGCGTAGCTACTATTCATACTTATGTTCGGGTAGTTTTAGGCCTACACCATAATTTGTTGATATCGTTGCTTGATTACGCTTTCTACTTGTTGGTTTTAAAGTGGAGGATGAATATTTCAATATTTTAAGGTTACAAGTTGAATTTTCTATTTCAAAAGATATTGAGAAATATTATGACAACTCGAGAACATCTATGTCAACCGCTTAGCAAATATATTCTGCGAGCGGGGTAAATTTTCACTACTCTCATGGGAGCGGGCCGTTCGCCTCGACAGAATTTATTGATATATTATATGGTTTGGGCCGTTCGACCCTCGACAGTGCACAGTATATTATTATGTATATTTGGATCGGGCCGTACGTACTCGACATAATTCGTGCGTAGAGATACCGAAATTCCCTTTTTATATTTAATAATGTTTCACGGACTTGAAAGGTGAAAGGAATAGATAAGAGGAATGATTTGCTTCTTACCTGAAAGAAGGATTTGCTTACTTACTTCGTGTTGAGCTCTATTATTATTGTATATTACATGCTTAATTAGAACTTCATAATATTATGTTTTTGACCCTTAGTAAGTGTCAAAGTCGATCCCTCGTCACTACTTCTTCGAGGTTAGACTAGATACTTACTGGGTACATGTTGTTTATGTATTCACGCTACACTTCTGCACTTGATGTGCAGGATCTGAGGCAGGTGCATCTAGTTACCAGTCCGTCGCGCATGCTTGACTTCTAGCACGAGACTACTCGGTGAGCTGCCCCTTCGAGCCGTTCAGCAGCAGCCGGAGTCTCTCTTTTGGATCATTATTTCTGTCTATTTCTTTCGGACAGTAGACTAGTATTCTTTTGTATATTCTACTAGAATGCCCGAATACTTGTGACACCAGGTCTTGACACACACACTAGTAGACTTATGATTTTGGGTTATTGTTATGACTTCGATTTTGCACTCAGTTGCTTTGTTTAATCACTTAACAGCTGTAAACTTCTAAAACTTTTATTAATGAGGACTGCTACTCAATGTGCAAACTTATTAAAAGTGGAAACCACTAGATTATTAGTGATGGCTTGCCTAACAGCGGTGTTGGACACTATCACGGCCTGTAATGAAATTGGGTCGTGACAGCAAACTTCAGACCACGGAATTTCAGACTTGATTATCTAAAGTTTGCACTTGAACGGACTAACTTCAAACTCTGATTTTTCTAAAGTTTATACTATGATGGATCCACACCGAAATTTGTAACTTTAAAATAGTTCATCCTAAGTTTGCACTACGAAAAAAATACCAGACCCGATTGTCTGGAGATTGCACTTCGACAACCTCATACGCCAATTTTCGAAACCTTTGTGTTCCAAAGTGGGTAATTTGCAAATTTTTGTGCAATCTGTGTATGACTTCAATGATGACCCAAAAATCAAGTATATTTGCACTTCCTCCGGAATGGAAAGTAAGCAGCTGAGATGTTAAGACTTCAATGATGACCCAAAAATCAAGTATATTTGCACTTCCTCCGGAATGGAAAGTAAGCAGCTGAGATGTTAAGCCTCAGAAGCGTCCGAAAATGGGCTACAAGTGAACAGCTCGAACTCCTTGCAGCCGGCAACAATCTTTTTGTTACTTCATTTGTTAATAATTCAGCGAATTATGATCAAAGTGAGTTTCCACAGATTAAAAGAAACAATTTAATGTGACCACGAATGGGTTTCAAGGAATTGTCATTAGTAGATAGAAACACCAGTATTGAATGATCGAGCTTTTGTTACACTATGTTGGGATTCGCATGAAAGTTAGATTACACTAACATCGTCACACATCTACTACATTATAAAACTAAATTACACAGGTAGCAAAAAGTAGAGAATATTAAATTAAACGAAAAGCGTTCCGTTGTGCATTACAAGCATGCTTGCAACGATTATGAGTAAGAATCTATTCACAGGCCAACTTTGTGCCAAAGCTGGTCAGGCAAATTGCAAACGCTTGGAAGGCAGACAGAGGCTTCCTGTAGTCCATTGTAAAAACATCGTCTCCTACCTTCCCAAACTGAAGGATTACTGTATCCTCGTCGCCTTTTCCACCAGGCTGGCTTTGGTCCAGTGTTGCAACTAGCTGAAAATTCTTAACAGATGCAACGGTGACCCTGCCGTGGAAATTTAAACACCAACATTGCAAGTGCTCATGCCACCTTGGAGCTTTATTTTTCAAAACAGTGCCGCTGGTTTCTGCAGAACCAGGCTGCTTCTTGTTCAGAGCATCCTGAGACTTGTCCATAACAGCTTCTCCAGGGCAGGGACACTTGAGTGAACATACCATCCTCCTTGGCCCTCTTGACTTCAACAGGTTTAACTTGTAGGAAACATGTCCCACTTCAAAATTACCAGCTGGTAATTGGGGACTAATTTGCTTACTCGCAAAACGACGACAAGACCGGCCGCTTGATGGCTTTGCCCCATTGTGTGGGGGTTGACTATCATATATGGTAAAATTGGTCCCAAGAAAGTCCGACCTGTTAGTTGGATTCGGTGGGATTGTTAGAACATGAATGAACAAACTAAAACGAAAATCAGAACACACCTTTTCTTCTCCCCTTATTCGAATATCATAACGACAGGTAAATACATGTATTGGGGTGGGGTATGCAAGTTAAAGAAAAGAGAAGCTTTCGCCAGCAGACAAGTGACATGACATGCTTAGTTGTATTGGTATTTCCACTGATGTTACGTTTGTTTCTCCAGCTACCAACGTTGAACACAAGACCTGATGGAAAATCTAGTTAAAAAACATGGAGAGGAGCGAACTTAACAAAAAGCTCCAAGTAAAGCTTTCAACTTTCTAACCTCCTCCCAGGACAAAAACCTAAAGAAAGAATTACAATTAACGGGGCTATCTTTAAGAACCTTCTCTGGGGCCACTAAATGAAAAGGGTATTAGCACACTTCCGTTAAGGGGAAGTGGGGGGGGGGGGGGGAAGCTGTGTATTTAACCGCGTCATCAATTTCTATATCCATGATTGAACAGATTCCTTAATGACAATCTATAATAGGAAAGTGTAGATTTCCTTTGTCATTAATGTGTCATATTTCTATTAAAGTAATGGTTTCATGAAAAAACTAACTAAACAGGAACGTCAACCATGTATGAATAATCAGAAGCAGTATGAATGTATGATTGCACATACTCAGAAAACTAATGCATTGTAAAACACCGGCAAGATTAGAGTTCTCCATTACATGGCAGCAAAGATGGGTAAACATCTATATACCAAACAATTTTGTGTTCTGAGACTTGGATATCTTGAAGTTGTAATACTTGAAAAACAGAGAGGAGTAAATAGCACCAAATTAATCTTTTTAAGGTCAAAAAAACAACTTAGGGTTCACACTTTAGGGTTCTAGTCTGTGACCCCCAAATATCTCACAAGAAAACAAGGTATGTATCTAACAGACGCATCGTGAAAAAAACACATTTGATACTACTGACACATGTTGCGCATCTAGAACATCTTTTAGTATTTGACATCATCTATGTGGATCAGACTTTGAAGGTTTGTTATTTCACTATTTCCCCTTTCTTTTGTGAAAAGACACCTTAGAGGATCAGCAAAACATGCAATAAGAAGAAGCAAGAGAAGGGTGAAATGCCTTGTGATTCATGAAACAAAATCAATTTGTACATGATACTCTTAACCACAATAAATATTTATTTATCTTTCATTCGAATTTAGGTTATGTCAATCTCAAAGAACCAAAATAATTATGTAATTTTTCAATTTTACTCTACAGTGTTCTAGCCATACCATGTTATATTTTTGTACAAATATCAATTCTCCTAAGTCCTTGATCAGCATCTTGTCAAGCTACATATATGAAACTAGACATGTTACTGAGAATTTTGATATTTTTGATCGTTAGGAATTTTAGGATAAAGCATAGCTTTAGCCCGTCAGACTCATTTAGCCTGGCAAAGATGAGCACATATTACAAAAAAGAAATTGCTTTCCTCAGTGTTCAGTTTCAGGGGTCAACCAATTATTACCTTAACTTCCCAACATACGCCTTACTTCTCTGAGACAAATCATCTGCATCAAGAGATATTATATATTCAATGTGAGCACCATTTCTGTACCTCCGAGCTGCTAAGAGAAACTTCCCCTGGTCCATTAATGCTGCAAAAGATAAATACCGAGAAAAAAAGTCAAAAAACAGAGAAATTTCTAACACCTAAGAGCAACATATTATAACTGGCGACTCTATATGTCTTTGAAAAAGAATATGTATTGGTAGATGGAGTATTAGACTCAAAGCATCCTTCAAGCTGATAGCTTAAGTAAAATAGCAGTAATACAACAGCCTTTTATTACAAGGAGTCTTAATAACATGTGAAAACAAAATAAACAAGCATAATGATTCTTCTTTACCGTACTTGTAAAAACAGATCTTAAAGAAGGTGAATGTCTGTGGACTCTGTAAACTGCTAAGCAAGGGAAACTTGCTAATGTTTTCGACTATACTAATAAAAAGATTAAGATATTAAAGAGGATTAGGAAAACTTTCAAATCTTTACAAAAGAAAGTTGGGAGCACGATAAAGATAGGTGTCAGCACGTAGACAATAGACAATTGAGACTTCCATTGATAAGTCAATAGCACATGCACAGTTGAATAGTCTCTGCTGAGATAAAGTCTAACAAGAAAACACAGACCAAGTCAGTTGACCCAGAAAAAATCAAAGGTAATTTAAAGAGTATGACTGTTCAGTTGCTAATTAACACCTAAAGTACAGTCCAACCATCATGTTTTCATCAAGTCAAGCATCTATTATTGCAGGTAGCAGCCAATTTCCCGAAGTTAGGTTCCTGAAAATAATATTTGTCAAAGTAAGAACTCACCGGGTGAAAGAGCAAGGTATAGGTAAAATGTGGCGTTTTTCTTGTCACGTTTTATGAAACATTGAAGAGGAGAGTCTCGAGGCCCAGGCTGCAGTAGAAAATTGGAGACGGAAAAGACATCACTTTAAAATACTATAGAATTAAAAACAACAAATGCATAGAGAATTTTCACTTCAAGAATGAGGTATACTAAGCTCCTAATTACATACATTACACAGATGATCAAGCTACAATATTTCTTTCAACTGAAATAATTACGAAAACAAACCCAGTATTCGAAAAGAACAGTAAAATAATTTCCCTTTTTTCCCCTGGGATTGCTTCTTCTATGTTCTATCAGAACTAGTATGGGCGCAGCTTTTGCACATACAGGAAACTCTGTGTAGTATGAGTTGATCAAGTTCGGAATGGACTCAGCTCGCTGAAATTACACCATAATCAAAATTGACCAACTAATCTCTCTGGAAGAATTTGATTTAGACTAACATGTAGCCAACACTGACAATCCAAACGCCTAAAAGAAAGTCCCGTTGAAATCCCAGCCAGAGGCGGATGCAATGTTGCGGCACTGGGTTCATTTGAACCCAGCACATTCGACGCGTAGCAAATATTTACGTAAAAATCCACTAAAATTGCAACACAATTTAAAAAAGACAATGGGTCCAACACTAAAACCTTAAAGGTTGAATCCATAGAGCTTAAATCCTGGATCTGTTTCTTGCTCCCGGCTCCAAAGCAACAAGTCCAATCGACTACGGAACTACAATCAATCAACTTTGTGTTGACCCTGAATAGTTTGGACGGCTACATGAATCCTCTATTTCTATTCAGCTCTACTCAGGCCCATCCCCCCCCCCCCCTCTCCCAAGTACCAACTCCACAATTTTCCTCCTTTCCCGTTCCTCAATGCTTCATTTATCAGAACACCACAACAATTAAGCTTATGCAACAATGAGAACTATACAACAACATAAAAAATTTACTCACAACAAATTTCCTCACGAAGTAACCACAGATTAAAGCTCAAACGACATAAAATTATATCCAATTGAACCCCCAATTACGGAAAATCACAGAAAATATTTAAAAACCCACTTTAATTTTTTCATTAAACAACAAAAATTGAGAGAAAAAAAGCAATTAGCACCTGTTTAAGGCAAGAAGGGAATGTAATTTTTCCAGCCTGAAGAGACGACTCAACAACTTCCTCAGTAAGTTGCCGCCATCTCTTACACACACATCCACATGCGACAACGTTTTGACGGAGTGGCCAACGGTCCTCAGAAGCTTCCACTCGCTGTATAATCTCTACTAGCAGCTCCGGCAACATATTTGACCACGATGACGTGGCATCGCCGGAATCCGATTCGACGGCGCCGTCATTTTCACCTCCGAATACTAATTTGTTCGAACCGCCGCTAAGAAGAGCGAAATCAGATTGAGTAGAAGTTTCTGGAAGTTTGAATTCTTTGAAGGATTTAGAAAATGTAAAGGATCGACTAAGGATTCTTCGTGAGAGAAATGAACGACGCTGTGACATATTGATTCTATTTTTTCTTTTCTTTCTCCTTTTTTTGAAACTGTAAATGAGAGAGACTGAGAAAATAAGGGAGGCCAGAGATTTTGGTTTGGGAAGGGAAAGATAAAGTAACCGTTTGTCAGTTTAAGCTAATTTAAGCTAACATCACTGGCTGACGAGTCATGGGCGTGTGGATTTGGATCTCAATTTTTTACATAATTTATCAATTTAAACTTATGACAATGAAATAATTATAGTAATTTTTATTAGGTTACCTATTTCTAAATCTAAAATTAATTATAAATATTTATAATGATTTAATTATATAAATATATTCTATATAGTCTGTACATAACATAAATTATTTCAAATCAAATTTAAATTTGAAAATGTTATTGGAGAGTATTATGTGTGTGAAATTTTGAAAACCCTATCTCTGGATTATTCTGTTTTCTAAATTATTGGTTCGATCTTTTCTTTAAGTACAAAATCTTAACAAATTGTAAAGTTTAGCCATGTGAGATGGGACTCGCATGTCAGATTAGTGGGTTATGATAGTTTATTTAATGCTTTAAAAGAAAGAAAGACTACTTCTTGTTTGACTATGTTTTTTTCTTGTTTAAGTATAATTGAATCGGTCAAAATTAGATGGCTCCATCTCTTATACGCACAAAAAAACTCTAGTTAGTTGTTTAATAATCCTTGTTATTTACCAAACTTTTTTGTGTTACCTTTTTATTTTTCTTACGTCGAGGGCGAAGTAATTCAGATTACACTTTACCTTCTTTTTTTCCCTAGTTTTAGTGAACTTGAATTTTACACTATCAATAAAAGTGCATAGAATATTAAACAAAAAATTAAATTTTGAATATAGACTTGAACTCATAACGAGTAATATTTTTTCCACCTCATAATAAGGATTGAACATTTTAAAAAATTTATTAGGTTCACATGAGTTGGACAACATACCCCATTATTCTTCAAAGTTTGCCCAATGTTTAAGTGCAGTTTATTTACATATTTTTTATAATACCAAACAAAAGTTTATTTACATATTTACATATTAATATCAAATATAGATTCAAAAGAAAATTTTGAACTAAAAATAAGGGTTGAGCATATTAGCAAAATTTTATTCCCTGACGGCACGATATATGCAAATTTTTTTATGAGTAGTTTATCTACAACTGTCGAAATTCAATAAATAGGATATAACTTTCAAAACACAATATTGTAAAATATTTTCGTGCTCAAGGTACTTATATTGATTAGCAAAATTTTATATTATAAGTGAGACAAAAAAATCTTGCACTACACCTTAAAATTAATATTTCGTAAAATATTTATGATGACGAACGGGAAATAGTCCAAACGGGAATAATCATTTTTCATGAGATAATGAAAATTGTTTGCCTAAACGGATGAAATTGTCAAAAATCTGGCTAGATGAAATGTGATGACCCAAAAGGTCATCTTATGTTTTAGAACTCGAATCTGCGCTCTTAAGCCTTAAAAATCTCATTTTACCCTCCTCGATTTACGTGCGCAATCCGGACAGGTTTCTGGAAAGCTAATGAAAATAAGAATTTTTGCCTTAAAAGTTGATTTTAGTTGACTTCAGTCAACATATTTGGTAAACGGGCCCGGATCCGTGCGTTGACGGTCCCGGTAGGTCTGTATCGAATTATGAAACCTAGGCGTATGCCCGAAATCGAATTCGGAGGTCCCTAACCTGAGTTATGAATTTTTGATGAAAATTAAATGTTTGAAAATTATTTATTTTTAAGAATTGATTGGTATTTGACATTGTTAGTATCGGGTCCATATTTTAGTTTTGGAGTCCGGTACAGTTTCATTATGATATTTAAGACCTGTCTGTGAAATTTGGTGAGAAACGGAGTTGATTTGACGTGATTCGGACGTCCAATTGAGAAAATAAAAATTTTAAAGTATTCTTGAGAATTTCATTTGATTTGGTACAAAATTCGTAGTTCTAGGTGTTATTTTGGCAATTTGATTGCGCGAGCAAGTTCGTATAATATTTTTAGACTTGTGTGCATGTTTGGTTTGGAGCCCCGAGGGCTCGGGTGAGTTTTGGATAGGCTACAGAGTGAGATTTGGCTTGGAAAATACTACTGGGCATCTGATATTATTGCAGGCTTCTGATCTTGCATTTGCGACCTCTAAGAGGTTCGCATTTTCGAGTTTCTCATCGCAAATGCGAAGAGAAGTTGGGCCAACAGTTTTCGCATTTGCGAGTTTTCTTTCGCATTTGCGAAGGGAGTCGGGGAAGGATAGTGATTGCAAATGCGATCATTTAGTTGTATTTGTGAAGATTCAAGGTCGCATTTGCGAAGGCAACATAAATGTGAAGGGCTTCGCATTTGCGATGAGTCCTTCGCATTTGCGAATCTCAGGTCGCGAATGCGACTTCTGCAGTTGATCAAAATGACTTTTGGACGAGAATTTTCATTCATTTCCCAAATTTTCAAGACTTAAAACACAAGAGGAGATTTTTCCAAAGACCATTTCTTCCCCAAATCATAGGTAAGTGATTTTAAACTGGTTTCTTTCAATCTTTCACTACATTTTACAAGATTTCATCCTAAAATCTAAGGTTTTCATGGTAGAATTAGGGGTTTTGGGTAGAAACTAGGGATTTCGGAAATTTGGGGATTAGACCTCAATTTGAGGTCGGATCCCAAAACCAATTATATATTCGGGCTCGGGGGTGAATGAGTAAATAGATTTTGGTCCGAATCTCGGGTTTTGATCAAGCGGGCCCGGGGTTCATTT
The DNA here is from genome assembly GCF_000390325.3 of Nicotiana tomentosiformis. NCBI lineage: Eukaryota > Viridiplantae > Streptophyta > Magnoliopsida > Solanales > Solanaceae > Nicotiana > Nicotiana tomentosiformis. The sequence continues at coordinate 38,707,679 of NC_090818.1, read as the reverse complement.
TTTACTTTTGTTGAAAAAACTTAGGAAAACTGTAATTATGCATTAAAGTTGATTCCTTTAGCGATAATTGATAATATTAAACTAATTATGATTAGATACGAGTGGATTGGAAGTGAATTCTAAAGGGAAAGCGATACTTGAGCAGTGAGTGGCTTGCGAAATTGAGGTAAGTGTTGTGTCTAACTTTAGCTCGAGGGAATAGGTATTGTGTGAGTATTTGCTACGTGTTTTGTTATTGAATACGATGTATAGTTGAGGTGACGAGCATCTATACGTTGTGGTCGAGTCATAGCATGCGAGTGAAATTCCATTCTTACAAATTTGTAGTCTTAAATCTTGTTATCCATGCTTATTGTTGTTGTTGAAATATTGGAAGACTTGTATCCGGTTCCACCAAGGTCGATAAAATTGTGAATATTGATTCGAGGTTGAGATGTTAAATTGTGAAAGTAATCATTGATGAAATATTGATTTCTTTGTGAAACTTCTCTCTATCCGTTGTTATTGATTTTATGAATTGTGAGGAAGAGTGTAAAGCACAAAGGGTGATGTCGTGCATGATTTATTTATATTGTGAGGAAGAGTGTAAAGCACGAAGGGTGATGCCCGTGAATAATTTATTTATATTGTGAGGAAGAGTGTAAAGCATGAAAGGGTGATGTCGTGCATGATTTATTTATATGGTGAGGAAGAGTGTAAAGCACGAAGGGTGATGCTGTGCATGAATTATTTATATTGTGAGGAAGAGAGTAAAAACACGAAGGGTGATGCCGTGCAGTCTTATTTATTATTTGGTGAGGTTGAGAGTAAAAGCACGAAGGGTGATGCCGTGCAGTTTTCCTTGCTGTCTTAATTGCTCAATTCGTTTAAGGATTTCCGGTTTAATTCTGTCTTTTCATTATTCTCACTCTTTATGTTGTATTTTCCCACTATATGTTCCCCTCCCATTATTTCAGCGTTATTTTTTTATTTACTGTTGTTGTCACTAGCATGATTATATTGTTCAGGTTATATGTGGGTGTCTTGTCCTAGCCTCATCACTATTTCGTCGATGTTAGGCTCGACACTTACCAGTACATGGGGTCAGTTGTACTAATGCTGCACTTTGCACTTTTTGTGCAGACTTTGATACCGGCTCAGGTTGATCGAGATTTTGCTATTGGTCCGCTGTCCGGAGACTCAAGGTGGATTTGTCGGCGTTCATAGACCTTGAAGTCCGCGTCTACCTTTTATGTCACTGTTATTTTCTTTCATTCAGACAATTGTATTTCTTTCAGACTATTACTTGTAGTAAATTCTAGAATGCTCGTGAATTGTGACTCCAGATCTGGGTGGTAGTAATTAATACAGTTTTATAAAAATTCACACCTCTTATATTTCATCTTAGTTAATTATTGTTATTTACTAAATGGAAATAAGAAATTGGTTTAACGATTTTCTAACGTTGGCTTGCCTAGCAAGTGAAATATTAGGCACCATCACGGTCCCGTTCGGGTCGTGACATGCAAGGACATCAATTGCCAATCTCTATTATTTAATTAATACAATTATTAATAAGACCTTTAATTGAAAGTTAAAATGCCTAATGGTCAATTTTATGTTACATAATACAATTACTCTAACAATCTTTGTAAAATTTGTAAATACGCCAACCTTTAAACTGATAATAGTATATGAGATATGATAAACAAAACCCATAATTGATAACTTTTAAATCCACAATTGTCTATCAAAAATAAACATACGTATGTTATTATATAACTTCAAGAAAAAACTAAAGATTAGAAAATTTACCTCAAATCACGGGCAAGTTCACCTCCACAAATAATGAGACTATTAATGATAAGAAATGCAAACATTTATGATAAGAATAATAAATGCTTGCTCTTTTATAAAAGTATTCAACTCCTAATTCTAAATTATTTTAGTTTTGAAATTCTAGATTAATAGGTGAATCCTAAACCTATAGAATCTAATTCTTTTACCTTTTTTTGTCCAACGACATTGTTACATTACTTATGAATTCTAAACGAAAAATGATAACTTGAGTTGAAAGTGTTAACTAGAATACTTATAAATAATCGATTGGTTAAAATTTAATAACAAACAAAAAACTCCTAAACCTAAAAGGAGCTCAAAGTGCTCCAAAGTTTCCTAACAGAAAAACTAACGTGATTTACTGTAATAAGGAAAACTAACGTGTTATTATTTTCCTTTTACAAATCTTGTATATTACCAACTTCTAATAAGGAAAACTTTAATAACTCAAATTTTAGTTAATTTTTAAAATATTAAATATTAAAAGAATAATTAAATGACTATTTTATCTAGTATGAACTCTATTTTTGAAGGGTAAAAAAGACGAACGACATTTCGCTAAGGGTTTTCGTACTTTTAATATAGTACTAGTGTGATGACCCAAAATGTCATCTTTAAATTTAATAATTAATTATGTGTTCTAAGACCTCGAAAAGTACTATTTATCATTCCTCGACTTGCATGTGCAATCCGTAAAAATTTCATGGAAAGTCTTTATGTGAAAAAAATGGATTTAAAATGTAGATTAGAGCGTCAAAACTCAATTGAGTTGACTTTGGTCAATATTTTGAGCAAACGAACTCGGATCAGTATTTTGACAGTTTCGATAGGTCCGTATCGTGATTTGGGACTTGGGCGTATGCCCGGAATCAAATTCCGAGGTCCCTAGCCCGAGATATGGAATTTTAAAAAAAAAATTAAAATGTTTAAGTTTGAATAGAGACCGGATGTCTAATTATGTGAAAACGACTCCGAAATAGAATTTTGATGATTCCAACAGCTCCGTATGGTGATTTTGGACTTAGGAGCGTGCTCGGAATTTTATTTGAAAGTCCGTAGTTAAATTAGGCTTGAAATGGCTAAAAACAAGAATTTAAGTTTGGAAGTTTGATCGATGAGTTGACTTTTTGATACCAGAGTCGGAATCCAGTTCCGACAATTTTCATAACTCCGTTATGTTATTTATGACTTGTGTGTAAAATTTGAGGTCAATCGGAGTTGATTTGATAGGTTCCGACATCGAATGTAGAAGTTGAAAACTCTTAGTTTCATTAATCTTGAATTGGGGTATGATTCATGGTTTTAGCGTTGTTTGATGTGATTTAGAGGTTCGACTAAGTTCGTATGATATTTTAGGACTTGTTGGTATATTTGATTGAGGTCCCGACGGCCTCGGGTGAGTTTCGGATAGTTAACGGATCAAAAGTTGGACTTAAAAAACTGCTGCAATTTTCCCTTCTGCTGTATATTCTGGGCTGTGATCGAGCCCCAGATCGAACCCAGATATCGAGCCCACGATCGAGGCCTGAGTCGAAGCCAGTGACGGGGCTCAGTATCGAAGCCACGATCGAAGGTCCAGCTCGAGGACATGATCGAAGGTAAGGCTCGAGGGCTAGGATCGAGACCCATGCTCGATGCCCGGATCGAAGGCCCATGCTCGATGCCCTGATCGAAGGCCCAGCCTCGATGTCCTGATCGAAGGCCTAACCTCAATGCCCTGATCGAGGCCATGACCGAGGTCCAGGCTCGAGCTTGTGATCGAAGCCGCGATCTAGGTCCAGTTCGAGGACCAGTTCCGAAGGCTGCTGGACAGTTTTATAAAAAGAGGACATTTGTCCCATTTGCCATTTTTGACGAACTTGAGCTTGAGCAGAGGCGACGTTTGTCAGATTTTCAAGGGAAAGACATCGGGATAAGTGATTCTAACTTGGATTTGGTCTATGAACATAAATATATCATTGTTTTCACAATTTAATTAGTGTTTTGAGATTGAAATTTGGAAAAGTTTAGAAATCTCATAAAAACGAAATTTTGAGATTTCGGTATTGATTCGGAGTCGGATTTGAGTGAAACTGGTATGGTTGGACTCGTAATTGAATGGGTTGTCGGATTTCATAACTTTCGTCGGATTCCGAGATGTGGGCCCCGTGGGCGAATTTTTAATTAATTTCGAGATTTTTATTAAAAATGTAGTATTTCCTTATAGAATTTATTTCCTATAATTTTTAGTGATTGTATCGAATTATTTTGGCTAGATTCGAGCCAGACAGAGTTAGATAATCGTAGAAAAGGCAAAATTATGGATTAAATTGGAGCAAGACAAGGTAAGTCTCTTGTCTAATCTTGTGAGGGAAAAATTACCTCATATGTGATTAAAAATTAAATAATTATTGCTAATTGTGGGGGGGGGGGGGGGGGGAACTACGTACGTACGAGGTGACGAGAGTCCGTGCGTAGCTACTATTAATGCTAAAGTCCGGGTAGTTTAGGACTCAAAGCATGCCTTACTTGTGTAAATTGTATTCTTTGATTTATTTATATTAATTGATATCTATATGAATATATTGTGAATTGTTAGATAAAGATATTAAAGGATGGAAATCTCATACGCTTAATTTTTGTTTAAATCAATTAATTATTAAAATAAATTGTTCTCCTCCTAAATTTATCTTATAATAAACATACTCTCCTTCCGGAGGCACATAAGAAAATGTCCTCTTTTCTTGTGGAGCGGGCCGAATACCTCGGCAGGATAGATGCATCTATGAATCGCGCCGCACGTCCCTCGGCAGTGTACACGACACTCTGGATCGGGCCGTACGTCCTCGGCAGAAATCGTGCTTAATAATAATAATTACACGATACTTTAATAATTTATTTTAGCTTGTGAAGCTAATTAATAAATTGAAAAATCCTTGAAATTTAATGAATTATTATTCTTGCTTGTTTAGGAATTAATTGTTACTCCTGTAAATGAGATTTAATTGATAAATTAGAATTTATTTGAATTTAAAAAATTTAATTAATATACTGAGAATTGTTACATTTGAAGGAATTTGATTATTTTCGCTGATTAAATAAATTATTTGTAAATTCTGTAAATCATGCTGATTTAAATATCCTAGTTTTATTTCAATTATTATTGACCCATAGTGAGTGTCAAAGTCGGCCATCTCGTCTCTACCACTTCGAGATTAGGCTTGATACTTACTGGGTACGTTGTTTATGTACTCATACTATACTTGTTGTACTTTTTGTGCAGGATCTGAGACAGGTACTAGTGGAGGACCTATCATCACATACCCACGTCATCCCGAGGCATAGTGGTGAGCTGCCTTTATGAGCCGCTCTGCAGCTACCAGTGTCTCTTCTTATATTTATATTCTGTCTATTTTATTTCAGACAGTATTTGGAGTTTTGTATAATCTACTAGATGCTCATGCTCTTGTGACACCGGGTCTTGGCACACACATTGGTAGAAGTTGGTATTTTATTATTTTCTTGGAATAAAAGTTTAACCAATGTACGATTGACTTATTAGTTGGCTTGCCTAGCTGTAGTGTTGGGCGCTATCACGACCTATAGGTGAAATTGGGTCGTGACAACATGGTATCAGAGCACCAGGTTCACATAGGTCTCACAAGTTATGAGCAGACCTAATAGAGGCTTGCGGATTGGTACGGAGACGTCTGTACTTATCTTCGAGAGGCTATATGGTGTTAGGAAACTACCTTTATTCATATTCCATCGTGCAATTGATGTAGTACTAAATATCCTTCTCTTATTCTCTCACAGATGGTGAGAACACGCTCTAATGAGATTCTAGACCAGGGAAGAGCTACTCCCCCAGTTGTTAGAGGCCGAGGCAAAGGCCGGGGGAGGTCTCCAGCTCGTGGGAGAGGGCGAGGACATCCCAAGACTATTCCGGTTATGCCGCCAGTGGATCCAGCAGAGAATCCCATTATTGAGGAGCAGGGTGAGGTGTCTGTGGCAGAGCCAGCTCCGGTGGACTTCACATCTGCACCGGGATTTCAGGATGTCATGGGTCGTATGCTGCGATTCATGGAGAATATGACTCAGGCCGGTTTATTTCCGGCAGACCCAGCCACATCTTAGGTGGGCGGGGGATCACAGACCCCTACCGCGCAGGCTCATGGACAGGAAAATATTGTATATCAGACCCAGGGTGCACTACCTGTGGGTGGAGTCCAGCCAGTGGCAGCAGCTACACCTGAGCCCAGGCCAGCTATAGCCGCCGATCCTCAAAAACTATTGGACAGATGAACTAGACTACATCCTCCTGTCTTCGAGGGTGAGCGACATGAGGATCCACAGGATTTCATTGATCGTTGCAAGGATATACTGTACAACATGAGGATATTGAAATCCCATGGGGTTGATTTCACTACTTTTCAGCTAGAGGGTAGAGCCCGTAGATGGTGGCAGTCTTATGCTCTTGGCAGACCAACAGATTCTCCTCCCATGACTTGGGACAGGTTCACCCGTATCTTCTTGGACAGGTATATTCCACCCTCCCAGAGGGAAGAGTTGCGGTTTCAGTTTGAGCAACTCCAGCAGGGTTAGATGTCAGTGACTGATTATGAGGCGAGGTTTTCTGAATTATCTCGCCATGCACTAATGATACTCCCTACTGAGGCGGAGAGAGTGCGAAGGTTTGTAGCCGGTTTACATACTGGTATTCAGGCCACTATGGCTCGAGAGGTTGAGATGGGTACTTCTTATGAGCGAGTTGTGGAGATAGCCCGGAGGATTAAGGGTGTACGTCAGCGGAGCCGAGAGCAGATTATGAGAGATAAGCGGTTCAGGTACTCTGGAGAGTTCAGAGGTGCTCCGTTCGGGGGCAGAGGTCAGTTCGTGAGGGGGTAGTCCAGCAGACCCCCATATCCAGCAGCACCACCTCCCCGAGGTGCTCCAGTATGACCTTATTTCAGTGCTATACCAGAGAGTTATTATCGCCCACCAGCTATTCAGGGTTCTTTCCGTGGGTATTGAGGTACCCAGGGCCAGACACTTAGTTAGCAGCCCATCGCACTGAAGAGTTGTTACGAGTGCGGGGATCCCAGTCACATGCGGAGGTTTTGCCCCAGGCTTCGAGGTAGACCAGTATAGCAGGGTCAACAACCTATGCTTACCGGACCAGTTGCTCCACCAGTAGTCCGACCACCCAGAGGTAGAGGACAGGTGGGTAGGGGCCGTCCTAGAGGTGGAGGTCAGCCAGGCAGAGGCCAGACAGTTGGAGCTCCAGCTCGGTTCTATGCTTTTCCGGCTAGACCAGATGCAGAGGCCTCAGATGCCATGATTACAGGTATTATTTCTGTTTGTGGCAAAGATGCCTCAGTATTATTTGATCCAAGATCTACGTATTCATATGTGTCATCTCTATTTGCTCCATTCCTGGGTGTTTCTCGTGAGTTCTTGAGTACTCTTATTTATGTGTCCACTCCTGTGGGCGATTCTATTGTTGTGAACCAGATCTACCGGTCCTGTATTATTGCGTTCTGTGGTTATGAAACTAGAGCATATCTCCTATTGCTTGAGATGACCGATTTTGAAATTATTCTGGGCATGGACTAGTTATCTCCATATCATGCTATTCTAGATTGTCATGCCAAGACTGTTACCTTGGCTATTCCAACATTGCCTAAGCTGGAGTGGAAAGGGTTCGCCTGTTAGTTCATTTAATCGAGTTATTTCTTTTATAAAGGCTCAACACATGGTTGAGAAGGGTTGTTTGGCTTATCTAGCCTATGTTCGGGATACTACTGCAAAGACTCCGGCTATTGATTCAGTGCCTGTATTTTCGGGAGTTTCCCGATGTATTTCCGTCAGATCTTCCAGGTATGCCACCTGATCGTGATATTGATTTCTGTATTGACTTGGCTTTAGACACCCAGCCTATATCTATCCCACCGTATCGCATGGATCCGAAAGAATTGAAAGAACAACTTGAAGAGTTACTAGCCAAAGGGTTTGTCAAACCGAGTGTATCGCCTTAGGGTGCACCAGTATTATTTGTGAAAAAGAAGGATGGAACAATGCGGATGTGTATTAATTATCGCCAATTGAACAAAGTCACTATTAAGAACAAGTACCTGTTGCCGTGTATTGATGATCTATTTGACCAGTTACAGGGTGCTAGGGTATTCTCTAAGATCGACTTGAGGTCGGGGTACCATCAGTTGAAGATTCGGGATTCGGATGTTCCGAAGACTGCTTTCCGTACTAGATATGGTCATTATGAGTTTCTGGTAATGTCTTTTGGTTTAACTAATGCCCCGGCAGCGTTTATGGATCTGATGAACAGGGTATTCATGCCATATATTGATTCGTTTGTCATTGTCTTCATTGATGACATATTAATCTATTCGCGCAGTAAGGAGGAACATGAGCAACATATAAGAGTAGTGCTTCAGACATTGCGGGAACAAAAGCTATATGCTAAGTTCTCTAAATATGAGTTTTGGCTAGAGTCTGTTGCATTTTTGGGACATATTGTATCGGACGAAGGTATTAAAGTTGATCCCAAAAAGATTGAGGCAGTTAAGAATTGGCATCGTCCCACTTCGGCGACTGAGATCAGGAGTTTTCTGGGTTTAGAAGGTTATTATCGTCGGTTCATGGAAGGTTTTTCATCTATTGCAGCACCTTTGACCAAATTAACCCAGAAGGGTGTTCAGTTCCGATGGTCCGATGGTTGTGAGTCAAGCTTTCAGAAGCTCAAGACAGCACTGACTACAACACCCGTGTTAGTGTTGCCTTCCAGTTCGGGGATGTATACAGTGTATTGCGACGCTTCGCATGTTGGCTTGGGTTGTGTATTGATGCAGGAAGGGCAAGTTATTACATATGCTTCACGTCAGCTGAAGCCCCACGAAAAGAATTATCCGGTACAGGATTTGTAGTTAGCTGCGATTGTCCACGCTCTTAAGATTTGGAGGCATTATATTTATGGGGTGTCTTGTGAAGTTTACACTGATCATCGCAGTTTACAGCATTTGTTCAAGCAGAGGGACCTAAATTTGAGACAGCGCAGATGGCTGGAGTTACTAAAAGATTATGATATTACTATCTTGTATCATCCGGGCAATATAAATGTGGTTGCAGATGCCTTGAGCAGAAAGGCGGAGAGTATGGGTAGTTTAGCTTTCATTTCAGCAGAGGAAAGGCCATTAGCCTCGAATATTCAGTCCTAGGCTAACAGACTTGTGAGGCTGGATATTTCAGAGCCCAGCCGAGTTCTTGCATGTGTGGTGGCCCAATCTTCACTATTTGAGCAGATCAAGGCTCGCCAGTATGATGACCCATACTTGATGGTTCTTCGTGAAATGGTACTACGAGGTGGTGCCAAGGAAGTTACTATTAGAGCGGATGGTGTTCTGCGACTCCAGGATCGTCTATGTGTTCCTAATGTGGATGGACTGAGGAAAAAGATTCTGGAAGAGGCGCACAGTTCTCGGTATTCTATTCATCCAGGTGCTACTAAGATGTATCGTGACTTGAGGCAACATTATTGGTGGCGACGAATGAAAAAGGACATAGTTGAGTATGTATCTAGGTGTCTAAATTGCCAGCAAGTTAAATATGAGCACCAGAGGCCAGGTGGCCTACTTCAGCAGATGACTATACCAGAGTGGAAATGGGAACGAATTACTATGGATTTTGTAGTTGGGTTGCCGCGGACCTTGAGGAAGTTTGATGCAGTTTGGGTGATTGTTGACAGGTTGACTAAGTCGGCACATTTTATTCCTATTATGACTACGTATACTGCAGATAGGTTGGCCCAGATTTATATTCAGGAGATAGTTCGGTTGCACGGTGTGCCAATTTCCATCATATCAGATAGAGGCCTTCAGTTTACTTCACATTTCTGGAGAGCAGTACAAAGTGAGTTGGGGACCTGTATAGAGCTCAACACAACCTTTCATCCGCAGACCGATGGACAGTCAGAGAGGACAATTCAGATTTTGGAGGATATACTCAGGGCATGTGTGATCGACTTTGGAGGTCAGTAGGATCATTTCCTGCCTTTGTCCGAGTTTGCTTATAATAACAGTTACCAATCCAGCATCGAGATAGCTCCATTTGAGGCTTTATATGGTCGGCGATGTCGTTCACCTATCGGATGGTTTGAGTCAGGTGAGGCTAAGTTATATGGTACTGATTTGGTAAGGGATGCCTTGGAAAAGGTAAAGTTGATTCAGAAAGCGCGTGATTTATCATTTTTGGTAGGCGAAAGAGTTCTCTTGAAGATTTCGCCGATGAAGGGAATTATGAGATTCGGGAAGAAGGGCAAGTTGAGCCCAAGGTTTATAGGCCCATTTGAGGTATTGAAACGAGTTGGGGAGGTTGCTTATGAGCTTGCATTGCCTCCCAGCCTATCAGGAGTTCATCCGGTTTTTCACGTATCTATGCTCCGGAAGTATCATGCCGACCTATCACATGTGTTAGACTTCAGCACAGTTCAACTAGATAATAGCTTGGGTTATGAAGAGGAGTCAATTGTCATTGTTGAAAAACAGGTTTGCCAGATGAGATTCAAGAGGATTTCTGCAGTAAAAGTCCAGTGGAGGGGCCAGCCAGTCGAAGAAGCGACTTGGGAGGCCGAGGAAAACATGCGGAGCAGATATCCAGACTTATTCAGCACTTCAGGTATAATTCTAAACCCGTTCAAGGACGAACGTTTGTTTAAGAGGTGGAGAATGTGATGACATAAAATGTCATCTTTAAATTTAATAATTAATTATGTATTCTAAGACCTTAAAAAGTACTATTTATCATTTCTCGACTTGCGTGCGCAATCCGTAAAAATTTCATGGAAAGTCTTTATGTGAAAAAAATGGATTTAAAATGTGGATTAGAGCGTTAAAATTCAATTGAGTTGACTTTGGTCAACATTTTGAGTAAACGAACTCGGATCAGTATTTTGACAGTTCCGGTAGGTCCGTATCGTGATTTGGGACTTGGGCGTATGCTCGGAATCAAATTCCGAGGTCCCTAGCCCGAGATATGGAATTTTGAAGAAAAAATTAAAATGTTTAAGTTCGAATAGAGACCGGATGTCTAATTATGTGAAAATGACCCCGGAATAGAATTTTGATGATTCCAACAGCTCCGTATGGTGATTTTGGACTTAGGAGCGTGCTCGGAATTTTATTTGGAAGTCCGTAGTTAAATTAGGCTTGAAATGGCTAAAAATAAGAATTTAAGTTTGGTAGTTTGACCGATGAGTTGACTTTTTGATACCGGAGTCGGAATCCAGTTCCGACAATTTTCATAGCTCTGTTATATCATTTATGACTTGTGTATAAAATTTGAGGTCAATCGGAGTTGATTTGATAGGTTCCGACATCGAATGTAGAAGTTGAAAACTCTTAGTTTCATTAATTTTGAATTGGGGTATGATTCATGGTTTTAGCGTTGTTTGATGTGATTTAGAGGTTCGACTAAGTTCGTATGATATTTTAGGACTTGTTGGTGTATTTGGTTGAGGTCCCGAGGGCCTCGGGTGAGTTTCGAATGGTTAACGGATCAAAAGTTGGACTTAAAAAGTTGCTGCAATTTTCCCTTTTGCTGTATATTCTGGGCTGTGATCGAGTCCCAGATCGAACCCAAATATCGATCCCACGATCGACGCCTGAGTCGAAGCCAGGGACGAGGCTCAGTATCGAAGCCACGATCGAAGGTCCAGCTCGAGGACATGATCGAAGGTAAGGCTCGAGGGCTAGGATCGAGACCCATGATCGATGCCCTGATCGAAGGCCCAGCCTCGATGTCCTGATCGAAGGCCTAACCTCGATGCCCTGATCGAGGCCATGACCGAGGTCCAGGCTCGAGCTTGTGATCGAAGCCGCGATCGAGGTCCAGTTCGAGGACCAGTTCCGAAGGCTGCTGGGCAGTTTTATAAAAAGAGGACATTCGTCCCATTTGTCATTTTTGACGAACTTGAGCTTGAGCAGAGGCGACGTTTGTCAAATTTTCAAGGGAAAGACATTGGGGTAAGTGATTCTAACTTGGATTTGGTCTATGAACATAAATATATCATTGTTTTCATAATTTAATTAGTGTTTTGAGATTGAAATTTGGAAAAGTTTAGAAATCTCATAGAAACAAAATTTTGAGATTTCGGTATCGATTCGGAGTCGGGTTTGAGTGAAACTGGTATGGTTGGACTCGTAATTGAATGGGTTGTCGGATTTCATAACTTTTGCCGGATTCCGAGATGTGGGCCCCGCGGACGAATTTTTAATTAATTTCGGGATTTTTATTAAAAATATAGTATTTCCTTATAGAATTTATTTCCTATAATTTTTAGTGATTGTATCAAATTATTTTTGCTAGATTCGAGCCAGAAAGAGTTGGATAATCGTGGAAAAGGCAAAATTGTGGATTAAATTGGAGCAAGACAAGGTAAGTCTCTTGTCTAATCTTGTGAGTGAGAAATTATCTCATAGGTGATTAAAAATTAAATAATTGTTGCTAATTGTGGGGGGGGGAGAAGGGGGGGGGAGCTACGTACGCACGAGGTGACGAGAGTCCGTGCGTAGCTACTATTAAATGCTAAAGTCCGGGTAGTTTAGGACTCAAAGCATGCCTTACTTGTGTAAATTGTATTCTTTGATTTATTTATATTAATTGATATCTATATGAATATATCGTGAATTGTTAGATAAAGATATTAAAGGATGGAAATCTCATATGCTTAATTTTTGTTTAAATTAATTAATTGTTAAAAGAAATTGTTCTCCTCCCAAATTTATCTTATAATAAACATACTCTCCTTCCGGAGGCACATAAGAAAATGTCCTCCTTTCTTGTGGAGCGGGCCGAATACCTCGGCAGGATAGATGCATCTATGAATCGCGCCGCACGTCTCTCGGCAGTGTACACGACACTCTGGATCGGGCCGTACGTCCTCGGCAGAAATCGTGCTTAATAATAATAATTACATGATACTTTAATAATTTATTTCAGCTTGTGAAGCTAATTAATAAATTGAAAAATTCTTGAAATTTAATGAATTATTATTCTTGCTTGTTTAGGAATTAATTGTTACTCATGTAAATGATATTTAATTGATAAATTAGAATTTATTTGAATTGAAGGAATTTAATTAATATATTGAGAATTGTTACATTTGAAGAAATTTGATTATTTTCGCTGATTAAATAAATTATTTGTAAATTCTATAAATCATGCTGATTTAAATATCCTAGTTTTATTTCAATTATTATTGACCCATAGTGAGCGTCAAAGTCGGCCATCTCGTCTCTACCACTTCGAGATTAGACTTGATACTTACTGGGTACGTTGTTTACGTACTCATACTACACTTGCTGTACTTTTTGTGCAGGATCTGAGACAGGTACTAGTGGAGGACCTATCATCACATACCCACGTCATCCCGAGGCATAGTGGTGAGCTGCCTTTCTGAGCCGTTCTGCAGCTACCAGTGTCTCTTCTTATATTTATATTCTGTCTATTTCATTTCAGACAATATTTGGAGTTTTGTATAATCTACTAGATGCTCATGCTCTTGTGACACCGGGTCTTGGCACACACATTGGTAGAAGTTGGTATTTTATTATTTTCTTGGAATAAAAGTTTAACCAATGTACGATTGACTTATTAGTTGGCTTGCCTAGCTGTAGTGTTGGGCACCATCACGATCTATAGGTTAAATTGGATCGTGACAACTAGTCTCTATGTACGTGAGTTGCACGTATCTTTCGCTAATCATTAAAAGAAAGATGAAAAGCATTTTCTTCCTTATATTGAAAATCAAAGTTTTATATAACTCTAAACATTAGATATTTTTTATGTTATTTCTCAAAATATATCATTAACCAACTATTTGAGAAATACAATGTCAATGTCAATCAAGTTACAATTTTAGAAATTAAGACAATATCATTGTACCCTTTTGATTGTCAAGTTATTCTTCCATGATTTTTTTTTTATTCCATGATGTAAGTTTGTAATTTGTATATCGAGTAGTTATATGTCTTTGTTCCTTGTCATCTTTGTATGTACATGTTTATAGTGAATAAATATTTGAGTGTTAAGCTTAATCAAGAAAGTTTTAGTCTTCGAAGTAAACAACAACTTTCTCTAGCTTATTTATAGTAGAATTCAAATACTAACGGTGATTATAATTTTATCCTAAATGAATAGTTAAATCCTAATTTTTTTTTACTAATTTGGCGCTTTATTCTTATATATTCTTTTCCATCATTTTATTTTTCCCTTGGTCCTTAAAGTATGATTTCTTTATTTTTCCTCAACTTTGCGACCAAATTTCTTAATGCAACAATGTAAAACTTTTCCTACAAATTTCAACTTCATCTAGAGGTTCAGTTGTCCATTATCGTTTCCTCTTCTTAGAACGTATTGTACATTATATTCATATGGTTTATTTGTGAGAATTACATTAATAAAAATAAAATACTTCACATCCAAATCTAGATTATGGACATTTCTTATATATTGTCTCAATATATGTCAATTAAACAGTGGAAAGATAATTCCAATTTACCCTTTCGAGTATCAAATTATTACTTATGTAAAAAAAAATTATTTCATGGTATTTTCGTTGTCTTTCTTAAAGAACAAAATGTATGTCCGTAAATCTTGCACATTACACGCTGTGCGTTTCTGTTATCTGTTTGACGTAGTTATAAGAAAAAATAACTTAATGACCTGCATATAAAAATTTAATAAAATATGTGATATTTCAAATTATTAATTCTAGATCGGCTTAGTTATAACATGCCGGAGGATAAGGGTGGCAAGTGGGCCGGTCCAGGCCCGGAACCGACCCGGGACCGCGGGCCAAAAGGGCTAAACGGGCTAGAACCGTTTGGCCCGATTTTAGTGGGGTTGAGCCGGTCTCGTGGGCCGGTCCTATGCTTTGGGCCCGGCAGGCCCAAGACCATTTAGCCCGCCAGGGACCGGGACCGGCCCGTGACCGGATAGGTCCCTTAGCGGGCCAAACGGTCCCAACGACTATATTTTAAAAAATATTAAAAAAAAAAATAGCCGTTGAGCTGTCAAAAATAGCCGTTGGCTATTTATAAAATAGCTATTTAACTCCCCCAACTTTGTTTTAACCCAACCTTTTATAATTTTAATTTTTTTCCTATTTTCTACTATAAATACCCCTTCATTCTTTCATTCTTCTTACAAAATCATCAATCTATCACAATCTATCTCTAATTTCCTTCTATAATTACTACTATTGCTTACTTTATTGTTACTAAGTGTATAATATATAAGCTATATTATATATATATATATATATATATATATATATATATATATATACTATACTATACTATACGTACATCTTATATCGATATATATATATATATATATATAGCTTATATATTATACATTTAGTATATATACTATACTATACTATACTATATATACAACTTATATAAGTTATATAAGATGTATATATAGCTTATCGGATATAGCTTTTATATATATATATACTATACTATACTATACGTACATCTTATATCGATATATATATATATATATATATAGCTTATATATTATACATTTAGTATATATACTATACTATACTATACTATATATACAACTTATATAAGTTATATAAGATGTATATATAGCTTATCGGATATAGCTTTTATATATATATATACTATACTATACTATACGTACATCTTATATCGATATATATATATATAAGTTGAGCTAAAACTTGATCTTCTATCATTCCATATTTATACCAGCTAAGAAGTACCATACTTTGGTCCTTTCATGTTACTACTAAAAAGATATATATATATATATATATATATATATATATATATATATATATATATATATACTATATATATATACTATACTATACTCTATATATATATATATATATATATACTATACTATACTATATAGTATATATATTAAGTGTATAGTATATAAGCTATATAAGATGTACGTATAGTATAGTATAGCATATATAAATATATATATAAGTTATATTCGATATAAGATGTATATATAGTATAGTGTATATATATATATTAAATAAAATTTAGGTCACAATTCTATAATAAAATTTACAAAGCATTGCTTTAGATATTTTTTTTAACATCCTTTTGTCTCTAATATATATATATATTTTTTTTATTTAAAAAAATTTCGTTGGGCCCACTTAGTCCACTTAGCCCATTTAGCCCGCGGGTCGGGACCGTTTAGCCCGGGACCAAACGGTCCCGGTACGGTCCCTACAAAAAGACCGTTTAACCCGGGACCGTTTGACCCTTTTAATTTGGGACCGGGACCGTTTGGACCGACCCACTTAGCCCGTTTAGGCCCAAGACCGGCTCACTTACCACCCTTACCGGAGGAGAATGATTCGCTGTCTTCTTTTTATTTTTTGGTTATATAGGCTAATATTATTTTATATGGAATAAATCAAAATCTCATATATTTACAAACTCATACAAACTGGAGAACGAAATATATGAACCATGCATATTGTTGTCGGAAAAAAGAGACTACTATCCTCTATCCAAGTATAGTGCAGAGAGTAGCAACCCATTAAGTGTGAATAGAATTGTACCCAATGGGATGACGTATTTGTAGTTTAAATTGGAAAGGGATTCTATATTTGGGTAATTTATAATTATATTCTTAAATTATATAAATATTTAAGGGCATAAAAGTTAATTAATATTTGGAGGATAATTTAGTCGTTCAACATTTAGTATAAAATATTCGTACTTTTATAATAACTTGTCTCTACGCACGTATATCTCTCGCTATTGGTTAAAAGATAACGCGAAAAACAATTTCTTCTTATCACTTTATATAAAAGATATTTTTTGCATTATTATATCAATACGGTGTCACGTTGCCCGTTCAATTATTAAGTTATTATCTTATGTCAATTTTCTTAGTGATATTTTCTGTCTATTAGGAATAAAATAAGCTTTATGTTTGTAAAGATTCTATATAGATTGATATAGATATAGATATAGACTCGTGCGTTGCACGAATATCTTAAGCGTTAGATTTGAAATAAAACCTCATTAAAAATATTAGTATTTAGGTTCAATTTTTTTTTGAATAAAAAATGCGTTATTAATTTCGGATTCCAAACTCAAAATACTTTAGGGAAAAAAATTTAATCCAACCTTTGTTTCGTTCACGTGGAATTCAAAACAAAAACTAACAAATTTTCATCAATTTTGTAAACTAATTTTTTCAATTCTAGTAATTTCAATATTTTATTGGCTCTACTAATTATCTAAAAATAAATTCATACATACTAATACTACTCAAACGTATATATAGACACAGCTATATTAAAATAATCGTGATATTAAAAGAGTAAAATAATGTGCACGAAAAACATAAATCAAAATACACAATCCTTCAACTCTAGTTTAGGTAAACAATTATTATTTATTAATTTAGCATATTTTGTTATATAACTGATGGGCATACTACCTAATCGCTAGCACAATCTATTGTTATTTTCTGTTCTGTTTTGATTTAACTATGTAATAAAGGCCGAATATAGGCAATGAAAATTAAACAATTCTGTTGTCGAAAATATACTAAATTGGACGAAGGAATGCGTGCGCGGGCACACACAAAAGGCGAGCAAAAATGCACCTTGTAGGCGGGGAGGAGGGAGAGTATAACTTACGAGTCCGGCCGAATACAATAGCTTTCATTCAAATTATGTATTTGTCTTAAGAAATTCATTGAACATGTATAAATTATTAATTTAGAATATAACAACTTAAAAGATTTAGAATCACGAACTAATAAATTTCAAATCATGGCTCTGCAAAACGGCTCGTGGGATTACCTCTTTTACATTCTCTTCTTTCTCAAATTAATTTCATGTCTTCATTCTCTACCAGTATCTTACATCTTTTTTCAAGTTTGATCTGCTCAAACTCTTAAAAATATAGTATATAATATCAACCTAACAATCATCACCTCAAATTAAAGAAAAATATAAATACAGAACAACGTAAACATTGAATTTGTGTATAACCTGATATAAATACAAAACATAATAAATATCAAATTTATCTTTAACTCGTCTTTAGTGATAGTACTTTTGCATGAATGATTGCTTTATTCCCCGCTAATTTTCCTCAATTCTGCCCCACACAAAAAAAGAACGTATGCAATAATAGACGAAACTCTAAATTATAAACCGGCATCCGAACTTTAACTCTTCAATATAATGTCCTTCTATTACAATTCTTCATAACGAAGTGTTAATTACGCAACTATGTCCAACGTCCTTCTTCAAGTACAATTCCTCAAAGTGTTAATTTGTCAATTATGTCCTTCCTTGTAAGCATTTATTTGAAAGATTTAAGGGTATAAAAGACGGTTAATATTTGGGAGATATTTTTGTCGTTCAATATTTAACGTGACACATTCGTGATTTTATAATAATATATAGAAGATAGATAAATAAATAAATAAATATAGATATATGTTAACCATTAAATAAAAGCATATAACATAATACCCATTATTACATACTAGACTTGGACTAAAGCTTATAATTTCGTAATATTGCTGAAAACTGACATTGTAATGTTCATGAGTGTTTCAAGTTTCTGTAGACGCAAAAACTCTTCAATATTTATAGAGGTGAATTCATAATTTAATATTTATGGGTTCCTATCGCCGTCTAAAGTTAATAATTGGATTCAGAATCAAATATTTATAAATAGATACTAATATTTTTCTTTAATACATATACAACGTATTGATAAAAACTATACTAGATTCCTAGGAATCCGCAATGTAGCCTCTAATTATCAATAATTTTTAGCTTTCATACTAGTTATTCAATACTATCACATTTTTATCTACTAATTCAAATTCATGATGCGTAAATATGAATTTTGGAACCGACCTGTGCATTTTTTAAAAACTTCCTTCTTTCAAATTTTGTTCATCTCTTCTTGTTTATACAAATGCCGTGTGGTGTTGGGCATGTACCCTGCTCCTATATTGTTTTTTTTGTTTTGTTTTTAAATGAAGTAACTTTTATTTTATTAGTGAGGACGTGCTAAGCATTCCAAAGTCAGCGTTGGAGGATTTGGAAACCGAATGAGAGAAGATATCTAAATGTTTTCCTTTCTCATGTACTGTTCCATCTTCTTCTACATGGACTAATAAGGAAAATATACTAAATTTAAGTTAATAAAGGATAGAATAAGAGAAAAGGTGACTTTGTCTTTAAATATAGTAAAGCAATAAATAACAATATGTATACACTGACCTTATTCTTACACCGTAAAGATAAAAAAAGTTATTTTATATAAACCCTGTAAAACATAATCCCATTAAAATCCGATAGTAAGGCAACAAGCTGAGGAATTCAGACTAAAAACAATCATTCTCCATCTATTAATCCTTCCAATACTAAGAGCTCCTTACCTTTACATGAATCGTTCACACCCCCAACTTCCAACACCGAAGGACAATATCCTTCACCAACACCAATCTCCTTCAACACCCAATATTCATCAACACCATAATCATGCAACCACCACAAGACCACCTTCCACAACCAACCCCAATCTACATAACTCAGTACCCACCAACACAAACGTACCCCCAATCTTGGCTAGAGATGAGTCTTCAGGACCATGCATTGACATTCACCATGGAACTAGACAATCAAGATGTGATAGTAATGACCAGAATCCGGGAGACATAGCACAAATTGTAACGGAGGGGATGCGAATAGGGGTGGAACTTTACAACCAATACCTTTGGTCCATGCACCCCGTCAGCCTTCAACCACTTCCACAACATAACACCACCAACTCCAGCGAGTCACCACCCAGGAATATCAACCATGCACTACCACCACACAACACCCACGAATACCATGGAACTACCATTTTATCCTGATAGAATTCGAGGATCCACCAAACTACATAGAGAACCAGGTTCTCTATTAGTTTCCACATATTACACACACACAACAGTAAGTAAATGACACTGAGAGTTTTTACGTGGAAAATTCCCAACTCACGGGATTAAAAACCACGACCTACCCTTTTAGGATTTCAACTTCACTACTGAGCAAACTTTTAGATTACAACCTATTGTACCCTAGGAATTAACTTCTTAATTCCTCACTAACTTGTAACAATCCTATTACAAGCCACTTTGTAATACCTCTATTACAAAGACTTTACAACTCGACTAACTCTAGCCAAGACACAAACACAAGGGTTTATAATTTACAAAGAGTTTCCTACACAATGCTTCTAAGTAAGCTAAGTAGGAATTACAAGTAAGAACTTTGACAAAGGTACAACTCAACTAAGGAAATATAATAACTTGATATGGGAAACTGGTCCGTAGCAGTGTTGTTTTTTGTTCTTGATGCATTTGAGAATCATTTTCTAGATGATCAATCACTGTGGCAGTGCTTGAGTGAATTCTCTAAGTGTTCAAGTGATGTTTTGTCTTTGATTTAATGTTAATATAACATTGATGACATCACTTGAATGATGTAAGCAACTTGGGTACAAAATCCTTCCCAATGGAGTTGACTGTTGCACTGTGCTATACTGTTGCGTGTGCAGGCAGCCACTTTCCAGATGTTGGAGGGTTGACTGGTACGATCACCAGAGGAACTATTGTCCATTTGTTCCCCTTGTTGATTCTTTAGCTTCTGAAAGACTGACGAACCTCTCAAGCTTAAGTCTGGTTATTTCCAGATGCTTGAGAATATGTATCAGGTTCCTTATCTGGTTCTTGACATTAAGTTTGTTAGATCATCAAAACATAAAATAAGGTACTTATAACCTATCAATTTTTTCCTTTTTGATGATGACAAACTTATAATTGAAATGCACACAAAGAACCATAATGAACCAGAAATGGAAATGCTTAACCTTGAATTCCCCCTGAATCTTTGTTCCCCCTCAATCAATGCACATCATTTATTCAATTATACATATTCTTCCCCCTTTTGGCATCATAAAAATAAGAAAACCAAGTAAAATCCAAAAGAAGTCCAGCGTGGTTAACTCATGTCACATGTGTGCACACAAATATAATAGAAGACAGAGACATAAGAGCAATGTATACACAGCAAAAAGGGAAAAAGCTTTCTTTAAACAATTTGGATTTTACGACAGGAGCAGTTTCAATGTTGTCAGCAACCATCCATAATTCAAAACAAAACATCATCAGAAAAGTAAAAAAAAAATGGATACTTAAAACATGACACTGGAGGTGACACTGTTTAAGGAACACTGGAGGAAGAGAGCTTAGAGGAGGGGGCACAGGTTTTGAGGACTAGATCCATTCGAGCATTCGCCGACATTTGCTCATTGAGCAGTCTTTCTTTCAGGTCCTCCACTTGTTTCTTGAGCTCAGCATTCTCCTTAGTCAGACGAGCAACATCTGAGCTTTGAGAACTACTGGAACTAGGTGCATCCTAAAGCTGACTGAGCTGACCCTCAAGAATAGTATTCCTTGCTTTTAACTTCCTGATCTCCTCCGTAGCACTGTTCTGAGTGTTAATCAACTGAGAAATGGTAGAAGTGCTTCCAACTCCTCCAACCTTATCAATGCACTCACATTCTTTAAGAGTGGTCTTGGAGAAAGTTTGCTTCCTAGTGCCCACTTTAGCTTGTCCCAGAGGGATCTTGAAGAACTCAAAAACCTTGGTGAGAAGGAACCCATAAGGCAGCCCATGATTACCATCTTTGAACTTTCCCACTATATACATGTGTTCAATCATAATCCCAGGCAGGTTAATGGTAGTGAAGCCATCCAACTCTTCCATGAGAACCAGGTCCGCTCTGGAGGTAATGGATCTTTTCTCAGCACGGGGAAGCAACACTTTGTTCACCATCTCAAACATCAATTGGTACACTGGAATGAGAGCCTTATTGTGCACCCGTTCCCCTTATTGGATTGCCTTGTCCTTAACAATAGCATTTCTGAAATTTGAAGAGCAGGATCCTTGGAGATGACAACTCTTCAGCATGCATACCCAGAATCAACCCCAACAAAGCAGAGTCCATCACAATGTCAACCCCATTCACCAGTACACCGATATGATCATCCTCAACTTTGAAAAAGTCGGCATAGAAGCTCCGTACTTCCTCCTCATACACTTTTGGGTCATCACTTGTAAACAAGTGTGTCCATTGTTGGAATTCATATATTTCAACCAATTGCCGCATCCCGGCCAGCTCCAAAATGTCAGGGGAAAATGTGCGAGCCCATAGTACCTTCTGATTCCTCAATTTTTCTTTTCCAGTACTTTGGGATTCATCAACTTTGGCCTTCTTGGTGGAACCGGGTTCCTCTTCGACATCAACTTTCCTTTTCATAGACGTGCGAGCAGTTTTTCCCTTCTCAACGGACTTTGCAGACATTGTTTTATCTAACACATTTTTACCAGAATCTTCCATCACCTTGTTACCAGATTTTTGACATCCACAGTGACAACATGCACTACCTTCGCATGCATAGCCTTCCCATCCTTCACCAATTTTCTCCTTCTTTGATTGACTTGACTTTTCTTAAGAGTGGACTCAAGAGCCTCCTTCGCTTAGGAGTTGGCTCTAGAGTAGCAACTGGTCTACGCCTGGCCCGGATAAAGCTAGCAATAGATATAGCATCTAAATCCTCTTCACTATCCCCATTCTCTTCACCAGATATAGATCTCATCTCAGGCACCACCACAGACAGAGGCTCAACATAAAAATGAGGAGAGGGAGCAGGGTCAATACTGACCTGGGGCTCTTAAGAGGACCCCTGAGTTGGATCCTCCGAGGAGGGATCGGGTCCTTCATTAGGTACCCCCAGTAGTTGTCACGACCCGAAATTCCCACCTTCGGACCGTGATGGCGCCTAACATTTCACTTGCTAGGCAAGCCAACGTTAGAATAATATTACCTATTTTTAAACAATTTTAAAATTTATTAATAACAAATAAACAAATGCGGAAGTAAAGTGTGAAATGTAGTGAATAATCCATAAAAAAATAACGGTATCTAAATACCATTCCAGAATTTGGTGTCACAAGTGCACGAGCTTCCAGAATAATACAAATAAAGGTCTGAATGAAATAAAGCTGTCTGAAAACAAACACACAGCTAAAGTAAAGTAGACGGGGACTTCAGAACTGCGGACGCCGTGCAGTTATACCTCAAGTCTCCTTTGGTAGCTGAAATTCGAGCAAGTCTATGGTACACCGCTGGGACCAACTTCGAAATCTGCACAAGAAGTGTAGAGTGTAGTATCAGTACAACCGACCCCATGTACTGGTAAGTACCGAGCCTAACCTCAATGAAGTAGTGACGAGGCTAAGGAAGGTCACTTACATTATCCTGTACGCAATAATAGTAATAACCACAATAATATAATTAAATCAGATAACTCATAGTTGAAGCCAACTCAGCAGTCATAACCAATTATTATTTCAACTAATTTCCGTTGCAGCATGCAACCCGCTCCCACAATATATTTATTTTCAACCCTCCAATATATTTACTTTAATCATGTGTGTGTGTGTGTGTGTGTGTGTTTGTGTGTGTATATATATATATATATATATATATATATATATATATATATATAGAGAGAGAGAGAGAGAGAGAGAGAGAGAGAGAGAGAGAGAGAGAGAGAGAGAGAGAGGGAGAGAGACTTTTAAATAAGTTTGTTGCGGCGTGCAACCCGATCCCCCAATATGGACTTTTTAATAAATTCGGCGTGCAACCTGATCCCCCAATATGGACTTTTAAAAAGTCTGTTGCGGCGTGCAACCCGATCCCTCAATATAGACTTTTAATAAGTCTGTTGCGGCGTGCAACCAGATCCCCCAATATGGACTTTTAATAAGTCTGTTGTGGCGTGCAACCCGATCCCCCAATATGGACTTTTAATAAGTCTGTTGCGACGTGCAACCCGATCCCCCAATATATATATTCCTTTTCATTTCCGTTGCGGCGTGCAACCCGCTCCTCCAATATATTCATTTATCAATTCTTATAAAAGAAATTGCCCCAATAATTACAGCAATTAATATGAAATTATAAGACAACAAGCATACAATAATTATGATTTATTTATGAAACAGACAATGACAAGTAGCAATGTATTTTGGAAATTAGGGAGAAAATAGGCAGTTTAATATTTAATATGCTAAATGTCAAGTAACAATTAAGACACATAAATCAAATAAGTATGTAACAATTATTACAAGAATTCAAGAATTAATATTTGACAAAGAATAGGAGAGAAATAATTATTATAACAATTAATTCGTGTCTTAGAATAATTTATGATTTTTAGATAATTATCCAAACAATTAATTTGACGACGTATAGATACTCGTCACCTCGTCCATACGTCGTTCACATGCATTTCACATAACAAATAATTTAAGAATTTTATTCCATCAAGTCAAGGTTAACCACGACACTTACCTCGCTTTGCAAATTTCAATCAATTACTCGACCGCAGCTTTTCCTTTTGAATTTGTCTCCAAAAGCGTCAAATCTATTCACAAACAATTCGATATACTCAATACGAATCATAGGAATTAATTCCATATGAATTTACTAATTTTTCGGATAAAATCCGAAATTCACTTTAGATATTGACAGTGGGGCACACATCTCACATCTCAGAAAAACTTACGAAACCCGAACACCCATTCCGAGACGATCCAACCATACAAAAATTATCAAATTCCGATGTCAAATGGACCTTCAAATCTTAAATTTTTGTTTTTTGAAGATTTTATAAAAATCTGATTTTTCTCCCAAACTTTCACGGATTCATGATATAAATGAGTATGGAATTATGAAATATAATCAATATAGGATAAGGAACACTTACCCCAATGTTTTCCCGTGAAAATCGCCCAAGAATTGCCTTACCCGAGCTCCAAATCGGCAAAAATGGAAAATGGGACGAAACATAACTTAAACTCTCTGCCTAGTGATTTCTTCTACGCGATCACAAACTTCCTCACGCGATCGGGAAGCACAATTTCAACATTGCCTAAAATTAACTCAACGCGATCGTGAAGCACTGATTCCGTTACCCTACGCGATCGCGAACCTTCTCATGCGATCACGAACCTTCTTATGCGATCGCGAAGCATTAAGCGCGTGGCCCATCTTCTCCCTCCGTTCCTCTTCGCTAACGCGGCCTTAGCCACGCGTTCGCATAGAACAACTAGCCAACCTACGCGATCGCGGACTTGCCCACGCAATCGCATAGAACAAATTTTTCTGCTGCCCAATTAAGCCTACGCGATCGCAACCCAATTCACGCGATCGTGTATAACAAAGTCACCTCTGCCCAAATTACCCTACGCGATCGCAGACTGACTTACGCGATCGCATCTAAGGAAATCAGAATAAAATACTAGTAGCTATCAACAATCTTCCAAAAGCCAAAAATGATCCGTTAGCCGTCCGAAACTCACCCGAGCCCTCGGGGCTCCAAACCAAACATGCACCCAAGTACTAAAACATCATATGAACTTGCTCACGTGATCAAATTGACAAAATAATACCTAGAACTACGAATCGGACACCAAATCAAAGGAAATTGTCAAGAAAACTTCAAAACTTATATTTTCACAATTGGACGTCCGAATCACATCAAATCAACTCTGTTTCTCACCAAATTCGGTAGACAAGTAATAAATATCATAGTAGACCTATATCGGGCTCCGAAACCAAAATACGGACACAGTATTAATAAATCCAACATCAGTAAATTCTTAAAAATCATTAAGCTTTCAAACTTTTAAATTTTTATCAAAATTCCATATCTCGGGCTATGGACCTCGGAATTCGATTCTGGGCATACGCCTCAGTCCTAAATCATGGTACGGACCTACCAGAACTGTCAAAACACTGATCCGAGTATGTTTGCTCAAAATGTTGACCAAAGTCAACTCAGTTGAGTTTTAAAGCTCTATTTCACATTTTAATCTATTTTTCACATAAAAACTTTTCGGAAAATTTTATGGACTGCGCATGCAAGTCGAGGAGTGATAAATAATGCTTTTCAAGGTCTTAGAACACAAAATTAATTATTAAATTTAAAGATGATATTTTTGGGTCATCACATTCTCCACCTCTAAAACAAACGTTCGTCCTCGAACGGAGTTAAAAAAGTAACTGAGCTGGTGAAATGGTATGGATATTTACTCCGCATGACCGACTCGAACACCCAAGTAGCTTTGTGAATAGATTGACCTCTCCATTGTACACGAACTTAAGGATAACTCTTAGACCTCAACTGTCGGACCTGCGGGGCTAGAATAGCCACCGGCTCCTCCTCGTAAGTAAAATCTTTGTCCGATTGGACTGAGCTGAAATCTAACACACGGGACGAATCACCATAATATTTCCGGAGCATAGACACATGGAACACCGGATGAACTGCTGATAAACTAGGTAGTAATGCAAGCCTGTAGGCTACTTCACCCACCCTTTCAAGAATTTCAAAGGGTCTGATATACCTAGGGCTCAACTTGCCCTTCTTTCCGAACCTCATTACACCTTTCATAGGTGAAATCCGGAGCAATATTCTTTCTCCAACCATGAATGCAATATCACAAACTTTACAGTCGGCATAACTCTTTTGCCTAGACTAAGCTGTGCTAAGTCGATCTTGGACAACCTTGACCTTATCCAAGGCATTCTATACCATATCGGTACCCAACTACCGAGCCTCTCCCGGTTCAAACCATACAACTGGCGAACGACATTGCCTTCCGTATAATGCCTCATATGGAGCCATATGAATACTCGACTGGTAGCTATTATTATAAGCAAACTCCATAAATGGAAGGAATTGATCCCAAGAACCTCTAAAGTATATAACACAAGCGCGAAGCATATCTTCCAATATCTGAATGGTGTGCTCCGACTGTTCGTCTGTCTGTGGATGAAATGTTGTACCCAACTCAACCCGCGTGCCTAACTCACACTATACAGCCCTCCAAAAATGTGAGGTAAACTACGTACCTCGATCTGAAATAATAGGCACGGGCACACCGTGAAGGCGGACAATCTCACGAATGCAAATTTCAGCTAACTTCTCTGAAGAATAGGTAACTACTACTGGAATAAAATGTGCTGACTTGGTCAACCTGTCTACAATGACCCAAACTGTGTCAAATTTTCTCTCAGTCCATGGGAGTCCAACAACAAAATTCATAGTGATACGCTTCCACTTCCACCTAGGAATTTCTAACTTTTGAAGCAAACCACCAGGTCTCTGATGCTCGTACTTAACTTGCTGACAATTCAAACACCGAGCTACATATGCAACTATATCCGTTTTCATTCTCCTCCACCAATACTATTGCCGCAAATCTTGATACATTTTGGCGGTACCTGGATGAATAGAATACATGGAACTGTGTGCCTCTTCAAGAATTAATTCAAGAAGCCCGTCAATATTAGGCACACAAATATGACCATGCATTTGTAGAACTCCATCTTCCCCCATAGCAATATGTTTGGCATCACCGTGTCGCACCGTGTCCTTAAGGACAAGTAAATGAGGATCATCATACTACCTCTCTCTGATGCGCTCATATAAAGAAGACCGAGTGACTGTGCAAGCTAGAACCCGGCTGGGTTCTGAAATATATAACCTCACGAACTGATTAGCCAAAGTCTGAACATCTGTAGCTAATGGCCTCTCACCAATCGGAATATACGCAAAACTGCCCATACTCACAACTTTTCTACTCAAAGCATCAGCAACCACATTGGCCTTTCTGGGGTGATATAAAATGGTGATATCATAGTCTTTCAACAACTCCAACCATCTTCTCTGCCTCAAATTAAGATCTTTTTGTTTGAACAGATACTGAAGGCTATGATGATCAGTAAATACCTCACACGAGACACCGTAGATATAATGCCTCCAAATCTTTAGCACATGAACAATGGCTGCCAGTTCTAAGTCATGAACAAGATAATTCTTCTCGTGAACTTTCAACTGCCGCAACGCATATGCAATCACCCTGCCATCTTGCATTAATACTACACCAAGCCCAATGTGAGATGCGTCATAATATACCGTATACGATCCTGAACTTGTGGGTAATACCAACATTGGCGCCGTAGGCAAAGTAGTCTTGAGCTTCTGAAAGCTCAACTCACACTCGTCTGACCATCTGAATGGGACATATTTTTGGGGTCAGTCTAGTCAATGGGCTTGCTATAGATGAAAACCCTTCCACGAACTGGTGATAGTAACCTGCTAAACCCAAGAAACTCCGGATCTCTCTAACTGAAATAGGTCTAGACCAATTCTGAACAACCTCTATCTTCTTAGGATCCACCTTTACGCCTTCTGCCGATACAACATACCCTAAAAAGGAACCCGAGTCTAACCAAAATTCACATTTCGAAAATTTGGCATATAACTGATTATTCTTCAAAGTATGAAGCACACTCCGAAGATGCTGCTCATGCTCTTCTCGACTGCTGGAGTAAATCAAGATATCATCAATGAATACAACCACAAAAGAATCAAAATAGGGCTTGAACACCCGATTCATCAAATCCATAAATGCTGCTGGGGCATTTGTCAACCTAAATGACATAACTAGGAATTTGTAATGCCCATACCGAGTCTGAAAAGCTGTCTTAGGGACATCAGATGCCCTAATCTTCAACCGATGGTAACCAGACCTCAAATCAATCTTCAAAAATACCTTGCCACCCTAAAACTGATCAAATAAGGCATCAATTCTTGGCAGCGGATATTTGTTTTTGATAGTGCCCTTGTTCAACTGCCGATAATCTATACACATCCGCATAGAGCCATATTTCTTCTTTACAAATAGTACTAGTGCACCCTAGGGAGAGACACTGGGTCTAATGAGTCCCTGATCAAGCAAGTCTTGTAACTGCTCATTCAATTCTTTCAACTCCGGCGGCGCCATACGGTATGGTGGAATAGAAATGGGCCGAGTGCCCGGAGCCAAATCAATACAGAAGTCAATATGTCTGTCGGGTGGCATCCCCGACAAATCTACATGAAATACTTCTGGAAATTCACGAACAACTGGTACTAAGTCCATAGAAGGAACATCCACACTGGGATCGCGAATATAAGCCAAATAGGCTAGACACCCTTTCTCTACCATACGCCGAGCTTTCAAATAAGAAATAACCCTGCTGGCAGAATGACCAGGAGTTCCTTTCCACTCTAACCGAGGTAACCCCGACATGGCTAGGGTCACTATCTTGGCATGACAATCCAATATAATATGATAAGGGGACAACCAATCCATACCCAAGATGATATCAAAATCTACCATATGAAGAAGTAGAAGATCCACACTAGTCTCAAGACTACCAATAGTAACTACACACGAATGATAGACATGATCTACTACAACAGAGTCTCCCACCAGTGTAGATACACACATAGAAGCACTCAGAGAATCATAAGGCACAACCAAATATGAAGAAAAATAGGAGGACTCAAAGGAATAAGTAGATCCTGGATCAAATAGAATTGAGGCATCTCTATGGCAAACTGGAATAATACCTCTGATCACAACATCAGAAGACTCGGCCTCAGGCCTAGCTGGAAAAGCATAAAATCGGGGCTGGGACCCACCACTCTGAACTACGTCCCTGGGATGGCCTCTAACTGGCTGGCCTCCACCTCTAACAACCTGACCTCCACCTCTAACTTCCTGACCCCTACCTCTAGCTGGCTGAGCAGGCGGTAAAGCATCGGTGCCGGTATGATGACACGAGAATCCTGCCGAGATCTATTACTCGACAACCTAGGGCAATACCTCCTGATGTGACTAATGTTTCCACACTCATAACACCCATCCTGATGTTATGGCTGCTGAAACTGAGGCTGTTCTAAATGGGCTGGATAACCGCTGTAGTGATTCTGGAGTGGTGGTGCACTGATAGGAGCTGAATGTGCACTAAATGCTGGCTGCCCAGAGTAAGGCATAATAGGACCGTGACTCTCTGAAGCACCGGGAGATGCCTGAAGTGCTGAATGAAACGGTCTGGGAGGATGACCCTTACCAAAATTACCCCTGCCTCCAAACAAGGCACCACTGAAACCACCGAACTGACGAGGCCTCTTATCAGACCTCTGCCCTCTCTCCTGTGCAAGAACCATCTCGATCCTCCGCGCGACATTAGCAGCCGCCTGAAAAGAAATCTCACTTCTGGTCTCCTTGGCCATCTAAAGCCTGATAGGTTGAGTGAGTCCCTCAATAAACCTCCTCACTCTCACTACCTCAGTAGGTAGTAAAAGGAGAGCATGACGGGATAAATCCACAAAACGGGACTTATACTAAGTAACAATCATACTTCCCTGCTGTAGACGCTCAAATTGCTTGCGCTAATCCTCTCTCAGTGTGATAGGAAGGAACTTCTACAGAAATAGCTGAGAGAATTGCTCCCAGGTAAGTACAGGCGATCCAACTGGTATGGTCAAGGTATAATCTCTCCACCACCTCTTGGCGGAACCTGTAATCTAAAATACAACAAAATCAACCCCTTTGGTCTCAACTATACCCATGTTCCGCAGCACCTCATGGTAACGGTCAAGAAAATCATGTGGGTCCTCAGAAGGTGTACCACTGAAGTGAACTGGAAAGAGCTTGGTAAACTTATCCAGTCTCAATAAGGCCTCAAAAGAAATGGCAGGCCTATCACCGGTCTATGCCGCAACAACTGGCTGAACTACCCCAACTGGCGGGGCTTCTGGAGCCTGATTCTAGGGATCCATCTGCTCCAGAGCGGGAGTAGCGGGAATTTGTGCTCCTCCCCCAGCATGTGTGGCGGCTGGTGCCACTGGAAATGTACCATTCTGGGCCACACCCTCCATAAGACTCACCAAACGGACTAGAGTGTCCTGAAGTACTGGAGTAGCTATGAACCCTTTCGGAACCTAAACTTGTCCAACCGATACAGTCTGAATTGGAACCTCATCCTGAAGATCCACCTAACACGACCTCGACCTCGACCTCTACCCCTGTCCATAATTACCACCGGGGGCCTGACCGTCGGTAGATATATTACGTGTTCTCACCATGTGCGAGAGAATAAGAATAGAATGGTTCAATTATCGATGATAGAATTAAAGTCACACGACAGGGTAAGAAAGAAGTGATATTGTTCCTAAACTTCATAGCCTTTGAAAGATAAGTACAGACGTCTCCATGCCGATCCTTCAGACTCTACTAAGTTTGCTCGTGACTCGTGAGACCTATGTAACCTAGTGCTCTGATACCAACTGTCACGACCCGAAATTCCCACCTTCGGACAGTGATGGTCCTAACATTTCACTTGCTAAGCAAGCCAACGTTAGAATAATATTAGCCATTTTTAAACAATTTTAAAATTTATTAATAACAAAGAAACAAATACTGAAGTAAAGTCTGAAATGTAGTGAATAATCCATAAAAAAAATAACAGTGTCTAAATACCATCCCAGAATTTAGTGTCACAAGTGCACGAGCTTCTAGAATAATACAAATAAAGGTCGGAATGAAATAAAGCTGTCTGAAAACAAACACACAGCTAAAGTAAAGTAGACAGGGACTTCAGAACTGCAGACGCCGTGCAGTTATACCTCAAGTCTCCTTTGGTAGCTGAAATCCAAGCAAGTTTATGGTACGCCGCTGAGACCAACTCCAAAATCTACACAAGAAGTACAGAGTGTAGTATCAGTACAATCGACCCCATGTACTGGTAAGTGTCGAGCCTAGCCCCGACGAAGTAGTGACGAGGCTAAGGAAGGTCACTTACATTAACCTGTACGTAATAATAGTAATAACCACAATAGTAGAATTAAATCACATAACTCATTTGTTTTATAGTTGAAGCCAACTCAGCAGTCATAACCAATTATTGTTTCAACCAATTTCCGTTCCTCGCGAACGCGGCCTTAGCCACACGTTCGCATAGAACAACTCACCCAACCTACGCGATCGTAGACTTGCCCACGCGATCGTATAGAATAAATTTTTCTGCAACCCAATTAAGCCTACGCGATCACAACCCAATTCACGCGATCGCGTAGAACAAAGTCACCTCTGCCCAAATTACCCTATGCGATCGCAGACTGACTTACGCGATCATGTATAAGGAAATCAGAATAAAATACTAGCAACTATCAGCAATCTTCCAAAAGCCAAAAATGATCCGTTAGCCGTCCGAAACTCACGCGAGCCCTCGGGGATCCAAACCAAACATGCACCAAGTCCTAAAATATCATACGAACTTGCTCGCATGATCAAATCGCCAAAATAACACCTAGAACTACGAATTGGACACCAAATCAAAGAAAATTTTCAAGAAAATTTCAAAACGTATATTTTCACAACCGGACGTCCGAATCACGTCAAATCAACTCTGTTTCTCACCGAATTCGGAAGATAAGTCATAAATATTATAGTGGACCTATACCGGGCTCCGAAACTAAAATATGGACCCGGTATCAATAAATTCAACATCAGTAAATTCTTAAAAATCATTAAGCTTTCAAACTTTGAACTTTTCATCAAAATTCCATGGCTCGGGCTAGGGACCTCAAAATTTGATTCCGGAAACACGCCTAAGTCCCAAATCACGGTACGGACCTACCGGAACTGTCCAAATACTAATCCGAGTCCGTTTGCTCAAAATGTTGACCAAAGTCATCTCAGTTGAGTTTTAAAGCTATATTTCAATTTTTTATCCATTTTTCACATAAAACATTTCCAAAAATTTTTACGGACTGTGCAAGCAAGTCGAGCAGTGATAAATAGTGATTTTTGAGGTATTAAAATACAGAATTAATTATTAAATTTATAGATGACATTTGTGGGTCATCACAGTAGTATTGTCCTGTGCCGATTGTTCAACAGGCACAAGCTTTCTACCTTCTACCAAGGTCTTAGGCTCTTCCCTCTGAGGCTCAGACCCATCCTCACCTCCTTCGATAATAACCCCTTCAGCCGCTATAGATAGCATATTTTCTATTGCTTCTTTGTCTTGTAACTCCACGAAAAATGCAGGAAAAAGAGGAGTGTTACCTATGGACTCAAGAATAGGAACTGTCTTTGTTGATTCAACATTCTCAGGACCAGCAGTTTGGTCTGCATTTGAGCCTTCTTCCATAGGAAGACTGGAGATTTCATGATTTCCTCTTCGTCAACTGTACCCTTTTCACCCAGTTTTTCTGGCGAGGTAGAAGGAGAGCTCGTAACCACAAACATTTTAGGAGTCGAGGTTTTGCGGCTCCGATGAGAACCAAAACTCGATCGGGTAGGAGAGGAGACTGAGTATGGTGGTGACTCTATCCTAGGGTTTTGGTTAGTTGTGGTGTTGAGTGAGGAGTCTAACATCGGTGTTTTAACCGGTGGGGAGAAGTGATGAGTTAAAGAGTAGGGATTGGTAGTTTGAAGAGAGAAATAAGAAAGAAAATTTTGAAGTTTGATGTGAGGAGTTGTGACAGTGATGGATGTATTTAAGATGGATGAGGGACCGGATAAGAAAAGGCAGCAATTGTGGGAGTCGGGTCTCTTACCAACGGGTGAGACGTTTGGGTTCAAAAGGCGCAAAGAAAAGAAACTGACACACTGATGACGTGGCACTATTTTATCCATTCAAAATTGGGCATGAGAGAACAGAGAAACTACTAACCTGTGTTAGGAGAAACAGGTTCCCTGACTGATCTTGCAAGTGTAAGCTTTACCTTTTTTACCAGTATGCACTGCATCAACTGCTTTGTAATCATCATGTGTGTCTACCCGTAATGGTATAGAGATGAGTTAGACTTTGCCAGAAAACGTTTTTAGCTAATTTTACCTATACATTTCTTTAGTAGCCAATCATTGAGGAACCAGGTTCTCAGTTGGGCTTTATCAACCCTAGTACTAGGCGATTTCTTTCAAAATGTTCTTTGCTCAAGGCTTTGGTGAATATGTCTGCAATCTGATATTCTGTGCTGCAAAATTTTATACAGATAATCCCCTTTCAATATTGTCTCTGAGGAAGTGGTGACGCACATCAATGCGTTTGGTTCTCTTATGTTGGACTGGATTTTTGGCTATGTTGAGTGCACTTGTATTATCACAAAGTAGGGGCACACAGTCAGAGAACAGTCCAAAGTCTTCTAACTGTTGTCCACAACAATTGATCACAGCAAGAAGGAGCTGCTACATATTCTGCTTCTGCAGTTGAGAGTGCCACCGAGTTTGCTTCCTTGTAACCCGTGAGATTAGACAGGAACCCAAAAAATGTGCCATTCCAGACGTGCTTTTCCTGTCCACCAGATATCCTCCATAATCAGCATCAGCATACCTAACAAGATCAAAGTTGTCTCCTGAGGGATAGTAGAGAACCAGGTCCTGCGTTCCATTGAGATATCGCAATATTCTTTTGGCAGCCTTCAGATGAGATTCCTTTGGATTAGATTGAAACCTTGCACAGAGACCCAAGTTGAACACAATGTCTGGTATGCTTGCAGTGCTATACAAAAGTGACCCTATAATGCCTCTATACATGGTCTGATTTATAGGGAACCGGGTTCATCTATATCTAGACGAGTGGTTGTGGCAATAAGAGTGTCAATAACTTTTGATGCTTCTATGTCGAATCTTTTCAGCAGCTCTTTGATGTACTTCTGCTAACTTATCTGTGTTCTCTTTTGAGATTGCTTCACCTGAAGTCCCAGGAAGAAATTTAATTCTCCCATCATGCCCATCTCAAACTCACTCCCCATGAGTTTTGCAAATTCTTCACATAGAGAGCCGACTGTGGCTCCAAAGATGATATCATCAACATATACTTGCACAATGAGCAGGTTCCTCCCTCGTTTCTTCAAAAAAAGAGTGTTGTCAATTTTTCCTCCTGTAAAGCCATTTTTTAGAAGAAATTTTGACAACCTTTCATACCAAGCCCAGGGAGCCTACTTTAGCCCATACAGTGCCTTGTCCAGTTTGAACACGTGCTCCGAATGCTCGTGATTCTGAAATCCAGGCGGCTGCTTGACATAAACTCCTTCATTTAGGAAGTCATTCAGAAATGCACTTTTGACATCCATTTGGAACAATGTGAACTCCATATGAGCTGCAAAGGCAATAAGAATTTTGATAGCTTCCATTTGGAGCAACTGGAGCAAAGGTTTCATCATAGTTAATCCCTTCTTCCTATTTGTAGCCTTGAACTACAAGCCTTACCTTATTTCTTGTTGTATTTCCAAACTCATCGAGTTTGTTCTTGAATACCCACCTGGTTCCTATAATAGTTCGATCTGTAGGTCGAGGAACCATGTGCCATACCTTATTCCTTTCAAATTGATGCAACTCCTCTTGCATGAGTGTGATCCAGTCTGCATCTTTCAATGCTTCTTTGATATTTTTTGGCTCTATTTGAGAAAGAAAGGCTGAGAAGGCAAGTGAGTTTCTAGCTTTTGACATGGTTTGAATTCCTGAGTCAAGGGGGTGATTATGTTGTCAAGAGGGTGTGAACTTTTGTGCTTCCAATTTGGTACCTGAGCCTCATTGGTAGAAGACCTAGGTATGTCTGACTGAGGTTCTTGGCCGCTTCTTATTTCTGTAAGTGGAGTACCTTGGACTGCATCGATAACTCTGTTTTCAGCTTCAGTTATTGTGATTGTGGGACCAGGTTCTCCTCCAATGGATGGATATGTAGTTGCATCATCTTCACTAGATTCCATGACATGACTCATCATGTCTGCCTTTCCATTTTCCATGTCAATGACTTTACCTGGAACAGATAAAGGTTCTCCATCTTGATCCTCATGTCTGTCCTTCTCATAGGAGAGGTGAGATTCATCAAAGATCGCATGTATACTATCCTCAACACATTGAGTTCTTTTGTTGTATACTTTGTAAGCTTTACTTTGGGACGAGTATCTCAGAAAGATTCCTTCATCACTTTTGGCATAAAAGTTTCCAAGCGCTTCCTTGCCATTGTTGAGAACAAAATATTTGCAACCGAATGTCCGCAAATGCGTCAGCTTGGGCTTTCTTCAATTCAACAACTCATAAGGTGTTTTGTTTAGAAGGGACCTGCTCATGCACCCGTTTATCAAGTAGCATGCAGTGTTGACTGCTTCTGCCCAGAAATATTTTGCAATGCCACTGTCAATTAACATTATCCTTGCCATATATTCAAGAGTCATGTTCTTCCTCTCTAGAACACCATTTTGTTGTGGTATTTTTGGAGCTGAGAAATTATGAGTAATGCCATTTTCGACACAGAATTCATCGAATTTGGTATTATCAAATTCTGTCCCATGGTCAGATCTGATGCAAGCTACATTACTTCCCATCTTCACTTGGATCTTCTTGACAAAAGCAATAAATACTTGGAAGGTTTCATCCTTGGTTTTGAGAAATAGGGTCCAAGTGAATCTGGAGTAGTCGTCCACTATCACAAGGATATATCTCTTTCCTCCTCTGCTTGGCAACCCCATAGGTCCACATAGATCCATATGAAGAAGATCAAGTGGCCTTGAGGTACTAACTTCCTTTTTGGGATTGAATGAGGATCTGACATGCTTTCCTTTTGCACACGCATCACACACATTGTATTCCTTGAAGCTTGACTTGGGCAGACCACGAACCAGGTCCTTTTGGACTAGTTTGTTCAGTAGTGAAAAGCTTGCATGCCCCAGCCTTCTGTGCCATAATTCGACATCATCATCAACATCTCTTAGACAGCTGAGATCACCACTCTGTAGGGACTAAAAATCAGCAACATAGATGTTCTTGTATCTATTGGCCACTAATACCACTTCACCAATCACAAGATTTGTGACTGTGCATATTTTTGACACAAATTCCACCTTGTTTCCCTTGTAACATATCTGAGAGACACTCAACAGGCTGTACTTCAGACCATTGACATAGTACACATTTTCAATGGAGTGAGAGAGTGACTTGCCAATCCTTCCAACTCCCAGAATGTATCCCTTTTTGCCATTTCCAAAGGATACACTCCCTCCTTGCAGGTCCTTCAGTGAAAGGAAATCGATTGTGTTTCCAGTCATGTTCTTTGAGCAGCCACTATCCAGGTACCATTGTTGGCTGCTCCCCTTCACTGCTCCCTGCACAAGAAAATCAAGGGTTAGATTTAGGAACCCAAGCAAGTTTGGGTCCCTTGTAGTGAGGAAAGGGGTGAATGAGAGTTCTTTTAGTCCAGGCAGGCATCATGCGTTTTCTATATGAGAGACCATGTGCTCTAGCAGTAGTTACTTTCTTAGCAAAAACTTTGTTTTTCTGTTGAGACTGAACCCTAGCCTTGAAGTTTTCCTTAAGGTGCCCATTGTTACCACAATGAGTACAAAGCCAATTATCGGGTATAGTAGCATACTTGCTATGAGGGTTGGAGGGAGTCTTTTCCCTTTGAAATCCAATTCCCTACCTGTTTCCCCCATTATTTATGTACATGGCAGTGATAGCATCAGAGGACCAGGTCCATTTGAGTGATTTTTCAAGATCACTCTTGACTCTTCCTAGTTCTTCCTGAAGTTGTTTGTTCTTTTCAAGTTCAATACACAGTCTAGACTTCACTTTCTTCATTTCATCTTCAAGCCTAAGATGTGTTTCATTAGCAACTTCCTTACCTTTGTGAAGAGTCTCATGCCTACCCTCTCCTTTCAGTTCCTTAACTGTGTCATTCAGATCAACTACTACTGCTAGTAGGTCATCTCTATCAAGCTCAGTGTTAGCAACTCTTTGGTCAAGACATATTTTTCTTTTTCAACATTCTCAATAGTTTCTTTCAAATCTACCACAATGACTACTAGGTCATGTCTAGATTGTTCTGCTTCTCCTAATTCCACAATTAGAGCATTTTTATCATTTATAAGACTGTGGTATGCATCTATTAAAACATTTGCCAAAGACATGAGTTTTTTAGGAGAACAAGATTTCAAATTTCTCTGAACATCCAGAAAATTTACCTCACCATCATCGTTGTCATCTTTATCATCATCAGACTAAGCCATCAAGGCAAATATAGAGTCATATTCAGTTGCTTCACTTTCTACTGCCATCATTGAACTGTCACCATGATCATTATCTTCTTCAGATTTGCTGGAGGAGTCTTCCCATGCAACAAGAGCTTGGTTCACAACATTGTCAGCGACATTCTTTCTCTTGAAGTGTTTATCAAGAATCGAGTTCCTCTTGGATACTTTGTCTGTGTTGTGCTTGAATTGATCTTGCTTTAGGAGGGGACAGTCCTTGATGAAGTGTCCTGGCTTGCCACATTTATGACATAGGTCATAATTTTTTGACTTGCTAAAACTGGCCCTTTTTGGAATGCCTCCATTTATGCGAACCATTTTCTGAAATCTTTTTGTCAAGTAAGCCATATCACCATCCTCACCACTTGAATCATTGTTGTCTGTCTTGAGGACTAGGTTCTTCTCTCTTTTGGGCTCTCTTCTTTCATTGTCCTTCTTTTTATTCATTTCATATGTTTTCAGATTGCCAACAAGTTCATCAATGGTCAGTTTCTGCAAGTCCTTTGCCTCTGTGATAGCATTCACTTTGCTTTCCCAGGAACTGGGCAGTACACTAAGTATTTTCCTGACAAGTTTGTTTCTTGGAATAATTTCTCCAAGAGAGTGAAGCTCATTTATGATAGATGTGAAGTGAGTATGTATGCCTTGGATGGATTCATCATCCTTCATCCTGAAGAGCCCGTATTCAGTTGTGAGCATGTCGATCTTGGATTGCTTGACCTGTGTTGTTCTTCGTGAGCTGTCTGGAGAGCTTCCCAGATTTTATTGGCTGACTGGCATGCCGATATCCTGTTGTATTCATCAATACCAATGCCACAAACGAGATTTTTTTTGCAAGAAAATTATTTTCTATGGCTTTTCGGTAGGCGTCATTGAATTCTTTACTTGTTTTGGGAATGGTTACAGCAGGGTCGCCACTGGTTTTGTGGGAATGAAGGGTCCATCACAGATGATGTCCCAGAGCTCGGAATCTTCAACCATGATGAAGTCGTGCATCCTGGTCTTCCACCATCCATAATACTGGCCATTGAACCTTGGTGACCTGTAGGTAGACTGACCTTCTTCAAAGTTTGGTGGAGCAGCCATGAGGATCCTTTCTAGGTGTTAGCCTGATAGAAAGAACTTGCTCTGATACCAATTGAGAGAATTAGATGGTCCACCAAACTATATAGAGAACCAGGTTCTCTATTAGTTTTCACAGATTACACACACACAACAGTAAGTAAATGTGTCATGACCCAAAGTTTTCACCTTCGAGACCATGATGGCGCCTAACATTTTCACTTGCTAGGCAAGCCAACATTAGAATAATGCTAGCCAATTTTTAAATAATTTTAAATTAATTAATAACAAATAAACAAATGCGGAATTAAGTTTCGAAATAGAGTGAATAATCCATAATAATAGCGATGTCTAAGTACCATCCCAGAACTGGTGTCACAAGTGCACGCGCTACTAGAATAATATAAATAAAGGTCTGAATAAAATTCAAGTTGTTTGGAAAATAATACACAGCTAAGATAAGGTAGAAGGGGACTTCAGAACTACGAACGCTGTGCAGATATATCTCAAGTCTCCTCTGAGTAACTGAATCCGAGCACGTCTACGGTACGCCGCTGGGTCCAACTCCAAAATCTGCACAAGAAGTGCAGAGTACAGTATGAGTACAACCGACCCCATGTACTCAGTAAGTGTCGAGTCTAACATCGACGAAGTAGTGACGAGGCATTGACAAGAGACGTACGTAAACGACCTGTACAAGTATAAACAAATACGAAGCAACAATAATACAATAAATAATAATTTATAAATTGGGAGGGAACATGCAAAGGAGAATGATATAATAATTTCAGCAGGAGAAGTATCACTTAGCAGCCAATTAATTCATCAACAATAAAATGAGCAATTGATAATATGAAAATGGCACGACACCACCCTTCGTGATTTTACTCTCTTTTGGCACGGCATCACCCTTCGTGCTTTTACACTCTCTGAAATTGACACGGCATCACCCTTCATGCTTTTATTCTCAAAATTTACACGGCATCACCCTTCGTGCTTTTACTCTCAAAATTTACACGGCATCACCCTTCGTGCTTTTACACTCTTTCTCACCATATTCAACAATAATTAAATCAATAAAATTTCATGAATAATGATCAAATAATCAATAATGAACTTAAACACGAATATCTTAATTAAATAAGCAATTATTCAAAATAAAATAAATTCTTTTGGCATGCTTTGACTCAACCACAACGCATAAATACTTGTCACCTCACAGATACGTTGTATCCGCATATTAAATCACATAGCAAATAAATAAATAAATCCTACTCCCTCAAGTCAAGGATAACAACGACACTTATCTCGCTTTGCAACCAAATTCAAGAATCCAATAAACTTTTGCCTCGCGAATTCGTATCTGAAATCCTCAAATCTAGTCATAAACAATCCAATATACTCAATACAAATCGTAGAAATTAATTTCATATGAATTTACTAATTTTTCAGATTAAAATCCTAAATTCATCTAAAACATTATCAGTGGGGACCACGTCTCGAAACTCAGAAAAACTTACAAAATCCGAACACCTGTTCCGAGGCGAGTCCAACCATATAAAAATTATCAAATTCCGATGTCAAATGGACCTTCAAATCTTAATTTTTTATTTTTGGAAAGTTTTACAAAAAATTCTAATTTCTTCCATATAAATCCGAGATAATGAATATAGACATGGATTTATGAAATATAATCACTTTTAGCTATAAAACACTTACCCAATTCAAAGTCGTGAAAAACTCCTTCAAATCGTCCAAAAACCGAGGTTTTAAAACCCAAACGAAATGAAGAAAAATGGCCATTTTCGACCCCTTAATGTCCTGTCCAGTTCTGCATTTGCGGAAAATGGGCCGCATTTGCGGCTGCGTAGAAGCGCAAGAAGGAGCCGCAGAAGCGACGAGGTGCGCATTTGCGATCGGCTGGCCGCAGAAGCAATATCGCACCTGCGATCAAAGCTTCATAAAAGCGAAGCTTCCTTCCTAGACTCAACGTTGCAGAAGCGACAATTCCTTCGCAGAAGCGGGCTCGCGCCTGCACCAGAACCAGACCTGCGATTTTTACAAAAAGAAGTCTGAAACTCATCGAAAACTCACGCGAGCCCCTCGGAACCTCGTTCAAATATTCCAACAAGTCCCGTAACATAATGCGAACTTACTCGGGGTTTCAAATCACGTCAAACAACATCGAAATTGCAATTCACACCTCAATTCAGACTTTTGATTTTTCAAACTTTTCTATTTGCAAAACTCGTGCCAAAAGATATTAAACGAATCCGGAATGACTTCAAAATTGGAATACAAGTCATAAATGACATAACAGAGCTATTCCAATTTCTAGAATCGGATTCCGGCCCCGATATCAAAAAGTCAAATCCGTGGTCAAACTTGAAAATATTTAGCCTTTAAATTACTAGTTTCCTTTAAATGGCAATAACTTGAGCTAGGGACCTCCAAATTAAATTTCGGGCATACGCCCAAATCCCAAATTACGATACGGACCTACCAGAACTGTCAAAATACTGATTCGGGTCTATTTGCTCAAAATATGGACCAAAGTCAATTCAGTTGAGTTTTAAGGCTCTATTTCACATTTTAATCAATTTTTCATATAAAAACTTTCCGAAAAATTATACGGACTGCGTACACAAGTTGAGGAATGATAAATAGTGCTATTTGAGGTCTTAGAATACAGAAATAATTATTAAATTTAAAGATGACCCTTTGGGTCATCACATTCTCCACCTTTAAAACAAACGTTCGTCCTCGAACGGAATTAGAAAAGTACCTGAGCTGGAAAAAAGTGTGGATATTTACTCCGCATATCCGATGCGGACTCCCAGGTAGTTGTCTCTATTGATTGCTCTCTCCATTGCACCTGAACTGAAGGATAACTCTTAGACCTCAACTGTCGGACCTGCCGGG
Organism: Nicotiana tomentosiformis; assembly: GCF_000390325.3. Taxonomy (NCBI): domain Eukaryota; kingdom Viridiplantae; phylum Streptophyta; class Magnoliopsida; order Solanales; family Solanaceae; genus Nicotiana; species Nicotiana tomentosiformis. The sequence goes on along the minus strand of NC_090818.1, from coordinate 38,665,793 downwards.
CAAGAAGAGCTACTGTCTCCTCTTCATAAGTCAAATATTTGTCCAATTGAACTGAGCTGAAATCTAATACATGGGACGGATCAAAATGATATTTTCGGAGCATAGACACATGGAACACCAGATGAACTACTGATAAACTAGGTGGTAGTGCAAGCCTGTAGGCTACTTCACCCACCCTTTCAAGAATTTTAAAGGGTCCAATATACCTAGGGCTTAACTTGCCCCTCTTTCCAAACCTCATTACACCTTTCATAAGTGAAACCCGGAGCAATACTCTTTCTCCAACCATGAATGCAATATCACAAACCTTACGGTCGGCATAACTCTTTTGCCTAGACTGAGCTGTGCGAAGTCAATCCTGAATAATTTTGACCTTATCCAAGGCATCCTGTACCAAATCGGTACCCAACAACCGAGCCTCTTTCGGTTCAGACCAGCCAACTGGCAAACGACATCGCCTCCCGTACAATGCTTTATACGGAGCCATCTGAATGCTCGGCTGGTAGCTATTATTATAGGCAAACTCCGCAAGTGGCAAGAATTGATCCCAAGAACCTCCAAAGTCTATATCACAAGTTCGAAGCATATCTTCCAATATCTGAATTGTGCATTCTGACTGTCCGTCTGTCTGTGGATGAAATGATGCACTCAACTCAACCCGTGTGCCTAACTCATGCTGTACATCCCTCCAGAAGTGTGAAGTGAACTGTGTACCTCGATCAGAAATGATAGACACGGGCACACCATGAAGGCGGACAATCTCACGAATGTAAATTTTAGCTAACCGCTCTGAAGAATAGGTAACTGCCACTGGAATGAAATGTGCTGACTTAGTCAACCTGTCTACAATGACCCAAACTGCGGCAAATTTTCGCTGAGTCCGTGGAAGCCCAACAACATAATCCATAGTGATACGCTCCCACTTCCATTCAGAAATTTCTAACTTCTGAAGCAAAACCACCAGGTCTCTGATGCTCGTACTTAACTTGCTGACAATTCAGACACTGAGCTACATATGCAATTATATCCTTCTTTATTTTCCTCCACCAATAATGTTGCCGTAAATCTTGATACATTTTGGCAGCACCTAGATGAATAGAATACCTGGAACTGTGTGCCTCTTCAAGAATTAATTCACGAATCCCATTCACATTAGGCACACAAATACGATCCTGCATTCGCATAAATCCATCTTTCCCCACATCAACCTGTTTGGCATCACCGTGCCACACCGTGTCCTTAAGGACAAGTAAATAAGGATCATCATACTTCCTCTCTCTGATGCGCTCATATAAAGAAGACCGAGTGACTATGCAAGCTAGAACCCGACTTGGTTCTGAAACATCTAACCTCACGAACATATTAGCCAAAGTCTGAACATCTGCTGCTAACGGTCTCTCACCCATCGGAATATATGCAAGACTGCCCATACTCACAACCTTTTTACTCAAAGCATCGGCCAACACATTGGCCTTTCCGGGGTGATACAAAATAGTGATATCATAGTCCTTCAATAGCTCCAACCATCTTCTCTGCCTCAAATTGAGATCCTTTTGTTTGAACAGATATTATAAGCTACGATGGTCAGTAAATTCCTCACACGAGACACCATACAAGTAATGCCTCCAAATCTCAGAGCATGAACAATGGCTGCCAATTCTAAGGTATGAACAAGATAATTTCTCGTGAACTTTCAGCTGCCGCGACACATGAAATCACCCTGCCATCATGCATCAATACTGCACCAAGACCAACGCGAGATGCATCACAATACACCATATAAGATCCTGAACTTGTGGGTAATACCAACACTGGCGTCGTAGTCAAAGCAGTCTTGAGCTTCTGAAAGATCAACTCATACTTGTCTGACCATCCGAATGGAACACCTTTTCGGGTCAGTATGGTTAATGGGCTTGCTATAGATGAAAACCCCTCCACGAACTATCGATAATAACGTGCCAAACCTAGGAAACTCCAGATCTCTATAACTGAAGTAGGTCTAGGCCAATTCTGAACAGCCTCAATCTTCTTAGGATCCACTTTTATGCCTTCTGCCGATAAAACATGCCCCAAAAAGGCAACCGAGTCTAACCAAAATTCACACCTTGAAAATTTGGTATATAACTGATTATTCTTTAAAGTCTGAAGCACACTCCGAAGATGCTGCTCATGCTCCTCTCGACTGCTGGAGTAAATCAAGATATCATCAATAAATACAACCATAAAAGAATCAAAATAGGGCTTGAACACCCGATTCATCAAATCTATAAATGCTGCTAGGGCATGTGTCAACCCAAATAACATCACTAGGTATTTGTAATGCGCATACCGAGTCCAAAAAGCTGTCTTAGGGACATCAGATGCCCTAATCTTCAACTGATGGTAATAAGACCTCAGGTCGATCTTTGAAAACACCTTGGCATACTGAAGCCGATCAAATAAGTCATCAATTCTTGGCAACAGATGCTTGTTTTTTATAGTGGCCTTGTTCAACTGCCGATAATCTATACATATCCGCATTAAACCATCTTTCTTCTTTACAAATAACACTGGTGCACCCCAAGGTGAGACGCAAGGTCTAATGAATCCCTGATCAAGCAAGTATTGTAATTGCTCCTTCAATTCTTTCAATTCCGGTGGGGCCATATGGTATGGTGGAATAGAAATGGGCTGAGTGCCCGGAGCCAAATCAATATAGAAGTCAATATCCCTGTCGGGTGTGATCCCCGGCAAATCTGCAGGAAATACTTTCAGAAATTCACGAACAACTGGTACTGAGTCCATAGAAGGAACATCCGCATTGGGATCAGGAATATAATCCAAATAGGCTAGACACTCATTTTCGACCATACGTCGAGCCTTCATATATGAAATAACCCTGCTGGTAGAATGACCAAGAGTTTCTTTCCACTCTAATCGAGGTAACCCCGACATGGCTAGGGTCACCGTCTTGGCATGGCAATCCAATATAGCATAATAAGGTGACAGCCAATCCATACCCAAGATCACATGAAATTCTACCATATCAAGAAGTAGAAGATCCAAACTAGTCTCAAGACTCCTAATAGTAACCACACACGAACAAAAGACATGATCTACCACGATAGAATCTCCCACCGGAGTGGAGACACACACAGGAGCATTTAGAGAGTCACGCGGCATCACCAGATATGAAGCAAAATAAGAGGACACATAGGAATAAGTGGATCCTGGATCAAATAGAACAAAAGCAAACTGGAACAATACTTGTAATCACAGCATCGGATGATTCGGCCTCAAGCCTAGCTAGAAAAGCATAAAATCGGGGCTGGGGCCCACCACTCTGAACTGCGTCCCTAGGACGGCCTCTAACTGGCTTGCCTCCACCTCTAACGGCTTGACCCCCACCTCTAATGGTTTGACCTCTACCTCTAGCTGCCTGACCCCTACCTCTAGCTGGCTGAGCAAGTGGTGAAGCAACCGATGCTGGAATCGTAGCACGAGAACCCTGCTGATGCATGCTGCCCTGAGACTTGGGGCACAATCAAGCAATGTGCCTCAGGTCACCATAAGTATAACATGACCTCGGCTGCTATGACTGCTGACCCTGAAATTGTCACTGTCGACCTGGATAACCACCCTGAAAACTCTAGATCGGAGGTGCACTGATATAAGCTGGTGGTGCACTATAGAATGCCTGGAGCGCTGAATGAAATGGCCTGGGAGGATGAGCCTTACCAAAATTACCCCTGCCTCCAGACGAGGCACCACTGAACCCACTGAACTGTCGAGGCCTCATATCAAAACCCTGCCCTCTTTCCTGTGCAAGAACCATCTCGATCCTCCTAGCAACATTAGCAGTCGCCTGAAAGGAAATCTCACTTTCGGTCTCCTTGGCCATTTGAAGCCTAATAGGGTGAGTAAATCCCTCAATAAACCTCCTCACTCTCTCTCCCCGAGTAGGAATTAAAAGGAGAGCATGATGGGATATATCCCCAAAAAGGGATTCATACTGAGTAACAGTCATACTTCCCTGCTAGAGACGCTCAAACTGCCTGCGAAAATCCTCTCTCAATATGATAGGGAGAAACTTATCTAGAAATAGCCGTGAGAACTGTTCCCAAGTCAGTGTATGTGATCCAACTGGTCTGGTCAATGTATAATCTCTCCACCACCTCTTGGCAGAACACGTCATCTGAAATACAGCAAAATCGACCCTATTGGTTTCAACTATACCCATGTTCCGCAGCACCTCATGGAAACGGTCAAGATAATCATGTGGGTCCTCAGAAGGTGTACCACTGAAGTGGTCTGGAAAGAGCTTAGTAAACTTATCCAGTCTCAATAAGGCCTCAGAAGACATGGCGGGCCTATCACCGGCATGTGCCGTAACAACTGGCTGAACTACCCCAACTGGCAGGGCTGTTGGAGCCTGATACTGGGGATCCATCTGCTCCGGAGCGGGAGTACTGGTAGTTTGTGCTCCTCCCCCAGCCTGTGAAATGATTGGTGCCACTGGAAACATACCATTCTGGGCCACGCCCTCCATAACACTCACCAAACGGACTAGGGCATCCTGAAGAACTGGAGTAGCTATGAATCCTTCAGGGACCTGAACTGGTCAAACTGGTGCGGTCTGAACTGTAACCTCATCCTGAAGATCCACCTGAGGTTCTACAATAGGTGCTGCTGCTCGAGTTCTAGACTGAGCTCTACCTCTGCCTCTGCCTCTGCCTCGGCCTCAAGCACGACCTCGACCTCGACCTCTACCCCCGGTCATAGTTGCCACCGGGGGTTCTGGTCCCTGTCCATCAGTAGATGTATTAGGTGTTCTCACTATCTGCGAGAGAATAAGAATAGAATTGTTCAATCATCGATGATAGAATAAGATCGCATGACAGATTGAGAAAGAAGAGATATTGTTCCTAAACTTCATAGCATCTAAAAGATAAGTAGAGCTCCGTACCGATCCTTCAGACTCTACTAAGCTTGATCATGACTCGTGAGACCTAAGTAACCTATGGATCTGATACCAACTGTCACAACCCGAAGTTCCCACCTTCGGGACCATGATGGCGCCTAACATTTTCACTTGCTAGGCAAGCCAACGTTAGAATAAAGCTAGCCAATTTTTAAACAATTTAAAATTAATTAATAACAAAGAAACAAATGCGGAATTAAATTCTGAAATAGAGTGAATAATCCATAATAATAGAGATGTCTGAGTACCATCCCAGAATTGGTGTCACAAGTGCACGAGCTACTAGAATAATAAAAATAAAGGTCTGAATAAAATTCAAACTGTTTGGAAAATGATACACAACTAAGATAAGTTAGAAGGGGACTTCAGAGCTGCGAATATTGTGCAGCTATACCTCAAGTCTCCTCTGAGTAACTGAATCCGAGCACGTCTATGGTACGCCGCTGGATCCAACTCTAAAATCTGCACAAGAAGTGCAGAGTATAGTCTGAGTACAACCGGCCCCATGTACTCCGTAAGTGTCTAGTCTAACCTCGACGAAGTAGTGACGAGGCTATGACAAGACATGTACGTAAACGACCTGTACAAGTATAAACAAATACAAAGCAACAGTAATACAATAAATAACAATTTATAAATTGGGAGGGAACATGCGAAAGGAAATGATATAATAATTTCAGCAGGAGAAGTATCACTTAGCAGCCAATTAATTCATCAACAATAAAATGAGCAATTGATAATATGAAAATGGCACGGCACCACCCTTCGTGCTTTTACTCTCAAAATTTATACGGCATCACCCTTCGTGCTTTTACTCTCAAAATCTACATGACATCACCCTTCGTGCTTTTACTCTCAAAATCTACACGACATCACCCTTCGTGCTTTTACACTCTTTCTCACCATATTCAACAATAATTAAATCAATAAAAAGTTCATGAATAATGATCAAATAATCAATAATGAACTTAAACAGTAATATCTTAATTAAATAAGCAATTATTCAAAATGAAATAAATTCTTTCGGCATGCTTTGACTCAACCACAATGCATAAGTACTCGTCACCTCAAATATGCGTTGTATCCGCACATTAAATCACGTAGCAAATAAATAAATAAATCCTACTCTCTCAAGTCAAGGTTAACCACTATAGTTACCTCGCTTTGCAACCAAATTCAAGAATCCAATAAACCTTTGCCTCGCGAATTCGTATCTGAAATCCTCAAATCTAGTCATAAACAATTCAATATACTCAATACAAATCATAGGAATTAATTTCATATGAATTTACTAATTTTTCGGATTAAAATCCGAAATTCATCTCAAAAATCATCAGTGGGGCTCATGTCTCGAATCTCAGAAAAACTTACGAAATCCGAACACCTGTTCCGAGGCGAGTCCAACTATAAAATAATTATCAAATTCCGATGTCAAATGGACCTTCAAATCTTAATTTTTCATTTTTGGAAAGTTTTACAAAAATTCCAATTTCTTCCATCTAAATCTGAGATAAATGATGAATATAGACATGGATTTATGAAATATAATTACTTTTGGTTATAGAACACTTACCCAATTCAAGGTCGTGAAAAACTCCTTCAAATCGCCCAAAAATTGAGGTTTTAAAACCGAAACAAAATGAAGAAAAATGGCCATTTTTGGCCCCTGGATGTTTTGCCCAGTTTCGCATCTGTGGAAATTGGGCCGCATTTGCGCCTGCGCAGAAGCGCAAGAAGGAGCCGCAGAAGCGACGAGGTGCGCATTTGCGATCGGCTGGGCGCAGAAGCGGTATCGCACCTGCGATCAAAGCTTCGCAGAAGTGAAGCTTCCTTCCCAGCCTCAACGTCGCAGAAGCGACATTTCCTTCGTAGAAGCGGGCTCGCACCTGCGGACAAAATTGCGCAGGTGCGACACACCATAACCAGACCTGCAATGTTTACAAAAAAAGTCTGAAACTCGACTGAAACTCACCCGAGCCCTTTGGGACCTCGTTCAAATATTCTAACAAGTCCCGTAACATAATGCGGACTTACTCAGGGTTTGAAATCACATCAAACAATATCGAAATTGCAATTCACACCTCGATTAGGACTTTAGATTTTTTAAACTTTTCGATTTGCAAAACTCGTGCCAAAACATATTAGACGAATCCGGAATGACTTCAAAATTGGCACACAAGTCATAAATGACATAAATGAGCTATTTCAATTTTTAGAATCGAATTCTGGTCCCGATATCAAAAAGTCAAATCCGTGGTAAAACTTGAAAACCTTTAGCCTTTAAATTCCTAGTTTCCATTAAACGACCATAATTTGAGCTAAGGACCTCCAAATTAAATTTCGGCCATACGCCCAAGTACCAAATTACGATACGGACCTACCAGAACTGTCAAAATACTGATCCAAGTCCGTTTACTCAAAATGTTGACCAAAGTCAACTTTGTTGAGTTTAAGGCTCTATTTCACATTTTAATCAATTTTTTAAATAAAAACTTTTCAAAAAATTATACAGACTGCGCACGCAAGTCGAGGAATGATGAATAGTGCTATTTGAGGTCTCATAACATAGAAATAATTATTAAATTTAAAGATGACCTTTGGGTCATCACAAAAATGACACTGAGAGTTTTTACGTGAAATATTCCCAGCTCACGGGGTTAAAAATCACGACCTACCCTTGTAGGATTTCAACTTCACTACTGGGCAAACTTTTAGATTACAACCTATTGTAACCTAGGAATTAATTTTTTATCCCTCACCAACTTGTAACAATCCTATTACAAGCCACTTTGTAATACCTCTATTCCAAAGACTTTACAACTCGACTAACTCTAGCCAAGACACAAACACAATGGTTTATAATTTACAAAGAGTTTCCTACACAATGCTTCTAAGTAAGCTAAGTAGGAATTATAAGTAAGAACTTTGACAAAGGTACAACTCAACTAAGAACATATAATAACTTGATATGGGGAACTCGCCCGTAGCAGTGTTGTTCTTTGTTCTTGATGCATTTGAGAATTATTTTTTGGATGATCAATTACTGTGGTAGTGCTTGAGTGAATTCTCTAAGTGTTCAAGTGATGTTTTGTCTTTGGTTTAATGTTAATATAACATTGATGACATCACTTGAATTATATAAGCAACTTGGGTACAAAATCCTTCCCAATGGAGTTGACTGCTACACTGTGTTGTACTGTTGCGTGTGCAGGCAGCCACTTTTCAGCTATTGGAGGGTTGACTGGTACGATCACCAGGGGAACTGATATCCATTTGTTCCCCTTGTTGATTCTTTAGCTTCTGAAAGACTAACGAAACTCTCAAGCTTAAGTTTGGTTATTTTTACATGCTTGAGAATGTGTATCGGGTTTCTTATCTGGTTCTTGACATTAAGTTTGTTAGATCATCAAAACATAAAACAAGGTACTTATAACCTATCATATCCCATACAACAACCACCCCAAACATTCGTTCCTTGTATTCAACACAGATCACTGATAGCTCCAACAATGCCACTCTATGCACAAGCTTCACCTTATCACCCACTCACTCCTCCGACGAGTCCACTCCACCAATCCAGTTCACCTCCATATGTACAAGACGAAATAGCACAACTGGAAGTAGTAGTAGCAATGGCAGAGATACGTAAAACAAGGCCCATCCTGTGTTACCTAAATGGGGACAAAACCTACACCCTCAAAGAACATTATGAAAGAAAAGTGATCATCGCTTGCCCACCGGAACTACAAAGTTGTTCCCTAAACATACATGCCACACGTAATCTGGAGGCAGGGCAATTTGCTATAGTCTTGATCCCAGCACTGACTTCAACGATACAACTATTGGAGAGGGAGGAATAGCCATCTTCACCACACAACCTCAATAATAAATACATGAAATTCATCAATATGGAACTGCGGGGGGAGCTCAATCACCAAAATTCAGACGAATATTTCGATCCATGCTCAACTACCACAACCCAACTTTGGTTGCACTGCTCGAAACGCATTTGCACGATCAAGACAGTCTCAAAACTGAGTTTGGGTTAACACACATGGCTCAATCACCAGCTAAAGGCCTATTTGTGGGACTTGCACTGCTTTGGAAAAATGATATGCTCAAACTCGACCAAGTTGCAGTTACACGCCAAGAAATACACTACATTGTCCAGGTACCTCCAAACCCTAACACTTGGCTATTATCGGTTATTTACGCTAAAAATGACTTATTTGCATGAAAGATCTTATGGGATAATCTAAAAGCTTTGCATGATCAACTAAAAATGCCTTGGATAGCCGGAGGAGATTTTAACGAAATAATTAAAGCTATTGAAAAATATGGAGGTTTAGATATTAATAGTAGGAGATGTGATAATTATTTACAATGCCTTAATTATTGTAACCTAGTTGATCTAGGTTATACGGGTAGTAGATTTACGTGGTCAAACAATAGACACATTAAACATCGAATACTAGAAAGATTGGATAAATGTGTAGCTAATTACGAGTGGCTAAACATGTTTCCGGAAGCATGTGTACAACACCTACCACGAACGCACTCCGACCATTGCCCATTATTACTAAACCTTCATAAGCATAAATCTCCTAACGATAAAATATTTCGTTTTGAAACAATCTGGACTACACATCCATAGTTTAATTCTATAATTACTAACAATTGGACACCAAATAAATATGTACTCACCGCTATAACTGATTTTACAAAAGATATCTTGGAATGGAATCAAACCACGTTTGGAAATACTTTTAAAAATAAAAAAATACTGCTAGCACGACTACAAGGCATAGTGAATTCTCCAAATACACTACAAGTTAGTTTCTACAAAATCTAGAACATGATTTAATTGGCTAATATAATGATATCCTAAAATTGGAAGAAGAATTTTTAAACTCAAATCTAGAATAAATTGGCTTCAAGATGAAGATTCCAACACTAAATTTTTTCACCTTACTACATTACAAAGGCGTAGGCATAATCGTATTACTGCGCTAAAAGACTCAGCGGGTAATTGAATTTTGGACCAACAAGAGATAAATATCTCAATTGAAAATTATTACCAAAACTTATACACTACTGTTCACAATCACAACACACATCCTACTTACACAGCTACTTACAATGCCATCAATAATCAAGATTTTTCCAAATTGGCTTCCTCTATCACTCAACTGGAAATCACCAATGCCCTCCAATCCTTTCAACCGTTAAAGGCACCTGGGCCAGACGGATTACACCCATACTTCTACCAAAATTATTGGGCCAAAGTGGGCCCATCCGTAATTCCATTTTGTATGGAGGTATTTCGTACACAACAAATACCACAGGAGGTGAATAAAATATACCTATGCCTTATCCCTAAGGTGCAACATCCAACCTCAATTACTCTGTATCGCCCTATAAGCCTTTGTAACACCCTTCACAAACTAGTCACAAAAATTATAGTAAATCGTATTAAACCCATCCTATCAAGCCTCATAAGCCCAGAACAATCATCCTTCCTAAAACATCGTAGAGCATCTGACAATGCAATCATCGTGCAAGAGATCATGCACTATTTTAGGAAAAAGAAGGGTGCTCAAGCATCTTTTCTCCTTAAATTAGACCTTGAAAAAGAATTTGACAAATTGGAATGTGAATTTATACATGACACCCTCCAGTACTTTAATTTCCCAAAATACTTGATTAAATTAATTATGTCTTGCATTACCACCACCTCCATCTCAATCCTAATCAATGAAGCACCCACAACTTTTTTCACTCCCTCAAGAGGCATCTGTCAAGGAGACCCCTCTCACCCTACATATTCATTCTATGTATTGAGATGCTATCCCGTAAAATACATGCAGAAATGGATTACAGGAAATGACACCCTATAAAATTATCCAGACAAGGTCCCCCAATCTCCCATTTCATTTTTGCTAACGACATAACTTTAACATCTAAATTAACAACACAGAGCATCAATTCGATAATAGACATACTGAATCTCTTTACAAAAGCTTCAGGCCAAACCATTAACTATACCAAATCAAAAAAATTCTTTTCCAAGAATGCCTCCATGGAGGATAAAGATAATGTGCTAAATTCCTTTCACATGCGAGAGGGTTCAAATTTTAAAAAATACCTAGGATACCTAACCTCAAAGAAAACCACAATTAAAGAAAACGTCAAATTCGATTCAAAGACAACACTATAGATTTATTTATTTATTTATTCCGTTAGTTTTATTTTTTAGATCTAGAATAAATTATCTTTAAGTTGAGATAACTCTTACTCAGTCACTGTTTTCGACCGTTAGTTCAGTGCCGGCTCCAACGTGACGGGCAGTCCAGGTAATCCCTCCCACACTCCCCTCGCCCCACACCCCTCTCTTTCCTCCACCTCTATTCTCACTCCCCCACCCCCTCTCTTTCTTCCCCTTTCCTCTTCTCCCCCCATTCTTAACACAACAACAGATTTTCGGCGAACGACGAGCAGTCCAACGACTACCTCACGCCGACGTCGTTCCTTTTGTCTTCGCTTATTTATACCTTTCTCTGTCTGCTGCGTCTCTACTTCGAGTTCAATTGGGGCACTTGTGGTGAGGGTGACAGCCCTACCATCATCTATTTTTCTTGATTTCGTGGTGTGTTGTGAGTACTGCAGGTACCATTTTTGTGGATGTTTGGTGACGGGAGGGAGGCACACGCGCAAAAGCAGCAAAGCAGGTTGGTTGGCAGGAACAAGAACAAAACATCGGGTTCTACAGCATCGAGAGTATACCAAGTCGAAAGTCCAGATTATATTTACGGGAATTGGTACCTCCCGCCTCCTGCTTCTCTCTCTCTTGTCTTAGTTGATTTGTTGTCGTAGCAGTACGTAATTAGTTTAGTCAATTTAGTAGTAGACCTATATTCCCATTTTTGACATAGACTTCCGTAGGTATAACGACTGTGATTTGTAATGGCAATGCAGGGTCATGTCCTCGGGGAGGGTAGGTGGTGGGTAGTGGGTCGGGGATTAGGGCAAGGGTCAGGGGGTGGGACGGGGCCCATAGGGGGTAAGGGGAACAAGGGTGCCTATAGATTGAGAATTGGATCATGGAATATAGGGACATTGACGGGTAAGTCTATAGAGCTGGCGAAGATTCTCCAGAAAAGAAAGGTAAATATAGATTGTGTTCAGGAGATTAGGTGGGTAGGATCGAAGGCCAGAAATGCCGACGGGTATAAGTTGTGGTACTCCGGAGGTGTGAAGGGCAAGAACGAAGTGGGTATTTTGGTGGATAGGGAGCTTAGAGAGTCAGTGGTAGAGGTTAGGCGTGTGTGTGATAGATTGATGGCGCTTAAGTTAGTAGTTGGATGAAGCACTCTGAATGTCATTAGCACTTATGCGCCGCAAGTGGTCTTGGACGAGGAGGTGCGGGGTACTCCGCCTACGGAGAAGTTATTTATATGAGGGGATTTCAATGGGCATATTGGGTCGTCTGCTAGTGGCTATGGTGAGGTACACAGTGGCTTCTACTGTGGGGTTAGGAACGGAGGAGGCACTTCATTGTTGGATTTCGCTAGAGCTTTTGAGTTGGTGATTGTCAACTCTATTTTTTCAAAGAATGAGGAGAATTTGATTACTTTTCGGAGTATGGTGGCTAAGACTCAGATTGATTATCTTCTCCTCAGGAGGTGTGATAAGGGGTTGTGCGAGGATTGTAAGGTGATCCCGAGTGAGAACCTCACGACACAGCATAGACTCTTGGTGATGAACATCAGTATCTTGATAAAGAGGAAGAAAAGTTTTTTACGGGGTCAACCAAGGATCAGGTGGGGAGCCTTGACTAAGGATACTGCGCTGGAGTTGGAAGGGAAGTTGGCGACGATGAGATCTTGGAAGAGTGGTGGAGATGCTAGCGGTAAGTGGACGGCGACGATGGATTGTATAAGGGAGGCGGCGAGAGAGGTATTAGGGGTCTCGAAGGGATTCTCAGGTAGGCACCGAGGTGACTGGTGGTGGAATGACGTGGTCCATAGTAAAGTGGAAGCAAAGAAAGCGGATTACCTTAAGTTAGTGGAGAGCACCGACGGGGAGCAGATGAGATCGAACAGAGAAAGGTATAAGGAAGCTAGGAGGGAGGCAAAAGTAGCGGTCACAGAGGCTAAGACGGTTGTGTTTGGGCGGCTGTATGAGGAATTGGTGGGTGAAAGTGGGGACAAGAAGTTATTTCAGCTGGCCAAAGCGAGAGAGAGGAAGACTCGTGATCTGGAGCAAGTGAGGTGTATCAAAGACGAGGAAGGTCGTGTATTGATGGAAGAAGCCCAAAGTAAGCAGAGATGGCAGTCGTATTTTCATAGACTTCTGAATGAAGAGGGAGACAAAAACATTGAGTTAGGGGAATTGTGGCACTCTGAAAGTCACCAAGACTTTAGGTACTGTGGGCGTATTGAGGTGGAGGAGGTCGTGGGAGCAATGCATAAGATGAGCCAGGGCAAAGCGACTGGACCAGACGAGATTCCAGTGGAATTTTGGAGGTATGTGGGTAGAGCAGGTTTGGAGTGGCTGACTAAGCTATTTAATGTTATTTTCAGGATGAAGAGGATGCCAGATGAGTGAAGGTGGAGTACGATGATCCCGCTGTACAAGAACCAAAGGGATATCCAGAATTGTAACAACTATAGGGGTATTAAGTTACTAAGTCATACCATGATAGTTTGGGAAAAAAGTGCTGGAAGGGAGGGTAAGGAGGGCAGTGTCAATATCAGATAACCAGTTCAGGTTCATGCCAGGTCGTTCTACAACAGAAGATATCCACCTTATCAATAGGTTGGTGGAACATTACAGAGATAAGAAGAGGGATTTGCACATGGTATTTATTGATCTAGAGAAGGCGTATGACAAGGTCCCTAGGGACATTCTTTGGAGATGCCTGGAGGTGAAAGGTGTGCCGATAGCTTATATTAGTGCAATAAAGGATTTGTATGATGGAGCTAAGACTCGGGTAAGGACTGTGGGAGAAGACTCAGAGCCTTTTCCGGTGGTATGGGGTTACACCAAGGATCTGCGCTCAGCCCGTTCTTATTTGCTCTGGTGATGGACGCACTGACACACCATATTCAAGGGGAGGTGCCATGGTGTATGTTATTCGCTGATGATATAGTTCTGATTGATGAGACGAAAGGCGGTATGAATGAGAGACTGGAGGTATGGAGGCAGGCCCTGAAGTCTAAAGGTTTCAAGTTGAGTATGACTAAGACGGAATATTTGGAGTGTCAGTTCAGTGAGGGGTCGGGGGAAGCGGGCGTGGAGGTGACGCTTGACTCGCAAGTCATCCCTAAGAGAGAGAGTTTCAAGTATCTAGGGTCAATTATCTAGGGAGACAGGGAGATTGACGGGGATTTCATGCACCGTATCGGGGTGGGGTGGATGAAATGAAGGTTAGCATCTGGAGTCCTGTGCGACAAGAAGGTGCCACTGAAACTTAAAGGTAAGTTCTATAGAGCGGTGGTTAAAACGGCCATGTTGTATGGAGCTGAGTGTTGGCCAGTTAAGAATTCTCATATCCAGAAGATGAAAGTAGCCGAAATGAGGATGTTGAGATGGATGTGTGGGCACACTAGGCTGGATAAGATTAGGAATGAATATATTTAGGAGAGGGTGGGCGTGGCTCACATGGACGTCAAGATGCGGGAAGCGAGGCTTAGATGGTTCGGACACGTGTGGAGGAGGAGCCTAGAGGCCCCGATTAGGAGGTGTGAACGGTTGACTTTGACAGGTACGAGAAGAGGTAGAGGGCGACCTAAGAAGTTTTGGGGCGAGGTGATCAGGCAAGACATGTCGCAACTTCAGATTTCCGAGGACATGACCCTGGATTGGGAGGTATGGAGGTCAAGCATTAGGGTTGTAGGTTAGGGGGTAGTTGAGCATTTTTCCAGCTAGTCTGATAGAGTTTGGTCTAGGTCTGCTAGCGGTTGTTGTTCATCACACGATTTTTATTTCCATAATTTATTTTTTAATTTTATTATTGACATACTTATTGCCCATCCACTTATTTGTTGTCTCTTACGGTGCTGATTCTATTTGTCTGGTTTATGTTGTTGTTACAAATCTTTTGTCTCTGAGCCGAGAGTCTCCCGAAAACAGCCTCTCTATCCCCGGATAGGGGTGAGGTCTGCGTACACTCTACCCTCCTCATACGTCACTAGTGGGATTACTATTGGGTTGATGTTGCTTTTGTACCTAGGATACCTTATATTAAACAAATGTCCTACTAATTCAAACTTCCAATTCCTCCTTGACAACTTTAAAAACAGACTTGCCCGATGGAAGACCAACATGTTAACAATTGTTGGTAGAACTACTTTAATAAAGGCTACACTAAACTGTTTGCCAAATCATGTTATGCAGCTTATTAAGTTACCAACCCAAATAACAAATCAATTAGAACGTTATCAAAGAAACTTTCTATGGGGCACCACACCACAGAAACGCAAACTTCATCTAATTAAATGGGAGACAATCCAATCTACAAAATAAAGTGGTGGTCTGGGAATCCAAAACCTAACTGATAAAAATAACACGCTACTTGGGTCACTAGCTTAGCGATTGTTCCGCGCCCCTTCCTCCTATTGGGCTTCAATCCTTATATCTAAATACTCTGGGCTACGTGGTCCTACTGACATGTCTACTTCTTGGAAAGCCATAAAACATGGATGGTCCTTTTGCCAAAAAGGACTAACCTGGAACATAGCAAATGGTAATCATATCAACTTCTGGACGGAACCCTGGTTAGGCCCTAATTTTATCCTACGTAGCCTAATTGAAGGTCCTCTACCCCTAAATGAACAAACATCCACATTAGCGTAAAGTCACTTTACTGTAAAGTCACTTTACCACCAATTGCACGATACAAACGGAAATCATTCAAATGGTTATGGAAACTTCAACTACCTCCGAAACTAAAACATTTTCTTTGGCTCATGGGTCACCATAGATTACCTACAACAAACTACCTCCACAAAATACATATCACCACAACTTCAATTTGGTCATATGCCAGTCACATGATTAAACTATACATCACCTTTTTTTTCACTGTCCACCAGCACAAATGGGATGGAACCAACTGGGTATAAACCACAATGAAGGAGGACTGCAAAGTTTCCATGAACACACCTCACTCAAACTATCAAACTTCATTTTAAAGAAGCCTACAATTCCTGGACAAGTCCACCACCACATCCTCATTCCCTAAGCTCTATGGCACATATGGAAATGTAGGAATCGTAATATTTTCGAAGGAACACACCACTATCCTACCCTTCCTAATATTATAAGACAAGTCTTTGAGTACCAATATCTAATTGCAAACACCAATATTTGCACCACCCAGCCCACCCAAAATTACGCCAAATGGTACCCTCCAAATCCGGGATATTTTAAGCTAAATACTGATGGAGCATGTAAAATCATACAATCAAAAAATGTTCTTGGCGGAGTATTCAGAGACTCAACAGGCCACTGGATACTAGGGTATATAGACGAGAGAAAAACGGGGAACCATACATATATGGAACTCACTGCACTCCTTGAAGGATTACAAATTGCCCTAAGTCACCAACTGAAACCACTGGAAGTTAACGTTGACTCAACAGAGGTAATTTCCCTACTTCAATCCCACAGTCTACAATACTCATCAATCCTACATGAATGCAGGTATCTGTTACACAAACTGGGTAGGCCTCGAGTGATACACATTACACACATACAGGGAACAAAGTCGGGTAGCAGATAAACTGGCAAAACATGGAGCAACTTTGGATAATGGTGCTCTAACTACTATCATATGGCAGCCGCCACCTTTTGTTTTACAAGATTTGCTAGAAGATCAGCAGGGAACGCCACACTCACGCAGATCAGCTATACCAGAACAACTGGAGCCACCCTCTTTTTGTTTAGATATGCTGGCAAATGATTGTAATATTAACCATGGATCTTTTTGTAACACAGTACCAATGGGCCACAGTGCTCATCACCCTTTTTGTAACACAGTGCCAACTGGGCACATTGCTCCCTGTAATGTTACGTAATTTATAATATAAGTTCCTTTGGTTGACAAAAAAAAAAAGATTTTTGGAATGAATCCCTACCATTTAACAAACGTAGATTTTACTTTATTAATTAAAAAAAAATAATCTTTTATCCTCTTATATTAGGTGGATGATAAGACACATAGCAAACCTCTTCAAAGATTAGGAAAATTAAATATTCTAAATTTTTACATTAAAAGTTTACTTACCAAAATTTCCGAGATATGCACCTTATACAGCCAAACCACAAAAGAACATGACAAATAAAATTGGACGAGCGTGCGTCATTCAGTAATTCGTAAAGCACTTTCTCTCCCACTTATTGTAACGACCCGACTGGTCGTTTTGCTTTCTAGATCTCCGTTCCCTTAAATAAAATCCCCCGTATGTGTTTTTACTATTTTATAACTTGCGGGGATGGTTAGTTCGGGTTTGGCAGAGTTCGGGTTGAAATCGGAACTCTTAGTTCCTTAATATTGGCTTAAAAGGGTTGAGTTTGACTTGGGTCAATATTTGTAGTAAACGACCTCAGAACTGGAATTTGACGGTCCCAATAGGTTTGTATGATGATTTTGGACTTGGGCGTATGTTCGGACCGGATTTTGGATGAACCGGGAGCGTTTCGGCACTTAATATTGAAAGTTGGCACATTGAAGGTTCTTCATGTTCTTTGAATTTGGTTTGGAGTAGGTTTTAGTGTTATCGAGATCTGTTTGGGATTCCGAGCCCGGGAATAGTTCCATATGGTGATATAAGACTTTCACGCAAAATTTGATGTCATTCCGAGTAGATTAAGTATGATTCGAAGCGTTCGGAGTAAGATGGAAAAACTTAAAATTCATAAGTTGATTCGATTGGTTTTGGGGTGCGATTCTTAGTTTTGATGTTGTTTTACACATTCCGAGGATGCGAGCGAGTCCATTTTATGTTTAATAACTTGTTGGTATATTTAATCGAGGCCTCGGGGACCTCGTATAGGGTTCGGAGGGTCGACGAAGCTAGATTGCTCTTTGGAGAAGAGCTAAAGGTGGCTAGCATCTGGTGCATTCGTACCTGCGGTGGGAAGGGCCGCAGGAGCCGCGTCTCGTTCGCAGAAGATGAAAGGGATGGAGTCAGCGAGGTCCGCAGAAGCGAACTTGCTTCTGCGATGAAAGGGTTCGCATGTGCGGAGTGAGGCAGTCTGGCCATGGTCGCAGGTGCGCGAGGCGAGCCGCATAAGCGATATCGCAGATGCGAGATTTGGCCACATGTGCGGCTGGGCGTGGCTCGTGCGTGTTCCGCAGATGCGGACAATCGACCGCAGGGGCGGTCTCGTAGAAACGAAAATTCTTTCGCATTTGCAGAAAACCGCTGGGCAGTGAGGTTCGTTTAAGTCGAAGACTTAGGCAATTTTGTCTCATTTCTTTCATCTCTTGGGCAATTTTGGAGTTCTTTGAAGATGGGTTTTCATATATCACTTTGAGGTAAGTAATTTCTATACGAGATGAGTTTAATACGTGTATTTTGGGTAGAGTTTTAGCATATAAATGTGTAGAAATTGTGGGTTTAGTTGAAAAATCTAGGTTTTGATAAAAATGGGATTTAACCACAAACATAATTATGGAATTGGGTAAAAATTATATATTTGAGTTCGTGAGTTTATTGGTAACAATTATCTTCGAAAAATTCTGGAATCCAAGCACATGGGCCCGGGGGTGAATTTTAGGAATCTTCCTATCTAGGTTGGGTAATTACTCTAATAGCTAAATTATTAACTTTTGAATGTACATTGATTAATTTATATAATATTTGACTAGCTTTGGATTGTTTGGCACCAAGTTGATGCCTTAGAGTAAATTTGTGGGCCGGAAGTGAGCTTGAGAACGAGGTAAGTCTCTTGCCTAACCTTGTAAGAGGGAACTCATCCCCTTAGGTGTATCTTGTTGTGTACAACTTGTGTGGGGAGCTACGTACGCACTAGGTGACGAGAGTCCGTTCGTAGCTATATTTCATGAAATGTCCGGGTAGTCTTAGATCCATATCATGCTTTAATTGTACTATTATGTTTGTTATGCATATTAATTGCCTTAAATAGAGGTGAGACTAGGGATTTTAAAGTTGCAAATTTCCAATTTAAATTTCTTATTTTTGAAAAGAATTGAGAAATACACAATAACTCTGAGAAATCCATGTCCACTCGCATCGAAAATACTTCCGCGAGCGGGGTAAACTTCTCTACTCTTATGGGAGTGGGCCGTTCTCCTCGGCAGTATAATAGTGATGTTCGACCCTCGGCAGTGCACATAGTATTTTGGATCGGGTCATACGATCTCGGCATAAATCGTGTGTGATAATACCCGGAGCCCGATTACACTTGATATTATGTTATGGCTTGAGAGGTTATAATTTATTTAATGACCGAAATTGATTTGGAACTAGTATGTGTCAAATGGAGATTTTTGAATTTACTATCACTTAAAGGATCATTTATTTACTGCTTGTCATTGTGTTATTTTTATTATTCACGTATTCCATACCTATTTAGAATTTTTGTATTTTATTATTGACCCATAGTAAGTGTCAATGTCCACCCCTCATCACTACTTTTTCGAGGTTAGATTATGTTGTTTATGTACTCACGCTACACTTTTGCACTAATCGTGCAGGATTTGAGGCAGGTACATCAGGTAGTCATCCAAGCGTGCACCCACGTTACCCCGAGGCTTAATGGTGAGCTGCTCTATGAGATCGTTCTGCAGCACCCACAGTCTCTCTTTTGTATTTACTTTCTGTCTACTCTATTTCAGACAGTAGCTTAGTATTTTGTATATTCTACTAGTTGCTCATACACTTGTGACATTAGGTCTTGGAAGTATGCTAGTAGACTTTATGGCTTTTGAGCATTTATTTCATTGCATTCGCTCTTTCATTAGTTTTCGCTTTACTTTATTAAATTTTCCACTTCTCACTTATTTAATAAATAAAAAAATCAACTACTTTGAAATTATTAAAAAGAATAAATACACGGTCAATTCACCGTTGGGTTGCCTAGCGGCGACGTTGGGTGCCATCACGGCCTATAAGAGAAATTGGGTCGTGACAATATGGTATCAGAGCACTAGGTTCACGTTGGTCTCATAAGTTATGAGCATGCCTAATAGAGTCTTGCGGATCGGTGCGGAAACGTCCATACTTATCTTTGAGAGGCTATAGGGTGTTAGGAAACTACTCTTTCTTCATCTTCTATCGTGCAATTGATGTTATGCTAAGTATCTTTCTCTTATTCTCTCACAGATGATGAGAACACGCCCGACAGATGTACCCGACTATGGAGGAGCTGCTCCCCGTGTTGCTAGAGGCCGAGGCCGAGGGAGTGCTCCAGCTCGTGGTAGAGGACGATGGTGTCCTAGAGTTGCTTCAATTATGCCACTAGTGGATCCAGTGAAGGATCCTATTATTGAGGAGCAGGGCAAGGTGCCTGCAGCAGAGCCGGCCCTAGTGGACTTTATGTCCACACCGGGATTTCAGGAGGTCATGGGCCGTATGTTGCGGTTCATGGATTCTATGACTCGGGTTAGTTTATTTCCAGCAGACCCAACCACATCTCAGGCGGGAGGGGGAACACAGACCCCTACTACTCAATCTCCAGGTCATGCAACTGACGTATATCAGACCCCGGGCGCATTACCCGTGGGCGGAGCCCAGCCAGTTGCAGCAGCTATACCTGAACCTAGACCAGTTGCGGTCGGTGAGCCGTAGAAGCTATTGGATAGATGGACCAAGCTTCATCCTCCTGTCTTTGGAGGTATGCGACATGAGGACCCCTAGGACTTTATTGATCATTTCAGGGACAGACTGCCCAACATGAGGATATTGGAGTCCCACAGGGTGGACTTTACCACCTTTTAGCTGGAAGGCAGGGCCCGTAGATGGTGGTTATCCTATCTTCTCGGCAGGCTAGTAGGTTCTCCTCTATTGACTTGGGACCAGTTCACACGCCTCTTTCTAGATAGATATACTCCACCCTCTCAGAGGGAAGAGCTGCGGTTTCAGTTCGAGCAGCTCCAGCAGGGTCAGATGTCGGTGACCGACTATGAGGCAAGATTCTCTTAGTTGTCTCGCCATACACTTATGATACTTCCTATCAATGCAGAGCGAGTGCAGAGGTTTGTTGCAGGTTTGCACTCTGGTATCCATGCCACTACGGCCTGGGAGGTTGAGATGGGGACTTCTTACGAGTTGGTTGTGGAGATAGCTCGGAGGATCGAGGGTGTTCGTTAGTGGATCCTAGAGAAAAAGATGAGGGACAAGCGGTTTTGGTATTTTGGAGGGTTCAGTGGTGCTACGTCTGGGGTCAGAGGTCAGTTTGTGAAGGGTCAGTCTAGTAGGCCCACATATGCAACACCGCCTCCTTCTCAAGGTACTCCACTGCGGCCTTATTTCAGCGCTATACCAGAGAGCTCCTATCGCCCGCCCGCCAGCTATTCAGGTTTCCTCCAGTGGGTATTCAGGCCATCAGGGTCAGACTTCAGGTCAACAGTCCACCGTTTCGAGAGGTTGTTTTGAGTGCGGGGATCTTGGCCACATGAAAAGATTCTGCCCCAGACTTCAGGGCAAGGTGGTACAACAGGGTCATTAGCCTATGATTACAGCACCAGCTGCCGCACTAGCCGTCCGGCCGCCTAGAGGCGGAGGGCAGGTGATTAGGGGCTGTGCTAGAGGTAGAGGCCAGTCAGGTGAAGGCTAGTCAAGTGGCGCTCCAGCTAGGTTCTATGCCTTTCCATCCAGACCAGATGCAATAGCCTCAGATGCCGTGATCACAGGTATTATTTCTGTCTGCAGTAAAGATGTTTCGGTACTATTTGATCCAGGGTCTACATCTTCATATGTTTCATCTTTGTTTGCTCATTTTTTGGGTGTTCCTCACGAGTCCTTCGTTGCTCCCGTATATGTGTCCACGCGAGTGGGCGATTCTGTTATTGTGGATCGGATCTATCAGTCCCGTATCGTGACTTTCTATGATTACGAGACTAGATCAGATTTTCTGTTGTCTGATATGACCGACTTTGTGGTCATCCTCGGAATGGACTTGTTGTATCCATATCATGCCGTCCTTGATTGCCATGCCAAGACTGTCACCTTGGCGATGCCAGCATTGCCTAGATTGGAGTGGAAGGGTTCGTCTATCAGTGCATCTAGTCGGGTGATCTCTTTTCTGAAGGCTCGACACATGGTCGAGAAGGGTTGTTTGGCTTATCTAGCTTTTGTTCGGGATACTACAGAGACTCCGGCGATTGATTTAGTGCCCGTGTTCCGGGAGTTCTCCGATGTGTTTCCTTCTGATCTTCCAAGCATACCACCAGATCGTGATATAGATTTCTATATTGATTTGGCTCCAGGTACCCAGCCTATCTCTATTCCACCGTACCGCATGGCTCCGAAGGAGTTGAAAGAACAACTTGAGGAGTTGCTAGCAAAGGGGACGTCAGACCAAGTGTGTCGCCTTGGGGTGCACCGGTATTGTTCGTGAAGAAGAAAGATGGGACGATGCGGATGTGCATTGATTACCGCAAGTTGAATAAAGTTAGCATTAAAAACAAGTACCTTTGGTCGCGTATTGATGATTTGTTTGACCAGTTGCAGGGTTCCAGGGTGTTCTCTAAGATCGACCTGAGGTCGGGGTATCATCAACTGAAGATTCGTGATTCGGATGTTCCGAAGACGGCATTCTGGACTAGATATGGCCATTATGAGTTTCTAGTGATGTCCTTCGGCTTGACTAACGCCCCAACATCGTTTATGGATTTGATGAACCGGGTGTTCAGGCCATATATTGATTCGTTTGTCATTGTCTTCATTGATGACATATTTATCTACTCGCATAAAATGGAGGAGCACGAGCAATATTTGAGAGTGGTGTTTCAGACCTTTCGGGAATAGAAGCTATATGCTAAGTTCTCCAAGTGTGAGTTTTGAAAGATTCTATGGCATTCTTAGGGCATGTTGTATCAGGAGAGGGTATTAAGGTATATCCCATAAAGATCGAGGCAGTTTAGAGTTGGCCTCGTCCTACCACAATGATCGAGATCAGGAGCTTCTTGCGGTTAGCAGGTTATTATCGTCGGTTTGTGGATGGCTTCTCATCTATTGCAGCATCTTTGACTAGATTGACCTAGAAGGGTTCTCTGTTCTGATGGTCCGATGATTGTGAGGCGAGCTTTCAGAAGCTTAAGGCCACATTGACTTCAGCACCAATGTTAGTGTTGACTCTGATTCAGGGATGTGTACTGTGTATTACGACACTTCACACGTTAGTTTGGGTTGTGTATTGATGCAGGAGGGGTGAGTTATTGCATATGCTTCATGTCAGCTGAATCCCCACGAGAAGAATTACCTCGTACATGATTTGGAGTTGGCCACGATAGTTTATGCTCTTAAGATCTGGAGGCATTATCTTTATAAGGTGTCCTGTGAGGTTTACACCATCGCAGCTTGCAGCATTTGTTCAAGCAGAGGGGTCTCAATTTGAGGCAGTGCAAGTGGCTTGAGTTACTAAAAGATTATGATATTACCATCCTTTATCATCCGGACAAGGCGAATGTGGTTGTGGATGCCATGAGTAGAAAGGAGGAGAGTATGGGTAGTTTGGCATTCATTTCAGTAGAGGAGAGGCCATTGGCTTTGGACATTCAGTCCTTGGCTAACAAACTTGTGAGGTTGGATATTTTAGATCCTAACCGAGTTCTTGCATGCGTCGTCGTCCATTCTTCACTATTCAAACAGATCAAGGCTCGTTAGTACGGCGACCCGCACTTGTTAGTTCTTAGAGAGACGATACTACAGGGTAGTGCCAAGGAGGTTACAATCGGTGAGGACTGAGGATGGTGTTCTGCGACTCCAGGGTCATCTATGTATTCCTAATGTTGATGGTTTGAGTGACAAGATTCTAGAGGAGGCACACAGTTCTCGGTATTCTATTCATCTAGGTTCTACGAAGATGTATCGCGACCTGAGGCAGCATTATTGGTGGCGGCGAATGAAGAAGGATATAGTTGAGTATGAAGCGAGTTGCCTAAATTTCCAGCAATTTAAGTATGAGCATTAGAGGCCATGTGGCATACTCCAGCGGATGGAGCACATCACTATGGACTTGGTAGTTGGTTGCCATGGACCTTGAGGAATTTTGATGCAGTTTGGGTCATTATCGACAGGTTAACCATGTCGGCACACTTCATTCCAGTTGTGACCATGTATTCTTCAGAGAGATTGGCCCAGATTTACATTCAGGAGATTGTTCGGTTGCATGGTGTGGCTGTTTACATCATTTCGGATAGATGCACTAAGTTTACTTTGCATTTCTGGAAGGCGGTACAGAGTGAGTTGGGGACCCGGGTAGAGCTCAGCACAATCTTTCATCCATAGACCGACGGGCAGTCAGAGCGGATGGTTCAGATCTTGGAGGATATTCTCAGAGCATATGTGATTGACTTCGGAGGGCAGTGGGATCAATTCTTGCCTTTGGCTGAGTTTGCTTATTGTAACAACCCGATCGGTCATTTTGAGCTCTAGCGCATCGTTCGATGGTTTTAGGCCTTGAGTAGCTTCACTTCAGGTATTATGAATTATATGCATGGTCGGAATTGAATTTTGGGAAGTTCAGAGTTGATTTGGAAAGAAAATTCTAATTTCGGAAGCTTAAGTTGGAAGAATTAACTAAGGTTTGACTTTTGAGTAAAAGATTATGTAATCGGGATTTGAAGGTTTCAATAGGTTCGTATGATGGTTTCAGACTTGGGAGTACGTTTGGGTTGAGCATCGGATCACCCGGGAGCATTTCGACGCCTATTATGGAAAGATGGCATTTTGGAAGTTTAAGAAATTCTTAAGTTTGATTTGAAAGAATTTTGGTGTTATCGATGTCCGTTTGAAGTTTCGAGCCTTGGAATAGGTTATTATCGTGATTTGTGACTTGCACATAAAGTTTGGTGTCATTTTGGGATGTCTAAGTTTAATTCGGACACGTTCGATGAAGTTTGAAGGTTAGAAAGTTGAAAGAAAGGTTTTGGCCGTCGATTTGTTATTTTGATGTTGTTTTACGTGATTCGAGGTTTCGACTAAGTCCGTATCGTGTTGTGGGATGTATTGGTATGTTTGGACGGGGTCCCGGGGGCCTCAGTTGCGAATCGGATTAGAAACAGATCGAGTTTGGACTTGGAAGAACTGATGAAGCTTAAGCCTTCTGGTGCGATGGCACGTGCGAGGTTACGGCCACAGGTGCGAGACCGCAGAAGCGCCCCGGGGGTCGCATAAGTGGTAGGCAGTGATGCTAGATGGATTCGCAGATGCGAGGAATTTACCACACCTGCGGGCTTGCAGATGCAGGCAGAGAAGCGCAGAAGCGGAAGTGGTTTGGGGCTGGATGATCGCAGGTGCGGGTGCTGTAGCACACCTGCAGAGCCGCAGGTGCGGTCATGGGTGCGGAGTGGTGCTCAAGATGGGGAGTTCGCTGAAGCGGTGGCGCACCTGCGATTGGATGGCAGTAGAAGCGGAAAAAGCTGGCACCTTGGGGGAAGACGCATCTGCGAGGATGCTTTCGCAGAAGCGGAGCCGCAGACGCGCAATGAGTTCCGCAGGTGCGGAATGTCGGCTGGGCAGATTGTTAAAAAACGAGGTTTTGCTCATTTCACTCATTTTCTCTCTTGGCTTGGGCGATTTTCGGGAAGCTTCAAGGGGAGATTTTCATCATCTATCGCAAGGAAGTTATTCTCATATATTGTAAGTTAAATACATGGATTCTATAAGGATTTAAACATGGAAATTAGTAGAAATTGTGAAATTTTGGTAGAAAATATAGAATTTGGTAGTTTTGGATTTTGACCACGAAATTGGACATGGAATTTGGAATAAATTATATATTTTAGTTCGTGGTGTTATGGGTAAAGTTTTTCTTCGAAAAGTTTCGGAATCCGGGCACGTGGGCCCGAGGGTTGCCTTTATTGACTTTTAGAGCGGAGTTGGGGATTGTTATGAATTGATTAATTATAGGCATTGGAGTATATTTTTATTGAGTGGTACATTGTTTGACTAGTTACAGATTGTTGGCTTGAATTGAAGAGTTAGAGAGGCATTGGAGTCATTTATGGAATGTCGGAGCGAGGTAAGTCTCCTGCCTAACCTTGTGAGGGGGAAATTATCCCGTAGGTATTATATTCTTATGTGCTACAAGTTGTGGGAGATAAACACGTAGGAGGTGACGAGTGTTCGTGCGTATGCTAGAATTCCTGATTATGTCCGGGTAGACTTAGTCTCATGACATGGTATAATTGTCCTATTTGAGTTATCTTTGCTCGTTTAAATTCCTTTATTTTACGTTACAACTTGAGACTAGACTTGCGTAGAGTAATAGACTTGCTATTGTAAAGATTCGATGGGCTTCATGATTAGCCGCAGAATAATTGTACTCGCCTTATGAATTTTTCCCGCGTTGTGCGTTTTTATCAAAAAGCTTCCTTAAAGTTCATAACTCGCACGTTTATTCGTAAATGGGGTCAAGGACCCCTTAAAGTTTCTTATTCTAATGGGATCGGACCGTTCGCCTCGGCAGTATAATAGATACATCTATAGTTTGTGTCGTTCGACCCTCGACAGTGCACACATTATGATGGGATCGGGTCGTTCCCCTCGGTAGGAATATGTATCACATTCTCATGGGAGGTGGTTGTTCGCCTCGGCAATATAATAGATGTATCTATGGTTCGTGCCATTCGACCCTCGACAGTACACACATTATGATGGGATCGGGCCGTACGTCTCGGCATTTCTCTAAAATACCCTTACAAAATCGTGTATAATATTTGACAAGGAGCCAGTATATCTGTGAGTTTTTCCTGATTTGAACTATGACGATCTATCTGGTGATTTGAACTGTGAATATATATATATATATATATATATATATATATATATATATATATATATATATATATATATACATACATACATACTCTGATTGAGGAGGTAACCGCTTAGTGAGAGCTTGAGTTTACCGTTCAGAGGAGGACTTTACCTCATGTTTATATTTGTTCATACCGTTTATCTGCTCTGCCCCATATTTATTTACTTTTTACTGTACCTGTCTTATTGGACCACTAGTAAGTATCGATGTCGACCCGTCGTCACTACTTCTTTAGGGTTAAGCTAGATACTTACTGGGTACGCGTTGATTTACGTACTCATGCTACACTTACTGCACTTATTGTACAGGTATATATATGTTTCTGGTGGTCCTCTGGGTGCATAGGCGCGTCATTTGTGGAGACTTTATGGTGAGCTACATCCCATGTTACGATCCACATCATACAGAGTCTCCATCAGAGTTATTTATATTCCCCTGTCTAACTTGTATTCCAGACAGATGTTGTATTTTATTATATATCCTAGTTAATGCTCATGCACTTGTGACACCGGATTTTGGGGGTTCATACTGGCTGTTCGTTATTGTAGTTCACGTAACTTTTATCATTTTACCTGTAAATTCTATTTTATACTATTTAATTAATGGGGATTATGATTTTGAAAGTAATAAAATGAGTAATTAAGTTGATCAATCACTGTTGTCTTGCCTGACGGCGACGTTAGGCGCCATCATGACCTTTAGTGGCTTTTGAGTCGTGACACTTATAACAACAATTATCAGTCCAGCATTGAGATGGCTCCATTTTAGGCTTTGTATGGTCGGCGATGTCGTTCGCTTATCGGATGGTTCGAGCCCGGCGAGGCTAGGTTATATGGTACTGATTTGGTGAAGGATGCCTTGGAGAAGGTGAAGTTGATTCAGGAGCAACTTCGCACAGCACAGTCTAGACAGAAGAGTTACGCAGATCAGAAGGCGCGTGACTTATCATTTATGGTTGGCGAGAAAGTTCTTTTGAAAGTCTCGCTGATGAAGAGGATCATGAGGTTCGGGAAGAAGGGCAAGTTGAGCCTGAGGTTTATAGGTCCATTTGAGGTGTTGAAACGAGTTAGGGAGGTTGCTTATGAGTTTTCTTTGCCTCCCAGTCTATCTGGAGTTCATCCGATTTTCCATGTGTCTATGCTCCAGAGGTATCATGCCGACAGGTCGCATGTGTTAGATTACATCACGGTTCAGCTAGATGAGAGCATGGGTTATGAGGAGGAGCGAGTTAGCATTGTTGACAGGCAGGTTCGCCAGTTAAGGTCCAAGAATATTTCTGCGGTAAAGGTTCAGTGGGGGGTCAACCAGTCGAGGAAGCGACTTGGGAGACCGAGGAGTACATACGGAGCAGATATCCACACTTATTCGGCACTCCATGTACGATTCTAGACTCATTCGAGGACGAACGTTTGTTTAAGAGGTGGAGAATGTAGAGACCCGACCAATCGCTTTGCTTTCTAGATCTATGTTCCCTTAAATAAGCCTCTCCGTATGTGCTTTTACTATTTTATGACTTGCGGGGATGGTTAGTTTGGGTTTGGCAGGGTTCAGGTTGAAATCGGAACACTTAGTTACTTAATATTGGCTTAAAAGGGTTGAGTTTGACTTGGGTCAACATTTATAGTAAACGACCTCGGAACCAGAATTTGACGGTACATATAGGTTCGTATGATGATTTTGGACTTGGGCGTATGTTCGGATCGAGTTTTGGGTGATCCGGGAGCGTTTCAGCGCTTAATATTGAAAGTTGGCACATTGAAGGTTCTTCAAGTTCTTTAAATTTGATTTGGAGTAGGTTTTGATGTTATCGAGGTCCGTTTGGGATTCCAAGACAGGGAATAGTTCCGCATGGTGATTTAAGAATTGCACGCAAAATTTGGTGTCATTCTGAGTAGTCTAAGTATGATTCGGCGCGTTCGGAGTAAGTTGGAAAAACTTAAAATTCATAAGTTGATTCGATTGGTTTTGGGATGCAATTCTTAGTTTTGATATTTTTTTACGCATTCCGAGGGTGCGAGAAAGTCCGTTTTATGTTTACAAACTTATCGGTATGTTTGGTCGAGGCCTCGGGGCCCCCGTATAGGATTTGGAGGGTCGACGGAGCTAGATTGCTCTTTGAAGAAGAGGTAAAGGTGGCTGGCATCTGGTGCGTTCGCACATGCGGTGGGAAGGGCCACAGGAGCGGCACCGCAGGTGAGGCGTATCGTTCGTAGATGCAAAGGAGGGAGTCAGCGAGGTCTGCAGAAGTGAACTCGCTTTTGCGATGAAAGGGTTTGCAGGTGCGGAGTGAGGCAGCCTGACCATGGTCGCAGGTGCGCGAGCCGAGCTGAGCCGCAGAAGCAGGCTCGCAGATGCGAGATTTGGCCACAGGTGCGGCTGGGCGTGGCTCGTGCATGTTCCGCAGATGCGGACAATCGACCGCAGGAGCGGTCCCGCAGAAGCAGAAATTCTTCCGCAGGTGCGAAAAATCGCTGGGCAGTGAGGTTCATTTAAGTCGAAGACTTAGGCAATTTTGGCTCATTTCTTTCATCTCTTAGGTAATTTTGGAGCTCTTTGAAGAGAGGTTTTCACCTAGCACTTTGAGGTAAGTAATTTCTATACGAGATGAGTTTAATACATGTATTTTGGATAGGTTTTTAGCACATAAAGTGTAGAAATTGTGGGTTTAGTTGAAAAACTTAGGTTTTGATAAAAATAAAATTTAACCACGAAAATGATTATGGAATTGAGTGAAAATTATATATCTGAGTTTGTGAGGTTATGGGTAACAATTATCTTCAAAATATTTCGAAATCCGGGCACGTGGGCCTGGGGGTAAATTTTAGGAATCTTCCAATTTAGGTTGGGTAGTTACTCTAATAGCTAAATTATTAAATTTTGGGTGTATATTGATTAATTTATATAACATTTGACTAGCTTCGGATTGCTCGGCACTAAGTTGAGACCTTAGAGTGAATTTCTAGGTTGAAAGTGAGCTTGAGAACGAGGTAATTCTCTTGACTTACTTTGTAAGAGGGAACTCATCCCCTTAGGTATATCTTGTTGTGTAATACTTGTGTGGGTAGCTACATATGCACTAGGTGACGAGAGTCCGTGCGTAGCTATATTCCATGAAATGTCCGGGTAGTCTTAGATCCATATCATGCTTTAATTGTACTGCTATGTTTGTTATGCATATTAATTGTCTTAAATAAAGATGAGATTAGGGATTTTAAAGTTGCAAATTTCCAATTTAGATTTCTTATTTTTGGAAAGAATTGAGAAATACATAATAATTCTGAGAAATCCATGTCCACTCGCGTCGAAAGTACTTCCGCGATTGGGGTAAACTTCTTTACTCTCATGGGAGCGGGTCGTTCGCCTCGGCAGTATAATAGATGCATCTATGGTTCGTGTTGTTCGACCCTCGGCAGTGCATCTATGAGGCCGTACTCACGCTACACTTAATGGTTGAAAGTTCGAGTTCCAAAATACAAGCGAGGAGTTAATAATGTGTCACGTAAATTGGAGTAAAAGAATAACGAGGAGAAAACATGGCTACTTTTGTGAAACTTGTGTTTCTTCGATTTGCCTAATTTTTTGAATTCGACTAGATATGATTCCAGTTCTACAATTTAATTAAGAAAAATCGGTTATTTCGCCCAATATATGCGAAATAGAAATAATTAACATACTCTCCGAACTAGGGCGACATCTTTTGTACTTCCGATTCAAACTTAGCTCGCATGTTACCCGAGAAGGTTATAGTCCCTCATTCTGTAATTGAGGGTATATAAAGTGAAAGAATTAATTCAAATAGTCGCTCATATATATATATATATATATATATATATATATATATATAATATCAATGTATATCGATTAAAATAATTAAATATTTTTTTGTAAAACAATCCCACCCAAGATGTGGCCTCTAATTAATTAAGGGTATACACGTAATACAAAAGTAAGCATCTAAAAAAGTAACTCAGAGATCAATAAAGTAGTAAGTGAGAATTTTAAAGACCATGGTACAAATCCAACTAAGAAAAACGCTAAGTTATATCTTTAAGTCATGGTGAATAGAGTTGTATGATTTAGCGGTCAATAATAGATGATAACCTTAAAAATTATGGTACAAATAAGCTAAAATCCAAAAAAAAAAAAAAAAAACACTAAGTGACATCTTAATTTAGTGTCATGGTGGATGGGGTAATCAATACCTGTGTTTGTAAACCAGTAATCGGTGCAATAATGGATGTGTGTGTAAATTACCGAATAACATAAAAAATAATTAACAGTATAAAGATTAAAAAGATTTCTGTTTCCAATCTATCTGCCTTCCTACCTTAGGGCACGCGAATATTCAATACAGCCTAAGTTGCTCGGACACGAGTGCAGACGTCCGATATAGATACGGATCTAGAGGTCGAATCTTTCGAGATGTAAATTCTAAGATTTGTGGATACAGATCCTAGTACGGATACGGATGCAAGAATCCGGCTAAAAATAATTTAAAAAATAAAAATATAAAAAATATTTCTAAATTATGATAAATTTTGAAGAATACTTATATATAGCTTATAAAGTGTGAATTTTTTTTTTATTCTCAAATTGTAGATAAGAAAATAATTAATTTTCTAGACAAGGTATGCTATTTTATTCAAATTTATTCTAATTTTGGTTTAATTTCAAAAATTAAATTGTATATCGTCTTAAATTTTTTCGCATGTCGTGATTAAAGTATCCAAAATCATTTGATCAGATCCGATACGAATCTCATATTCACACTCATATTAATACTAGTATCACGGGTGCGTCACCTAAACTGTTAGGTGCGAACTTAGAATACAGTCATAGAGGCACACAAAAGGCCTGCAACGGTACAAAGAAGTTCAGGATAGTGGATACTGGCCAGTTGTAGGTCTCAACACAAGTTCCCAGCACCAAGTTACGTATTACCCGTTCCATTTGTTCAACAGGGCGGCCACGTTTTAATGTAACGTCCATGTCGTGGCAAGATGGTTTGAGTAACAAGCTTATCGTGCATGTATGCAAATGGGTATTAGCTGACACGTGCTACGACACGTGTAATAATCACTCATCCACTTGTAACAGAAAAACAAAATCCAATTTTTTGTTTATTTTTTCCTCTACTTTGAGAAAAATTGATCCGAAAAAGAAAAAAGAAAAAAAAAAGAAAAAAAAAAAAGTATGCAAACCAGTTACATGATCAAGAAGCCGGATTCCCTCGTTGACGATCATGATTGATTCCCCATCTACGGATGCCGAATTGCAAATGCGCCGCTGCGATCAAGAATTCCACCGCTTGCTGTGGCGACAAAAGTTGCACCAAATTCTCTATGGTTTTCATTCTCAGTTTGTCCGCCCTCTCTAAAATACTCACCAGCCCTTCCATTTTTACATCTATATCTCCCGTCAACCCAATTACTTCACTTGCACCATCCTTCAGGTACCATATGAAAAAATATCACACAAATTAATTATTTGCAAGTATGGACTAAAATGGACTTAAATAGAGTGGAAATTAATTGATGATTCATATACCAATATAGTTGAGGTTCTTAGATTCAACCTCAAACAACTCATCAAATTAAATATGCGACGGGTATTGTAAGTTACAGAGTGACCTACCAGGATCCACTGAGATTCAGCCGACTGATATGAAAAATAAAATAAAACAGAGAGATGAGTATATGGATGTGCATGCCTGCCAATCGGAGAGTTCATCAGCGATAGCATTTTCTTCCTGAACAGCTTCACATTGAAGTTCGCTGACACGGTGGAGTTGATCAGGAGAGAGATCACCGAGATCGCCGTAGCGGAGGCCACGGAGAATGTCGATGATATGGGACTCGAAGAGAATACTGGATTCAGTGTAGATAAGGTGGAAAGCGGTGGTGGGTCGCCAACCGGCAATCCAGTGAAGAGATCGTTCAAGAGAAGTGGACCAAGGTGCAGAAAAAACGGAGAAAATGTCATTTTTAGCAGCCAAGGACTTGACTCGGTAGTACTCGTAGTAGTGGGACATGACCTTTTGAACAAGCTGTTTGTGCAACTCGTGGTGTTGGTCACTGGTAGCGGGTCTTGGAACTTGGTTCAGTTGATGTACCATTCCCTTCAGCTGCTCAAACCATGCGTCATAGAATCGCTGGAAGCTCATACTTCCTTTTCTTCCTTTCTTGTGTTCTTAGTTTCTTACTTTCGAGTGTTAGGAGAGGGGTGCGTTCAAGTGTAGGTGACTGCAGTCTTTATTAGGAGCCCGGGTAGATTCACTAGTAGAAAACTGTCAAATATCGTTCACAAAAGTCGATCGAAATCGGTCGAAAATATAGAAAAATCGATTGATTTTCGATGGATTTCAATTCATCGTAAGGTGCGGGCGAAAATCGAAGTCGGTCGGTTAATTTAACCTTTGATTATCCACTTTAACTCACAGCTTTTGTTAGAAAAATAAATATATCGATCGAACTCGGTCGGTATTATTTAAATTAATTTTTAATATTTATTTTTTAAAATAGCGATCGAATTTGATCGAAAATATAATTATCTGATAATTTTATATTTCTTTTTAAATCTTAACAAACAGATTGAAGTCGGTCGAAATAATTAAAAAATAAATTAAAAATATGTTATTTTCGACCGATTTCGATCGGTATTTTTAAATTTATGCAGATTTCATATTGAAAATACCGACAAACGGTCGAAAAAGATGAATTTTTGGGTTTTAATATAAAAATTCTGACCGTAGTCGGTCGGTTCTGGGTAAAAACCTGACAGAATATGTATGCTTTTAAGCTATACCACCTGCGAATTACAACCAATAACCATCCTATAATGGCAGCATTACATTGCTGTCATTCAACCACAATTAACCAACAACAATAACAATTAACCAACAACAACCACAACAATAACAATACAAATGTTCAATAACAAAATAATATCAACAATACAATCATCATTCAAAACTATTCCAACTAAGTATTCACAAGTTCAATACTTTATTTAGTAATACAAACCATTCAATGAGTGTTTTGTATTGCATCACCTCCATATTCACTACTAGAAGCTTCATCGTCGGCATGGTTTGAAGGATCACAACGAGAAGGATTAACATCTGGGGAAGGCTCACGAGATCGGGGAATGGGGAAAGTACAACTAGCAAGAAGATTGGCCAGCTGACCTTGAAGGAGATTAAACTTTTGGTCCCTCTTTTCTAGATGAACTTGAAGGGCATCAAATTGTCTATCTGTCTATTGTTTTCTAGCCTTTGTCTCGTCAAGCTCTACTGTCAGCTTTGCGATCTTCTTCTCCATAGACGAGATAGTCGACCTATCAATTACCTCGCCTTGGGCAGAAGTCCCTATAGCTTGAAATCTAACCCTGTAGTGCCGAAATGATCTCTCTGAAAGGCCGTTTGTTATCCCCTTTTTAGGACCACCGACAACATCCAACCATATCTTCTGCGCTTCTTCTTCTGAAACGGGTGGTCGCTTGCCTTGCTCATTCGGTGGCAAGCTCTGAGTGTACTCCTCATTGATCTTGTAGCGACCATTTATTTAGAAGATAGAAAATTATTAACTATATAATATTATAAGCATTAATTTTAAGTTATAGTAGTTATGAAATATACGTATGTAGTCTCCGCCCGGTCCTCGACCCATCTAGTTGGATCAGTCGGTGCCTTCTTCTTCCGGATGTGAGTCTCCATGAAAAACTCATCATGAGTTATCTTCCTCCCATTTTTTTTTCCTACAAATATATTAAAAAATATTAACTAAATTAAAATATATCATTATAGTTTGATAAAAATAGAATTAAATATTTTAAGGAATTACCAGTAGTCTCCTCGCAGTCCCCATGCTCCTTGCACCCACACAGTGCAAGGAGCCACCCTTCTCAGATGCTCGAGCCTTCTTTCCCTGTTCACTCTTCTTCTTCTCGAACTTCTCAATGGTCTACTTCCTCAGCAGATCCTCCCATATGTGCGGTAGAACCCATGAAGGCTTCTTGCTCTTCTTCCGAGCAAAATAGAAGGAATCGGATAGTCTCTTACGATATTTGAACTCAAAATTTGCAAGAATGGCACTGTTATGCCGGTCCTCCTACGCACACTTTGTCTGCAAATGAAGTGTGTAACATTAGATAAAACTATTGTTAATATAATGCTTAAATAGATAATAATTGTATTGAAACCTTAAATTGGTTGAAAATTTGCTCCACGAGCTCCGGTGGAAAGTCACTCCAAGTCGCATAGGGTGCATCATATAACCGGCTAAGAGTTTCAGTGATTATCTTTGTAGTCCGATGATTAGGTATGAACCTGCAGCATAGCAATTACATTAAATAAACAAGACTAGATATTATAATTCAGTAAAAATAAGGAAGTAATAAATAAATCTTACTCATTGCCCTCAGGCCTGATGATTATCATATGATAACGATCATACCGCACTTCCTCTGGATCATCTTCCTCCGATGAATCTGAAGCATGCGCAGAAGGGGAGGCATCTAGCTCAGCGCTACTATCTCGAAGGCGAAGTCTAAAAATGCATGGATACAAACTTCTTGGAGAGGGAGACGGGGTCGCTGATGAAGATGGATGTGATCCACACCCCTGCAGTGATCTAGACCCCTGCTGCAATCCGGCTAGCTGAAATCTAGATGGATGTGATCTAGCTGGTGATGAAGCAAATGGAGCAGATGACGGGCGTATTACCACATGGCCTTGTGACTGCTGACTCGATGGACCAATGTAACTATATGCAAGATTATGTGGAGGAAGCGAGGTATAGCCCTGTGGTGGAGAATGGTAAGAATACTGCTGGGAGGGCGAATGATAGGTAGTTTGATGTGTAGATGGATGTGGTGGAAAAGATGTGTGCGTAGAATATTGTTGCTGGCCATCAGGAGCGGAGGGATGCAATCGTGGAGTGAAAGGAAGTGAGGGTGTAGCACCATCATCATGATCAATATGCCTCTTATCCTTCCTAGACCTACCTCGACCCCTACCAGTCATCTACATAAATTAAAGAAAATATTAGAATTGGGAATATAAATTTATATAAGTTGAGAGCGCTTGAAAAAACTAACATGCTAGTCGTCTTCGAAGTATCCCTCCTTGTCCGAAAATTCTTCCTCTTCACTTATTTCATTTTCATTAGGTGATTCTTCGTCCTTATTTTCTATGATTGTTATTTTCTCCATATCAACTTATTCTAATATGCGTTGAGGATTCTCCAAGTCATTTTCTAATTGATCATCCACCATTTGGTTAACACTTGAGGTATCGTTTTAGTAAGCAACATCTACCACATTCTCAACTTCTACCTTACCAACAGGCTTAGTTTTGATTACAACCAACCAATCAGCCTTATCCTTGATATGGACCATAATTCATTTGCCTAACTTTTTCTGCAATTATAAAAGGATCATAGCGATCATACTCCTTCTTTTTATTAACCTCAATTATGTTGTACTGCGAGTGTACATTTGTACCTCTTCTAGGTATTGGGTCAAACCACTTGCATCGAAAAAGTATGATCTTCTTATTTGGCCAACCTGAATATGATAATTCTAGAATCTCTTTGATCACACCATAATAATCATTTTCCCCATCCTGGCTGCCTTTACCACCTTTGACACCCACCCTACTGTTATTGCATTTTTTTTTTATACTTGGAGCATTCCTCGGTGTAAAATTTGTAACCATTCACAAAATACTTAGACATAATTATAATAGTAGGTGCAGGTCCCCAAGATATATCTTTCAAAAATTGATTAACATTGTTGTTTGGATTATTGACCTACACGTAGTATTAAATAAATCACAAGTGAGCAAGTATATTCATAAGTGACCAAGTATGTATATTCACATGTGAGAAAGTATATAAGATGCACTTACACATTCTTTAAACCATACCTCAAATGTAGAATATACAATATCATGTCCAAGTTGACTCACGAAGTCACTGAGCGACACATTGAAAATTTTGTTAGTTGCATCAACCAAATTAAATAATAGTCCATGTAAATTAATCTTACGTCAACACTTATTTAAGAAAGGGTTGAACTTCCGGACAATTTAACAACACATGATTTGAAGCTAATTTGAGCTTTAGTGCATCGTTCGGAGGTTTGAGGCCTTGAGTAGCTTCACTTCAGGTATTATTACTTGTACGTGTGGTCGGAACTGAACTTCGGGAAGTTCGGAGTTGATTTGAAAAGAAAATTCTAATTTCGTAAGCTTTAAGTTGGAAGAATTGACTAAGGTTTGACTTTTGAGTAAATGACTTCAGAATAGGGATTTGAAGGTTCCAACAGGTTCATATGATGATTTTGGTCTTAGGAGCATGTACGGATGTCGATTTAGAGGTTCGTAGGTCATTTCGGCGTCAATTGGCGAAAGTTGAAAATTAGATGATTTTGGGAAGTTTGACGGGGATTGAACCTTTTGATATCGGGGTCGGATTTTGATTCTGGAAGTTGGAGTAGGTCCGTAATGTCAATTATGACTTGTATGCAAAATTTGAGGTCAACCAGACTTGATTTGATAGGCTTCGGAATCGAATGTAGAAGTTTAAAATTCTAAAGTTCATTAAGCTTGAATTGGGGTGCGATTCGTGATTTTAGCATTGTTTGATGTGATTTGAAGGCTAGATTAAGTTCGTATTGTATTTTGGAATGTGTTGGTATATTTGGTTAAGGTCCCGAGGGCCTAGGGTGAATTCTGGATGGTTAATGGATTGATTTTTTGGACTTAAGAAATGCTGAAGCTGGGCAGCAGCTGCTGTGATCGCTTTTGCGATGTCTTGGTCGCAAAAGCGAGGTCGAGCTCGCAGAAGCAAAATGAGAAGGTGCAAGGCAGTGGTCGCAAGTGCAAAGAAATTCCCGCACCTGCGAAATC
This sequence comes from Nicotiana tomentosiformis, assembly GCF_000390325.3. NCBI lineage: Eukaryota > Viridiplantae > Streptophyta > Magnoliopsida > Solanales > Solanaceae > Nicotiana > Nicotiana tomentosiformis. Next base: position 38,627,910 of record NC_090818.1, on the reverse strand, counting down.
GTAGAGGCAAGAAATGAAGATGTAGAAGCGGCTGGTCCGCAGATGCGCGATTGACCAATGCAAAAGCGCCTGCGCAGAAGCGAAAATGTTTCCGCAGATGCGAGGTCTCGGTTAGGCAGTGTACTCCGCAGATGCGTATTTTGGCTCGCAAAAGCAAGGCTGCAGATGCATAAATATGTCCGCAGAAGCAGAAACTGGGCAGAACATAAGGGGATCGAACTTGGTCATTTCGTCATTTTCATTTGAGTTTTTTGGAGCTCGGTTCTTGTGTAATTTTGAGGAGTTTTCATCATGTAACACAAGGTAAGTAATTTTTCCCTTGTAGTGAGCTTAATGTAAGGTTTATATGTGGATTTAAGGAGGAAAATTTAGAAATTTTTTGGAATTTTGATAGAAAATCTAGAATTTATAAATTTTGGATTTTGACCAGGATTTTGGAAATGTAATTAAGGATGAAGTATATATTTGAGTTAGTAATGTTATGGGTTAGTTTTATCTTCGAACATTTTCGAAATCCTGCCACGTTGGCCGAGAGTTAACTTTATTGACTTTTCGAGCGGAGTTGAGAATTATTTAAATCGATTAATTATGGGTATTAGAGTATATTTTGATTGGTTTGCACCTTGTTTGACTAGTTTTGGATTGACGTGCATCGGTTTGAGGTGTTAGAGAGGTTTTGGAGACGGTTATGGAACTTCGGAGCGAGGTAAATCTCATGTCTAACTCTGTGAGAGGGAAACTACCTCTAGGTGATGTATTTGATATATGCTACTTGTTGCGGGGGTTACGTATGCACGAGGTTACGAGAGTCCGTACGTAACTAGATTCATATTATGTTCGGGTAGACTTAGGTCCCCCCATGCTATAACTTTACTATTTGAGTTGTCTCTCACCTATTAAATTCATTTATTTTACGTTGCGACTTGAGACTAGACTTGTGTAGAGTAATAGATTTGCTATTGTAGAGATTCGGCGGGCTTCATGATTAGCCGCGAAATAATTGTACTTCTCTCACGAAATTCTCTCGCGTTATGCGTTCTCATCGAAAGGTTTTCTTTAAAATTCATAACCCGCACGTCTATTCGTGAGTGGGGTCAAGGACCCGTCAAAGCTTCTTATTCTAATGGGATTGAGTCGTTCACCTCGGCAGGATAAATACATATATGGTTCGTGCCATTCGACCCTCGGCAGTGTGCACATTATGAAGGATCGAGCCGTACGCCTCGGCTGGATTATGTACCACACTCTCATGGGAGCGGTCCGATCGCCTCGGAAATACAATAGATGTATCTATGGTTCAGCAATATTATGATGGATCGGGTCGTACGCCTCGGCATTTTTATAAAATACTCTTATGAATTCGTACGTAATAATTGGCAAGAAGCCCGCATATCTTTGAGTCTTTCTTGAATTGAACAGTGACGACCTATCTTGTAAGGTCCATTATATATATACTCTGATTGAGGAGGTAACTATTAGCTGAGAGCTTGAGTTATTGCTGAGATGAGACTGTACCACGTATTTAAACTTGTTATTTTGTGTATTTATTCTGGCTCACATCTGTTTACTTCTACTGTATCTGTCTTATTGGACCACTAGTACGTGTCGATGTCGACCCCTCGTCACTACTTCTCTGGGGTTAGGCTAGATAGTTATTGGGTACGCGTTGATTTACGTACTCATGCTACACTTGCTGCACTTATTGTGCAGGTACATATATGTCTGGTGGTCTTTTGGGCGCAGAGGTGAGGCTATTACGGGGACTTTATTATGAGTTGCATTTTATGTTACGATCCGTAGCCTGCAGAGTCTCCATCAGAGTTATTTATATTTCTCATGTTTAATTTGTATTCCGGACAGATGTTGTATTTTATTATATTTACTAATTGATACTCATGCACTTGTGATATCGGGTTTTGGTGGTCCCTACGGGTTATTCATTATTGCAGCTTGTGTGAATATTATCATTCACCCTGTAAATTCTATTTTATGCTATTTAATTAATGAAAAATTATGATTTTAAATTATAAAAATGAGTAAGTAAGTTGATAGATTACTAATGGCTTGCCTGACGGCGGTGTTAGGCGCCATCACGACCTTTAGTGGATTTTGGGTCGTGACAATAATAGCCAAGTTTGACCAGCTTTTGGTCAAATGTTGACCATATTCCGACCAATTGCGGTCAAAAATGTGATTTGTGTCAGATATTACAGTATTTCGATATTATGGGATTACATTTACCGACCGATGGTGATCGGTATGTTTAATTGAAATTGGTTCTTTGACTTTTTCGACCAAATTACACTCTTTCCGATCGATTTCGGTCGGTTTTTCTTTTCGACTAATTTCGATCGATTTGATTTGGACGGATTTTGACAGATTTCTAGTAGGGATTATTAGCGGCGGACAGAGTGGTTTCTTCGCAAAGGCACTAACGCTTTTCTAGCTGGAAAAAACATCTGTTACGTTAATATATTTTAAAGTTAAATGAGGACAATAAGGTACTGTATAGTAGTACTTCCTCTAAGGTACTTTTTGATAGTACTCCTGCGGTGTTTTATCTGCCACTTTAATTTTAAAAAGTTGTTTCCGAATATTTAATTTGTTACTCCTACTTTAGAGAACAAATGACGTTTCAATCATTTTTTTTTTTTTTGGCTAGTTCTACTCTTACTATTCTAAAAAAGGTATATCAGTAATTGCTTATTTAATGAGATAAGAGGAATTATATCAAATACTCATTCAATTTATATTTTTCTTTTTAGTCTGTTTTATTTTTTGCAATATTAGATAGAAGACTTACAGGTTTTCGGAAGCGGAGGCGGGTCTGTATCAATAATGACTTGTGTTATCGACGTCGAAAATCCTCACGAACAAGATGCATTTCCTTTGTCCGCAACCTAATACCCTCTCTAAGATGCAGAGAATCTAACCTTAGCCGTCTTTTGTTTCACAAAAGAAACATTGGGGAAAAATCTGCTTCTTTCACACCCATAATGATGTATATATAAGTTGTTTAGAAGGATTTATTGATGTAACGATCTGGCCGGTCGTTTTGAGAGTATTAGTCCCGAATCCCTATTTATTGTTCCCTCTATTTCATTTTTGGGTTTTGTGATTTACCGGGAGAATTGTTTTTGGCTTCCGAGTAAAATGGGACACATAATCCTTGAAATGGAAGTTTAAGTCGTAGGAATTGACCGTAATTCGAATTATGTGAAAACGACTCCCAAATGGAGTTTCGACGGTTCGCAAAGCTCCGTAGGTTGATTTTGGTCTTAGGAGCGTATGCAGATGTTGAATCGGAGGTCCATAGGTCATTTTAGCAGGCGAAAGTTGGAAAATTGGATATTTTTAAAAAGTTTGACCCGGGGGTGGACTTTTTGATATCGGGGTCGGATTCCGATTCCGGAAGTTGGAGTAGGTCCGTAATATCAATTATGACTTGTGTGCAAAAATTGAGGTCAATCGAATTTGATTTGATAGGTTTCGGCATCAGATGTAGAAGTTTAAAGTTTTAAAGTTCAATAGGCTTTAATCGATGCACAATTCATGTTTTTAGCGTTGTTTGATGTGATTTAAAGGCTCGACTAAGTTCGCATGATATTTTAAAACTGTTTGGTATAATTGTTCGAGGTCCCGGGGGGTTCGGGTGGATTTCGAATGGTTAACGGATCAATTTGAACTTGTGAGAATGGCTGAAGGCACCAGTTCTGGTGCAATCGCACCTACGCAAGATTGACCGCAGGTGCGAGCTCGCAGAAGCGAGCTGGCGATCGCAGATGCGGGGATGATGAAGATGGCCAGTGGTCGCAGGTGCGGCGTGAAGGCCGCAGATGCGTACCCACAGAAGCGGGCTTTGGACCGCAGAAGCAGTTGGCTAGCGGCAGTGACCTTCCGTAGAAGCGGACAAGGGGTCGCAGAAGCGCTTCCGCAGATGCGGATGATTGCACGCAGGTGCGGAGTCTGGGAGTTTAAGTGAACTCCGCAGATGCGGACATTTCACTGCAAAAGCGATACCGTTGAAACGTATTTTTGATCGCAAAAGCGAAATCGGTGGACAGAAAAGGGCCAAGTCCGAGGGTTTGATTTCATTCTCCATTTTTGAACCAAGAGATCTCGGATTGAGGCGAAATTTCAAGGGTTTTTCAGAGGAAATATTTGGGGTAAGGATTCTTGACTTGTTTTTGATTAATTTTCACTAAGATATCATTTATTCTTCATTTAATTAAGGATTTGAGTTGAGAAATTTATGAAAAAGGTGGAAAACTCCTTAGGCCGAATTTTGAGGTTTTGATTGAGAATTTTGTATCGAATTTGAGTAATTTTGATATGGGTGAACTCGATATCGAATGAGTATCGTATTTTGTGACTTTTACCCGATTTCGAGACGTGGGCCCAGGTATACTTTTTGGGGCGATTTTTTTAATTCTTTGCTAAAGTTGAAGTTTTATTATTTAAATTAATTTTTTGTAGTTATATTTATAGTATGTAATTGCTTTTAGCTAGATTTGGGCCGTTCGGAGTCGGAAAGTCGAGGGAAGGGCATTCTTATCGATTGATTGAGCGAGATTTGAGGTACGTGGCTTGTCTAACATTGTGTGTGTGTGGGGGGGAGGGGGAGGGGAGGGGGAACTCCCCTTAGATTTTGGTACTGTTATGGTAATTGCAATATGTGAAGGCCGTGTACGTGAGGTGACGAGTGCGTACTCGGGGTAAATGTTAAAAAATCTGATTCCTGCTAAGTAGTCTTCTTTTAAATTCCTTAACTGAGTTGCCTAGCATGTGCAGTTATCATGTTTAACCTAATATCGCATGTCTACGTGTCTTAACTCTTACTTGCAATTTGTGCAACATGCTTAGTTGAATTACCTGCTTCCTTGATTTTGTATTCAGTCCTTAACTGTAGGATTCTTTGCTGTAAATTCGTTGTACCTTAGGTTATGAGTTGTGTATTTACTTTTAGGACTACGAGGCGGTTCCTCGGGAGCTCCCCTGTTGCATATTTATTTTTGGGACTACGAGGCGGTATCTCGGGAGCGCCCCTATTGCATATTTACTTTTGGGATTACGAGGCGGTACTTCGAGAGCGCCCCTGTTACATATTAATTTTGGGACTACGAGGCGATTCCTCGGGAGCTCCCCTGTTGTGTATTTATATTTGGGACTACGAGACGGTACTTTGGGAGCGCCCCGGTTGTTTACCTCTATTTGCTGTGTTGTTTTCTTTTTATAATTTCTCATTGTTAAATTTTCAGTCATTTCACTATATTATTATATCTTCTGCCTTATTTCCTTTTTATTCCAGTAGGGCCCTGACCTGACCTCGTCACTACTCTACCGAAGTTAGGTTTGGCACCTATTGGGTACCGTTGTGGTGTACTCATGCTACTCTTCTGCACATCTTTTTGTGCAGATCCAGGTTCTTCCTATCATGCCAGATACCGGTGAGATAGCCGTGCGCGGAGACTTCAAGGTATATATGTCAGCACTCGCAGACCTCGGAGTCCCCATCTATCCTTATTATGTTGTTTTCCTTATTTTTCCTTAGACTCTGATGTATAAAGACACTTAGTATTTCTTTTTAGAGCTTGTGACTTATTTTTACCGGGTTTTGGGAGTTGTAATTATTTTGAACCGCAGTTTTTATATATTTTATATATTAAGGTTTGAGTTCAGTTTTATATTCTGTTATTCCGCAAAATTGTTAGGCTTACCTAGTCATAGAGACTAGGTGCCATCACGATATCATACGGAGGAAAATTTTTGGTCATAACAATTAATGAGCTTATGGGTCATCCAACACTTTTTATGGATGACTTTGACCCAATAATTTTTAATAACTTTTAAAAAAATGTCTTTTTATATTTAGAAGCTTTTTAACTCTAATTTTTCACATGACATATCTAAGATCATAAGATTCAAGGACACTTTTGATATATTACATAAATCTTTAATTTAAAATTATAAAATCTAAAAGTTTTTCTTAGTTTTTTAAACTCGTTGTGCAATCAAACTAATAACCTGTTTGGCTAAACTTCTTCCCAAACCAAAAGTGTTTATATTTATTTAAAAAAGAAGTACTTTTTTTCTCAATTTGAGATGTTTGGACAAGCTTTATTGGGGAATTTTTTTTTTTTTTTGGCTAGAAGCAGAAGTAGTTTTTAAGAAGTAGAAAAAAATAGTTTCTTCTCAGAAGCTAAAGTAGTTTTGACTTTTCTTCCTACTAAAAATACCCTTAACAAAATATTATATATACCAAAATAACCTTACTTAATTTAAACTATTAAATAATATATAATGACTTTTGGGATGAATTTTCATATTTTTGTTAAATAATTTTGATATATTTAAATTATCTTGAAAGAATAAATTACTTTCAATTTTATTTTTATATTTCTCTTAAATAAAGTAAAAAAATTAATTATTATTTTTAATAATAAATATTTGTGATTATTTATTATCTTTTTTGGTAATATGTGATTATTTATTATCTACTTATAAAATATTATTAACAGATCTTTTCATGTTCTTATTCGTAATTTGATATTTAAATGTATTTTTTGAAAAGTTTAGCTAAATACAAATTGTTGTTCAATAGTTCTTTTCAAATTGAATAACTAAATATAAATTATTATTTTTTAAAAGTATTTTTTCGAAAAATACTTTTAAAAAAATTATTTTTCAAAATAAGCTAGCTTTGCCAAACAAAATAACGTATAAGACATATTATAAGTTGAAGCGGAGAGAATACTACTTTTTATGATGTGGCATTCTTAATGAATGTGGCAGAACTCATAGTTATCACCGGAACCCAAATAATTTTTTTGTAACGACAAATAAAAATTACCGGGGAAATAACTGATTTAAACAAGTTGTTAGTTTGTGCATAAAAGGAAGAGGTTCAATAAGTAAACTGTTTGACTGCTTTCAGAAAGCAAGATTAGCGCCCTGATAAGTTCCAAAATGTGCTAAGTAACTAAGTTCCTCGCCGACTCGGATAGCTTTGTGACGCCACGGTTACCCCATTGCTGACATTTCTACATCGAAAAACGAGGTTAACCTTAAATAGCTGTTGAATTACTTTGTAGACTTCCCAGTTTCAATTTGTTTCTTGTGCTATCTTCTTAGAATCCGCCAACTGACTGTCCCAATGACTAACTAAGTTCCTCGCCGACTCGGATAGCTTTGTGACGCCACGGTTACCCCATTGCTGACATTTCTACATCGAAAAACGAGGTTAACCTTAAATAGCTGTTGAATTACTTTGTAGACTTCCCAGTTTCAATTTGTTTCTTGTGCTATCTTCTTAGAATCCGCCAACTGACTGTCCCAATGACTAACTAAGTTCCTCGCCGACTCGGATAGCTTTGTGACGCCACGGTTACCCCATTGCTGACATTTCTACATCGAAAAACGAGGTTAACCTTAAATAGCTGTTGAATTACTTTGTAGACTTCCCAGTTTCAATTTGTTTCTTGTGCTATCTTCTTAGAATCCGCCACCTGACTGTCCCAATGACTAACTAAGTTCCTCGCCGACTCGGATAGCTTTGTGACGCCACGGTTACCCCATTGCTGACATTTCTACATCGAAAAACGAGGTTAACCTTAAATAGCTGTTGAATTACTTTGTAGACTTCCCAGTTTCAATTTGTTTCTTGTGCTATCTTCTTAGAATCCGCCAACTGACTGTCCCAATGACTAACTAAGTTCCTCGCCGACTCGGATAGCTTTGTGACGCCACGGTTACCCCATTGCTGACATTTCTACATCGAAAAACGAGGTTAACCTTAAATAGCTGTTGAATTACTTTGTAGACTTCCCAGTTTCAATTTGTTTCTTGTGCTATCTTCTTAGAATCCGCCAACTGACTGTCCCAATGACTAACTAAGTTCCTCGCCGACTCGGATAGCTTTGTGACGCCACGGTTACCCCATTGCTGACATTTCTACATCGAAAAACGAGGTTAACCTTAAATAGCTGTTGAATTACTTTGTAGACTTCTCAGTTTCAATTTGTTTCTTGTGCTATCTTCTTAGAATCCGCCACCTGACTGTCCCAATGACTAACTAAGTTCCTCGCCGACTCGGATAGCTTTGTGACGCCACGGTTACCCCATTGCTGACATTTCTACATCGAAAAACGAGGTTAACCTTAAATAGCTGTTGAATTACTTTGTAAACTTCCCAGTTTCAATTTGTTTCTTGTGCTATCTTCTTAGAATCCGCCAACTGACTGTCCCAATGACTAACTAAGTTCCTCGCCGACTCGGATAGCTTTGTGACGCCACGGTTACCCCATTGCTGACATTTCTACATCGAAAAACGAGGTTAACCTTAAATAGCTGTTGAATTACTTTATAGACTTCCCAGTTTCAATTTGTTTCTTGTGCTATCTTCTTAGAATCCGCCAACTGACTGTCCCAATAACTACTGTGTTAGTTCCGCCAATATTGCTGTATTTATAAATAATAATTCTGTAAAATATAAGTTATCGTAATGAAACAGTAATTAATTCGAGCCCACTGAATTCACAGTGTTTCCTTAAGGAATTTAATCCCCTCCTAATACCCAAGGTAATGGATTATTTCCTTCCAGGATAGAACGAATCACACACTGGTGTAGCGGTACTTCAAACCCCAGTGTTTCAGCGAACACAAAGTTCGATAGCAAATCACACTTACAGTTGCTTTGTTTGAAGTTAAAACAATGCAGAACAAAGGAGTAGAAACTCAGAAAATCGTATGGAAATGCTGAGAGGAAGGAGTGCAATTCTATAGCCAAAGTTGAGCGTTTTCAGTTTTGTTTGTTGGTGTTTTTCGGTTTTCGTTCGTGTCTTTCTTCAACAGCTGCTGCACATATATATAGCAGCCAGCTTTGAAGATGAACGACCCTCCATCCTCCATGGTGGAGCATGCACTAGCTTGTTTGTGGAGCAAGCACTTGGCCATGGTGGGAAGAGCATTAGGCGGCTGCTATTGCAGCTGGTGGTCAATACACGGATTGAAAAATATCCGTTACAAATGCGGATCTTACGTTAATATTTACTATTAACAAATAAATTTGGTCCAAAAAATTAATCAATCAATCGATCATTTGACCGAATCCGAATCCGTAGCCGTAGCCGTAGTCGTAGCCGAAGCCGAAGCCGAGCCGAGCGAGCGAGCGACGACGACGGCGCGAGGCTTGATTTCTTCTTAACTCTTTAAGAGCTACAAGAAGAGCAATTATATATATACCCACCAAAAAAAATTTCCTCTTCCAATATGGGACAATGTCTCATTGTCAAGAGGGGGAAACTTAAAATTTTACTCAAAATTTCATTTTCCCTCCATTTCCCATTCACCCTCATTTTAAGAATATTACATCTTAAAAATAAAACCTCAACAATCCCCCACATGAATGGGGAATGGCTATATCACGGAAGTATGCATGAAAAACTGTGTGATTTACAAGCAAGGATTAATTGCATCTGGATAAGTAGGTTTCCCTTTGAACTTTCCGTAGTAAACTTATGTCGGATATACTCGGTCAATCGGTAGATTTGATATCTTTGAACCGTCGATCTTTGGTGTATACCTAGACAACCATAAGTCACACAATCAACCCTTAACCGTCTTTGGTTCTCATTGTTGTGTTCGTTTCAGCCATGAACACCGCCTGGTTTCATAAGTGCGTAGAGAACTGGCCTTACAAAGTTCTCCTTGAAGCGGCTAACACTTCACACTTACATAGGTGATTCCTAAACGTGTCATCCTGTAGATACACTATTTGATATACCCCGTATCAAATTTAAAAATCATTAAAAAGCCTCAATGTTTTATCCTTGGTACTGAACATTGTCTCATCATTGAGAACGGACTAAAATTTTATTTGACAATGTTGAACCGTCATTAATGACTTTGTTTGATCTCCTTGAACCTAGATCTTGGGATCTCCAGTCTTCTAGGTAGAGTTACCGCCACAATGACTTGTTCTCGGCCATAGCCCCATTCCCTTGATGATTTCTCAACTACCTCTCTAGTTAGGCCTTTTGTAAGTGGATCCGACACATTATCACTTGACTTTACATAGTCAATTGTGATAATTCCTCTAGAGAGTAATTGCCTAACGGTTTTATGTCTTCGTCGTATATGACGAGATTTACCGTTATACATGACGCTCCCAGCCCTTCCAATTGCCGCTTGACTATCACAATGTATGCATATTGGTGCCAACGGTTTGGGCCAAAATGGAATGTCTTCCAAGAAATTCCGGAGCCATTCAGCTTCTTCACCGGCTTTATCTAAGGCTATGAATTCAGCCTCCATTGTAGAGCGGGCAATACATGTTTGTTTGGACGACTTTCAAGATACTGCTCCTCCACCAATAGTGAATATATATCCACTCGTGGACTTAGAATCAGTTAAACCGGTGATCCAATTTGCACCACAGTATCCCTCAATCACCGCAGGGAATTTACTGTAGTGCAAGTTAAAGTTCTGGGTATGTTCTAAATAACCCAAAACTCGTTTCATTGCCATCCAATGAGATTGGCCTGGATTGCTCGTATATCGACTCAGTTTACTTATAGCACAAGCTATATCTGGTCGTGTACAATTCATGATATACATTAAGCATCCCAACACACGAGCATAATCCAATTGTGATATGCTTTGGCCTTTATTCTTTGCTAATGCAAGATTCACGTCAATTGGAGTCTTTGCAACTTTAAAGCCCAAGTGCTTGAATTTTTCAAGTACTGTCTTAATATAATGAGATTGTGACAATGCCAGACCTTGAGGAGTCTTATGGATCTTAATTCCCAGAATTAAATCAGCAACTCCCAAGTCTTTCATATCAAACTTGCTATTGAGCATACGCTTAGTAGCATTTATGTTGGTAATGTCATTACTCATTATCAGCATATCATCCACATATAGGCAAACAATGACTATGTGATTTGGAACATTTTTAATGTACACACATTTATCACATTCATTTATCTTAAAACCATTTGACAATATTATTTGGTCAAATTTCGCATGCCATTGTTTGGGTGCTTGTTTTAGTCCGTAAAGAGACTTAACAAGTCTACATACCTTCTTTTCTTTACCTGGAACCACAAACCCTTCAGGTTGTTCCATGTAAATTTCTTCCTCCAACTCTCCATTTAAGAAGGCTGTCTTAACATCCATTTGATGAATTTCAAGACCATACACTGCAGCTAATGCTACTAACATCCGTATGGACGTAATTCTTGTAACTGGAGAGTATGTATCAAAGTAGTCTAGACCTTCTCGTTGTCTATACCCTTTGACTACGAGTCTTGCCTTGAATTTATCAATAGTGCCATCATCTTTGATTTTTCTCTTAAAAATCCATTTAGAACCCAAAGGTTTATTTCCAGGAGGAAGATCAACCAATTCCTATGTATGGTTGTTCAATATGGATTCTATTTCACTATTGACTGCCTCTTTCCAAAACAATGATTCCGAAGAAGTCATAGCTTCTTTAAATGTTTGAGGCTCATTCTGCAATAAGAAAGTCACAAAATCTGGTCCAAATGAAGTAGACGTTCTTTGACGTTTACTACGTCTTGGATCCTCCTGATTACATGTACTTTCTTTTGTTTCTTTCCGAGGTCGTTTAGATCCTTCACCAAACGACTCACATTCCTTTTTATACGGATATATATTTTCAAAGAACTCAGCATTATCTGATTCTATAACCGTATTATTATGAATGTCGGGATTTTCTGATTTATGAACCAGAAATCGATATGCTTTACTATTTGTCGCATATCCTATGAAAACACAATCAACGGTTTTCGGTCCTATCTTTACCCTTTTGGGTTTAGGAACTTGCACTTTTGCCAAACACCCCCACACTTTAAAATAATTCAAGTTGGGCTTCCTTCCTTTCCATTTTTCATATGGAATGGATTGTGTTTTGCTATGGGGCACTCGATTTAATATTCGATTAGCCGTAAGAATGGCTTCCCCCCACAAGTTCTGTGGCAAACCAGAACTTATCAACAACGCGTTCATCATCTCCTTTAATGTGCAATTCTTTCTTTCCGCAATCCCATTAGATTGGGGCGTGTAAGGGGCTGTTGTTTGATGAATAATTCCATATTCTAAACATATTTCTTCAAAAGGAGATTCATATTCACCACCCCTATCACTTCTTATCATTTTTATTTTCTTGTTAAGTTGCGTTTCAACTTCATTTTTGTATTGCCTGAATGCGTCTATTGCTTCATCTTTACTATTCAGTAGGTAAACATAGCAATATCGAGTACCATCGTCAATAAAAGTTATGAAATACTTCTTTCCACCGCGAGATGGTATTGACTTCATGTCACAAATATCTGTGTGAATTAAGTTTAAAGGATTTGAATTCCTTTCAAATGACTTATAAGGATGTTTAACACACTTAGATTCCACACATATTTGACATTTTAATTTTTCGCATTCAAACTTAGGCAGTACTTCCAAGTTAATCATTTTCCGCAAGGTTTTATAATTGACATGACCCAAACGTACATGCCATAAATCATTTGACTCAAGTAAGTAAGAAGAAGCTGAAATATTATTATTGTTTTCCACAACCATTACATTTAGATTGAAAAGGCCCTCGGTGAGGTAACCTTTTCCTACAAATATTTCATTCTTACTTATGACAACCTTATTGGACACAAAAATGCACTTAAAACCGTGCTTAACAAGAAGTCCACTAAATTCTTTCTCATTTCGGGAACATGAAGGACATTGTTCAAAGTCATGACCTTGCCAGAAGTCATTTTCAGAAATATCTTCCCATATCCTTCAACTTTTGCTGTTGAAGCATTTCCCATATAAACTGTCTCTCCGGGTCCAGCAGGAGCATAAGTAGCAAAAGCTTCTCTAACTACACAAACATGGCGAGTGGCTCCTGAATCAAACCACCACAGTTTAGGATTTTCCACCAAGTTACATTCAGAAAGCATGGCACACAAGTTATCAACATCATCATAGTTTACTACCATGTTTGCTTGACCCCTTTTCTTGTCTTTCTTCGGAGCACAACACTCCGTAGATTTGTGTCCCATTTTCCCACAGTTGTAGCAGTTTCCACTGAACCGCTTCTTGCTTGGGTTGTATTTCGGACCAGAAGCCTTCTTCCTCTTTTTGTTATCTTCAACAATATTTGCTCCCATTATTGTTGAATTTCCACGGCCTCTCCTTTCAGCAGCTTTATTGTCCTCTTCGATTCTCAACCGAACAATGAGATCTTCAAGGGACATTTCCTTTCGTTTGTGTTTCAAATAATTTTTGAAGTCCTTCCACAATGGAGGCAACTTCTTCAATCATTGCTGCTACTTGGAATGCTTCATTGATGACAAGACCTTCAGCAAGTAGATCATGAATAATCACTTGCAATTCCTGGACTTGGGTAATAACAGACTTGCTATCTACCATTTTGTAGTCCAAAAATTTTACGGCAACGAATTTCTTCATCCCGGCATCTTCAGTTTTATATTTCTTTTCAAGCGCATTCCATAATTCTTTTGACGTCTCCACGCCACTGTATACATTATACAGATTATTATCCAGTCTGCTAAGAATATAATTCTTGCATAAAAAATCAGAATGCTTCCACGCTTCAATCACGATAAAGCGTTCATTCTCTGGAGTTTTATCTGGCAGATCAGGAACATCTTCCTTGATGAACTTCTGTAGACATAACGTAGTTAAGTAGAAGAATATCTTCTGCTGCCAGCACTTGAAATCAATCCCGTAAAATTTTCCGGGTTTTTCCGTCGGTGCCAACGCCGGTGTTCGGCTTGTCGATGCGTTGGCAGTCCCCATCGGAACAGCTTGGTTTTCGCTTTCAGTCGTCATTTTTTCTGTAAAAGAATGACACAAACAAACGTTTAATAAACGTTTTCAAACTGGAGTAAAAATCACGTAGATTTTAATCTCCAACAAAACGCCACGAAGGCTTTACTCTCCAAAACGAGAGTACACAAAACAAAAATATATTGCCCGCTCTATAAACAAGCTAATGCATGCTTCACCATGAAAATTTTCAATTAGTGGATTCACTGCAATCTTATTCAACCTTGCAGTCCTACCAAGAACGATTTCAACAATAAGTTTGCACCAGATAAAAATATTATGGATTTTTTTTATAGTGTAACGACCTAACTGGTCGATTTGAGCATTTACATTCATATCGGTAGTTTGAGGTCATGAGTCGCTGCGTATGATGTATTATGACTTGCGTGTATTGTCAGTTTGGTTTTCGAGTTGTTCGGAATTGATTTGGAAGAATGAATCTTAAGTAAGAAGCTTTAAATTGAAAGAGTTGACCAAGTTTGACCTTGTATATCTGACCTTGGATTGGAGTTTTTATGGTCCCGTTAAGTCCAGATGGTAATTTTGGATTGGGGCATATGCCCGAATTTACATTTAGATATTTCTGGGGGGTTTGGCACTATTTGGCAGAAGTCGGCAATTTAAAGGTTTGGAATGTTCATAAGTTTAATCGGGAGTTGACTTTGATGATATCGGGTTCGTATTTTAGTTTCGAAAGTTGGAATATATTCGTTATGTCAACTGAAACTTGTGTGCAAAATTTAAAGTCATTCCGAGTTGATTTGATATGGTTCGGCACGGGTTTTGGAAGTTTAAAGTTCAAAAGTTTATTAAGTTCGATTTGAGGTACGGTTCGTTGTTTTGATGTTGTTATGTGTGATTTGAGGCCTTAAGTACGTTCGTGTTGTATTTTTGGACTTGTACGTATGTTCCGGCGCATTATGTGAAAAATTGAAAAAGTTAGTTTTAAACCTGAAAATCTTGTGTTTTGATGATCAATTCTTGTTGTTTGATGTTATTTAAGCGATTTGAGTGAGCGATCAGGCTTGTAAGATGTTATTACACTTATGTGCATGTTTGGTTTGGAGCCCTGGGCTCGGGTGAGTTTTGGATGCTTAGCAGACTGATTTTTGGCTTAGAAGAAATGTTGGTACATCAGGTCTGCATGTCTCGAATTGTAACATCAAATCCAAGAATTTCATTGTAGAAATTAGGGGTTTTTGGGTAGAATTTGAGGATTGTGTAAAATAGAGGTTTAGACCTCAAATTGAGGTCGGATTTTAAAACAAATTGCATATTAGGGCTCGGGGGTGAATGAGTAATCCGATTTTGTTCGAAAGCTCGGGTTTTGACCAAGGGAGTCCGGGGTTGACGTTTGTTAACTTTTGAGATTTTAGTCAAGATTGAACCTTTATTGATTGGGGATGTTTCCTTTAGCACTATTTGACTTTGTTAGATGATAATTGACTATATTTTGATCGTTTTGAGGATTATTTCTATGGAAGACGGTATTGGATTATGAAAATTGTGCCGGAATGAGGTAAGTGTCTTCCCTAGCTTTATTGGGAGAATTTTTCCTAATAAAATGATATTGTTTGCCATATGCGGGGGTGATGTATATATGAGGTGACGAGCGTATATGCATGTGCCAGGGTTAATCGTCCTTGGGGGTAGATTATACGATTCTTTGTGCCTTAATGGAATATGTGACTTTCTTTCTTCATGTTTCACTTGACTTTTATATTAATATGAATATGAAGTTCAATGTTAGAAATCATGATTTAGCTTATTATAACTTGATTAAAATTTGACGAACTTTTTGTGAACTATTGATGTTCTAAATTCGGTCATCACTATACCTAATCACAAATATATCGTTACGACCATTATTCTTGAGATATTTGGATTCCATACTTGAGTTGAAGATCGCTTTTGAGATTTGTTGAGATACTTGAACAATAAGGATCTTAAGGTTTATTGAATTGTTATTGGCTTGAGAGCTGTGATTGATGTTTATTTAATTGCTTAACCACTCTTCTTGATGTTATTCATACTTCCTACCTTGCTTGTTATTGATATACATATGCTTGGTGAGGAAGAGTGTAAAGCACGAAGGGTGATGTCATGCCATTGCATATACATTATTATATGAGGAAGAGTGTAAAGTACGAAGGGTGATGTCGTGCCATTTCATATACATGTGAAGAAGAGTGTAAAACACGAAGGATGATGTCGTGCCATTTCATATACTTCATTACACACGAAGGATTATGCCGTGCCATTACATTTACATTATCATGTGAGGACGAGAGTAAAAGCACGAAGGGTGATGCCGTGCCATTATATTATCATGTGTTCATGGCACGAAAGGTGTTTCCGTGCAGGAGAGGACGAGAGACATGCATTATATTGTGATATCTTTTTGACGAGCGCAAAACACAACACAAAATTATTGCTCGCTAGTCAAAGTTAGTATAGTTTAATTATCGTCTCCATAGAGATTGGATTTAAACAATGTTCGAGTAATTTCTAGCTTAGTTTCTATTCAGGATGATCAAGTGTAACGACCCGGTCAGTCATTTTGAGAGTTGTAGCCCCATTCCCCCATTTACTGCTCATTTTGTACTTTATAGCTGTTATATGACTTGCCGGGGTAGTCGGTTCGGATCCGGAGAGATTGCGGAATGAATTGAGATACATAGTCTCAAGGTTGAAAGTTTAAGTTGAAATGGTTGATCGGATATTGACTTATGTGTAAACAACCCCGAAATAGAGTTTTGATGATTCCAATAGCTCCTATGGTGATTTTGGACTTAGGAGCGTGTCCGAAAAGTTATTTGGAAGTCCGTAGTTAAATTAGGCTTGAAATGGCTAAAATAAAAATTTAAGTTTGGAAGTTTGATCGGGAGTTGAATTTTTGATATCGGGGTCGGAGTCCGATTATGGAAATTTGAATAGGTCCGTTATGTCATTTATGACTTGTGTGCAAAATTTGAGGTCAATCGGACTTGATTTGATAGGTTTCGGCATCGAATGTAGAAGTTAGAATTTGCTAGTTTCATTAGGCTTGAATTGGGATATGATTCGTATTTTTAGCACTGTTTGATGTGATTTAAGGTTTCGACTAAGTTCGTATGATGTTTTAGGACTTGTTGGTGTATTTGGTTGAGGTCCCGGGGACCTCGGGTGAGTTTCGGATGGTTAACGGATGAAATTTGAACTTGGTAGATGGCTGAAGCAACAAATTTTCTAGTGTGTGGTTTCCGTCTTCGCGTTCGCGATGGGAGTCACGCGTTCGCGAAGGGTAACTGGAGGCAGGCGAAGATTTGTTCTTCGCGTTCGCGACGCAAAGGACGTGTTCGCGAAGGTTGAAGATCAGTGTTCATCGTAAACGCGAGAAGGCAGTCGTGTTCACGAAGAAGTTCAGGAGAGCAGGCTGGGACCTCATGCGTTGGCCTACGCGTTTGCGAGTGAGGCTCCGCGTTCGCGGAGACCTGTGATTTTTGGTATTTGTGTTCACGAGAGGACCCTCGCGTTTGTGTAAGAGGAACTTTTGGGCAGTGATTTTTGTGCTTCACGAACGCGAGGCAATGGCCGCGTTCGCGAAGAAGAAATGCCTGGACAGAGAGTTTAAGTTCTGAAAATGGGACTTCGTCCCATTTTTTATTTTTAATGATTTGGAGCTCGGGGAGAGGTGATTTTCGGGAGATTTTTCAATGAAAACATCGAGGTATGTGTTCTTAATTCAATTTTGGTTAAAGTACCCGAATCTATGATAGTTTTTAACATTTAATTGGTGATTTAAGTTGGAAAATTTTGAAAACCCTCTTGGTTAAATTTGAAGATTTAAGGGCCGAATTATTATCGGAATTAGTAATTTTGGTTTGGTTGGACTCATGGTTGAATGGACGTTCATATTTTGTAACTTTTGTCAGGTTCTGAGACGTGGACCCCACTGGCAAATTTTGAGTAGAATTTCGGATATTTGTTGGAAAAATTAGTATTTTCATATGGAATCAATTCCTATAACTTGTATTGACTGCATCGAATTAATTGTTTTGGCTAGATTCGAGTCATTCGGAATTGGATAATCGAGGAAAAGGCCTACTAGTGGATTGAATTAATGCAAGTCGAGGTAAGTGACTTGTCTAACCTTGTGTGGGGGAAATTTTCCTTAGGATTGGTATTATTATGAAAATTATGATGTATTGAAAGTCGTGTACGTGAGGTGATGAGTGTGTATACGGGCTAAATGTGGAAGATTATATCTTTAAATTATGTAGATCTCTGTCACATATTAATTAAATTATTTTATCCTGATATACTCATCATCTTTGGTCTATCTTATATTTTAAATTGCCTTATCTTTTTCCTTCTAATTGCTTTACCTGTTTAGTTGAAGCTTTGTTTCTTTTATTCCGTGCTCATTATTTGAAAGTTGAATTTCTTAATTGAATTATTATTAATATGAAGTATTTGGCATTTAAAATTTGGTATTGGGACAAAGTGTTAAAATTGTGAAATATTATTTTTGTTGAGTTATTTAATCCCGAATATTTTGTTGAGATTTTTGTATACATTGTGATTGAGCCTTGAGCTCCTTATTGCGTAAAGTAATGTTGTTGTTGATTTATTTGGCAAGTTGAAATAATTGGGCATTTGAGGTGCGAATTATGATATATTGTGATGTTGATACGCATGCGGTGGTATAAGGTCTAGGTGTTGAAATGCATGCGGTGAGATAAGGTGGGTTTGATACACGTGGCTAGTAGGGAACTACTAGAAGCCATGCGGTATGATAAAGGTGGCTAAAACGCGGGATGCTATTTCGGAAAAAATAATTTCTTTAAAATTTAATATGAAGGCTTCCGCGGTGATATAAGGAAAAGAAATATTGTGAATTTATTTATGATTTGGGACTACGAGGCGGTACCTCGGGAGTGCCCTTGTTGATATTTTCTCATTGGTGTACTTGTCTTGATTGTTTTGTGTTTCCCTAAATATGTAAATTCCTGTTTTTCTTCCGTGCTGTATTATTTGCCCTGACTCCGTGCAGTTAAATGGTGACATACTCCTTACTTGATTCACTTTCATTATCATCATTATTATTATTATTATTATTATTATTATTATTATTATTATTATTATTATTATTATTATTATTATTATTATTATTATTATTATTATTATTATTATTATTATTATTATTATTATTATTATTATTATTATTATTATTATTATTATTATTATTATTATTATTATATTGTTAAACTTTTCTCCCTATCTATTATTATTTCCTGTAGGGCCCTGACCTGACCTCGTCACTACTCTACCGAGGTTAGGCTTGACACTTATTGGGTACCGCTGTGGTGTCCTCATACTATGTTTCTGCACATCTTTTTGTGCAGATCCAGGTACTTCCTACCAGACCAGGTATCAGTGAGCTAGTCTATACGCGGAGACTTCAATGTACATCTGCCAGCGTCCGCAGACCTCGGAGTCCCCCTCTATCCTTATTATGTTGTTTTCTTGAATCTCTTTAGACTCTGATGTATAGAGACACTTAGTATTTCTCCTAGAAGCTTGTGACTTATTTCTACCGGGTTTTGGGAGTTGTAATTATTTAATTTGCAGTTCTTATTTACTTTAGTTGTTAAGGATTTAGTTTCAGATTTATATTTGGTTATTATGTA
This sequence comes from Nicotiana tomentosiformis, assembly GCF_000390325.3. NCBI lineage: Eukaryota > Viridiplantae > Streptophyta > Magnoliopsida > Solanales > Solanaceae > Nicotiana > Nicotiana tomentosiformis. The sequence goes on along the minus strand of NC_090818.1, from coordinate 38,608,375 downwards.
AAATTGTTAGGCTTACCCAGTTTTAGAGATTAGGTGCCATCACAATATCCTACGGAGGGAAATTGGGGTTGTGACATCAACACTTGAGTTGGAGTGATTACTACTACAATTAACTACTAAATTAAGACTACTATTAATTAGACCCGATCATAGAGAATGAGAGATGAACTAAAACGGTTTGTAAACAATATGAGAAATAAGGGCCATGACGTGATAGGTGTAAGATATTTATTCGGGATTTTACTCTATTTAAATTCACTTCTAATGTTCTAATGATTCTCACGAATTCACTCGATAATTAGCTTAAACATAAGGTCAAGATTCCTCTCTCGATTAAATCTGAACTCTACAAAATAAACTAATATAAAGCACTGTGTAGATATGCAAGAACACGTTAATGGGCTAATCTTTAGAAAAATATATCTCGAATATTCTCATAACTTGGTTTAATCAACAATTCAAAAAGCTCTCTCGATTACTTAGAAGAATCACTAAATTAAACCAAACCAAATAATGCAAAATTAATCACCAAACTATTTCTCCTTCGATTAAATAAACTGGTGAAAAAATTCGCAATCAATTCAAAGCACCATAAACGAATTCATGCAATTAAACTAGAGTTAAATCTAGAAACAATACTCAAAACACCATATCCGTCAAAATCCTAGGGAAGAACTACTCCATAATAGATATGTTATTCATCACAAGAGTATTAGAAGAACAAAAAGATATTACAATTCCCAAAATCAAATAAACTTTCGTATTGAATGAATTGGATAAAGTATTTTGAGTCTCCGTTGTTTCCTTGCCTTCTTTTCTCCCAAAAGTTCCTCTAAAATCCGAGACCCCTTATTTTTGAACTAGCTAGGTTTCATATAGGTCAAAAGGAGTCGCCTCCGAAATTACAAAAATAGGCCTGGGTAAAGTTTCCGGAAGTGGACGTGCACGGCTGCGCACCTCTGGCAGTGCACTGCGTTACTTGCGCGCTGAAGGGGGTCTCATGCACGGTCGCGCATCTGGTTTAGCCTCCTGCTTAACTCTTTGTTTCTCCCATTAAGTGCATTATTCATCCGTTGATCCCCAAACACGATCCTAACTTAATCCTTGGGCTTTTACTCACACTTCAAAGCTCCAAAATAGCTCGAATTAGCTCCACAACCTCTTCATAACTCAGAATCGCTCCAACAAGGCATAAAACACACACTCAGTGCAAAACAATACCATTTAAAGCTCAAACACTAGTAAAGTACAGTGAATTAGAGTACAATTAGTGACCAAAATACGCAATTATAGCCTAATATCACTTTTTCTTGTGTATACATTTTTGCCTTTATCTTGAGTTGCTATTGTTGCATCTATGTTTTCTATGTAACTTGTCGTTGTAGTTCCGTCTTTATCTTCTACCCTATTGTTGATGTACTGTCCAATGCTTCTATCTGTTTAGCTTATCAAGATCATGCTTTTCTTCTTGTTTGTTATATCTACGCTTATGCCTTTTCTCATTTGTTGTACTTTCGTGTAAGCCTTCTATCATGTTAGTTAGTGAAATTTATGTTCTCATATCTTAATTGCTATCATTACTTCTTTGCCTTCCACCTAGTCTGTTACCATCGTCCATATACTATTCCTTTTTTTATTATTACTATATGTGTATTTCCCACTTCATTGTTATTGTTATGACATTTCTTTTACCTAGTTGATACCGTTATACATATGCTTGGTAAGGATAAGATAAATGCACGAAGGGTGTTGCCCTGCCATTTGATTTGACATATATTCATATATCTGGTGAGGATGAGATAAATGCACGAAGGATGTTGTCGTGCCATTTGATTTGATATCTTGAGTATATTCCTCATACTATGAAAGTTCGTGGATTTTACTATTTCGTTTGGTGTTTATCGCTTTAAGAAAAGAATTGGTTGTGATATTGATAAAACTGGTCATGATTTCTTTTAGTAATGATTACTGCTTCACATAACTGTTCTTCTACTCTTCTTTGTTACTTCTAGTATTGTCTCTACTATTGCAAATTTACTGAACAAATTATTTTAGTAAGTATCTTTTGACTTAAAAACCTATTCACTACTTTACCGAGGTTAGTCAAGATACTTACTGAATACATGAGGTCGATTGTACTCATGCTACATTTTTGCACCTTGCGTGCAGATTTTGGAGTTGCGTAGCTATGGGAGACGAAGCCTTGCATTGAAGATGTACCCGCATTCCAGATTCAAGCTACCTCTTTTTTATGGTAGTTTAGGTTTGAGCGTTTGTTTATGTAAAATTCAATCAAATATTATTTTTATTCATCATATCGGTTTGTAAATCTAAATAATAGTCGCTAGTGACTTGTACTACCAGTCCTTGGGATATTGTATGTAACTCAGTTATATCATTTGTTGACCACTTTATTTCATTAGAACTGTATTGACTGTTATTGGACTTACCTAGCGGATTGGGTTAGGTGCCATCATGACTAGGTGGATTTTAGGTCGTTACATATAGATTACTGTATAAACTGAAGCGCGAACAAATACACAATGACATATATAAATAACAGAATTTGATCTATGTCATGTAATTTTTCGACAATACATGTCTTCAGGGGCAGAGGTAGGGTATACTCGACGGGTTCAATTGAACCCATAACTTTCAATGCGGAGTAAAAATTTATATGTAAGAGTTCATTAAAATTGCAAAAATAGTAGATATGAACCCATAACTTTAAAAATATAATGGGTTCAATACTAAAAATTTAAAAATTGAACCCATAAGATTTAAATTCTAGATCCGCCTATGGATGTCTTGAACACCCATGCTTAACAATAGCCTCGTTACAAGCATATGTTTTTATAGTAGTATAATTTAACCAAGTATAATTTAACCAATTAAGTCGTGCAATATTTTATCTATACTATTCTATAGGTTATCAAGCAACAAGGACCGCAACAACGTCATATTAGTTAGTAAGGAAGCTTTTAACATCTATATGCCTCTATTATTACAACGAAATGGCATCTAGGGTGTGTTTGGTACGAAGAAAATTTTTTTTAAATTTTTTTATGTTTGGTTGACTTAAATTTTTTTGAAAAATATTTTTCTCATTGACTTATTTTTCCTTTAATTGGAGGAAAATATTTTTCCTACCAAGAGAAGGGAAAGCATTTTCCAAAACTCTTTTTCAACCTTTCCCACTCTATTCCCCATCCCCACCAACCCACCCCATACCCCCACCTAACCCATCCCACCCCTACCCACCCTACCTCCAACCCTCGCTCCCTACCCCACCCTAAATAAAAATGTTATTAATAGTACTTTCTTTTCATAATATAAAAAAATATTTTTTTCATTTTAACAAAAAAAATACTTTCTTTTCATGATTTAGAAAAAGTATTTTTTTCATTTCAACAAATGAGTATTTTCTTTTCATGATGTAGAAAAAGTATTTTTTTATTTCAATAAAATTGTTACTTTATTTTCATATTGTAAAAAGAGTACTTTCTTTATCAACCAAAAAAAGAGTATTTTCTTTATAGTTATGGAGTATTTGTGTCAATTTTTAGAAGAATAATTGAATTATTGAAGAAAATAGAGTCCTGAAAATATTGGGTATTTGGGAAGGGGGTGGGGGCAAGAAAACATGGGGACTTGGGGAAAGGGGGTGAGGAGAGTAGTGTAAAAAAATATTTTCCTACAAAATATTTCCTACTCTCTAACGAAATACTATAAAATATTTTTCGGAAATTGTTTTTCACTTACCAACCAAACAAGGAAAAATGAGTGATAAAACCATTCATTTTTCATATTTTCCATGGAAAATAATTTCCTTCATACCAAACACACCCCTAGTCTGGGAGGAAAATCAGAGAATACGTCAAACCTGATGTAACGACCCGACTTGTCATTTTGAACATCTACGCTCCTTTCGATAATTTGAAGTCTTGAATAGTTTCGTAATGTGTATTATGACTTGTGTGAATTGTCGGCTTTGGTTTTCGGACGATTCGGGATTTAATTAAAAGAACAATCCTTGTTTAGAAGCTTAAATGAAAAGAGTTGACCGATTTGACTTTTTATGCAAACGACTCCGGATTGGAGTTTTGATGGTTCCAATAGCTTTGTATGGTAATTTTAGACTTAGGAATGTATCCGGATATTTATTTTGAAGTCCGTAGTTAAATTTGGTTTGAAATGGCGAAAATAGAAAATTTAAAGTTTGAAAGTTTGACCGGGGAATTTACTTTCTGATATCGGGGTCGGAATCATATTATGGAAATTAGAATAGTTTCGTTATGTCATTTATGACTTGTACGTAAAATTTGAGTTCATTCCGGATTGATTTGATATGCTTCGACGCGAGGTTTGAAAGTTAAAAGATTTAAAGTTCATTAAGCTTGAATTGGGGTATGATTCGTGGTTTTAGTGTTGTTTGACGTGATTTGAGGCATCGACTAAGTTCGTATGATGTTTTAGGACTTGTTGGTATATTTGGTTGAGGTCCCGAGGGCTTCGGGTGGATTTCAGATGGTTAACGGAATTTAATTTGGATATTTCCAGAATGTTTCAACGTCGTTTCTTCAATCATAGATGGTATCACAATAAGAAAATGAGCTCCAAATTCAGTTTTGATTAAAGCATTAGATCCGTATTGAAATTACCGAGCCATAGCAAAAGGAATCATCGAATTCGGACATCATATTAGAGAGTTATGCCCATTTTCGTGTCGGGAAAGATTTTCTGTCGCCGCCAGCGCCCAGGGTAGCATGGAGTGCTAGCCCTGGCACTGGGAATTTTTGGGATTCTGGAAACTGTGCAAAAACGCTCAAACATCAAAGATCCCTATAAACGGGAAGTTTTTGCCATTTTTGACAAAAACAGAGTTGGGGAGCTCGGTTTGGGCGATATTTAGAGGCAAATTTCACCACACAACTTGGGGTAAGTGTTCTTGACTCCCTTGTGATTATATTCCATGAATTAATCTTCGTTTTCGGCGTTAGATTATTGATTTTTCAAGAGAAATCGGAGGAATTTTCTACAATTCCATAAAATGAATTTTCGAGATTTGAACATCGATTCAGAGTCGGATTTGAGTAAAATTAGTATGGTTGGACTCGTAATTGAATGGGTTGTCGGATTTTATCAGTTTCATCGGATTCCGAGACATGGGCCCCACTATCGATTTTTCGAGCAAAGTTTGGGAATTTTTGTAAATTGTTAAATTATAAGCATTAGATTAAATTGTGATTAGTTTGCACGTTGTTCGAATAGATACAAATTGTTTGGCTTGAATTGAGGAGATAAGAAGGCGTATGGAGGTTGATACGCGCAAAATAGAATTTTTGGAGTATTGTTTATCTTGCTTGGCTTTGATTCGGCTTGATCGAGGTAAGTAATACTTCTAAACTTGGTGTTGAGGGTATGAACCCTGAATATACGTGTAATTTGTTTGGTATTGAGGTGACGCACATGCTAGGTGACGGGCGTGTGGGCGTGCACTGTGTGAATTGTAACTCTATTACTTTTGTGGTACTGTGTAATTACCTGATCTTATCTGTAACCATGAAATCTCTACCTACTAGAGCTATTGAGCTGCGATCCATGTTGGAAACCATGTCTAGGCTACATGCTTGTTCTGTTGAGACTCACTGAGGTCATTTCTGCTGTTTAGTTATATGCTTACATTTTATTTACATACTCAGTCATACACATTCATATGCATATCATATCTCAGTGTCTGTTACCATTTATTGATGCATCACATCATTATTTTTGGGCTGATTCTTTTCATGACACTGAGAGCCCGAGAGACCGGAGAGATTGATGACTGAGTGAGGCCGAGGGCCTGATGGTGGGGATATTTATGGGATCGGGCTGCACGCCGCAGCAGGCCATATTGGATTTATATATATTTATTTATGATGGGATCGGGCTGCACGCCGCAACATTTTTTATTGATTTATGCCATGATTGGCTAGATATAGAACTTGGGCTGAAGGATCCCCTCCGGAGTCTGTACATACCCCCAATGAGTGTAGGTACCGAGTGCCTAGTGCCGAGCGATTGAGAGGATTGAGTGACTGGGAGGATTGAGTGAAATGATACTCTAAGAGTATCGATATAGTTTTATCATTGAGTTGCATCACATTGACATGCACACTTGACATACAGTTATAGAGATGCATTTTTCTGCATGCAATACGATATTGCTTCATTCATGACTTCTCCTACATATTGACATGTAGGCATAGAGATGTATTTTCCTCATGCCATTTAAAAATGAAACATTTACCTGTTGAAAGTTTTTGGGAAAAATCACAGTTTTCAAACTTACTCATAAATTGGTGATTTCGGTAAAGGATTTGGGTTTTCACTGATATATTTGAAAAGCATGACTATTTTTTTAGAACTGTGAACGAGCTGAGCATTTTATCTCTGAGCTACTTCTTTTATTACTTCCATTATGTTGTTATGAACTGTTGTTGGCTATTGGTGTTGGAACCCGACCTGTGTTTCAGCTCGTCACTACTTTCAACCTAAGGTTAGGTTTGTTACTTATTGAATACATGGGGTCGGTTGTACTCATACTACACTTCTACACCTTGAGTGCAGATATTGGATGCCGATGTTGCTGTGATCGACATGAGCTGAATTTGGAGATGTACCTGCGTTGCGGTCGTAGCTGCCTTTTGTTCATAGTAGCCTTAGTTTTATAAAGAAAATCTATTTATGTATATTTCGAATAGATGATGTATTTATTTCTTACTAGCTTTGTCAATTCTAATCTTAGAAGCTCGTGATTTGTACTACCACTCCTTGGAAAATGGATAAGATTTAGATATTTTATTTCACTTGATTGTCTTATTAAATTTCATTGGGATTGGATAGTTATTAACTGGCTTACCTGACGTGTTGGATTAGGTGCCATCACGACTAGTTGGATTTTGGGTCGTGACAAGTTGGTATTAGAGCTCCGGGTTCATAGGTTTTACAAGTCATGAGCAAGTATCTAGTAGAGTCTTGCGGATCGGTATGATGACGTCCATACTTATCTTCGAGAGGCTACAAGGCATTTAGGATAATTTTCATCTTTCTTTCCTTATCGTACGGAATTGATTCAGCTTGAAACATAACTCTTTGAATTCCTTCCACGCATTCGTGTGCGCATGTGAGCGCTCGATATCATATGTGCAGCACTGGCTTGTGAATCCATGAACGAGGTTCGAGATGTGTCTTCTGTGTTTTGGTGATGGACTAGTTTGGAGGACTTGAGGCCAGGTTTAGACCACAACTTAGGCTCGGTAGCTTCAGTTATGTAAACTTATACATTTGGACTCATATGTCCGGTAGTGTCCCTATGAGTGAAATTTGTGGCTCGATGAGCAGTTGAATAGCTATATGATGAGCATGATGTGACTATGAAATGTATTTAGATTGTTTGATGGTGACGAGAATAGTTTACTTGAGATGTAAAAAGGACTATTGGGTGCTAGATTACTGCCTTGATGTGACGTTTAGTCTCGAGTTATGAGTGTGTTGAAAGATTTCTCATGCTGATTAATTATGGAGTGAAGTATATTTTCATGTCTCATTGTGAGTTCAGACTTAGGAAGATTAAGTGATGGCGTAGTAATCGTGGTTGCAAAAGGGTACAGCAAGATGCCAATTTGAGGCTAAGCAGGTGAGTTATCTCCTGTGGAGTAATCTACTTAGGTGTGTCCCTTATAATGTTGAGCGGAGAGTTTCTTTTCCACCAATGGGGTGTATGTGTTGAGATCTGAATTTGAATCTGGTTGAGAAAGTTGACTTTATTGTCAAGAGAATAAATGCGAGCTTAGCGGCTGATTGAGGTATTTTATGGTTGATGTTGCATGAGCTTGAGAAAATTTTTCGTTGAACTGACTGTGGTATTATGGCAGTAATAGAGTATGGATATTGTGAGTTATGGAATGTTTTGTTCTATGGCTTTGAGCCAAGTGGGGGAGTCTTCTATTACGAATTTGATTGCATGATTATGTGTTGTATTGGTTTTGGTCTGAGCCATACTTGTGGATTAGTTATGACTTGCAGAGGATGAGACGGAGGATGAGTCGAGTAAGGAAATTCCTGGATACGGGTTATATTGCACTTTATGAGTATATGAAAATCACGGAATGAGTTGAGTTGTTATTCGTGACGGATGTAGTGTGCACGGTGTATTAATTTGCTCGGCTGTGTTAAGGCATGGTTACTTCTTTGGGGTGTTGTTGTGCTAATTGAGCATAGGCAGTTCGGCCTGTTTGAGCGGTGCAATTGAGATTTGAGCAGAGTGGATGACGCTCGAGAAAGTTCTAATGGATTCAAGATTAATATGTAGCAACTGAGAATTTTTGGCGGATTTGTATATGGCTAGAATTTGAGATTTAAGTTGGAAGGTGTCGAAACTTGTCGCATTTTTTTTTAATCATTATGGATTTTATATTTCGGTATCAGGAAGGTGAAGGAAATGGTTTTAGACTCAAATAAGGTATTTTCAGAGTGGGTGTTTCGGTTATGGTATTTATGGGGGGTAATTATGATATGGTGAGACTTTACAGATGTTTTGGTGGCAATATTCTTGGGTTTGGTGACCTACGTGGCTTGGTAGAGTTAGGGAGATTCATCTCTAATAGCTTGGTTATGTGAAAATGGATTTCAAAGTGTTCTTGATGGTTTCTACCATGGTTATAACCGGATATTTTCTACCGGTGTGGAGAACGTGTTGTATATTATGATTTCCTTCTGGAAAGAAGCAAGATAAAGGTTTCTAACTAACCGAGTATGCAGTTTGCTGGTGACTTAGAGTTCATAATGAGATTCTTGTGCTTATCACATGATGGCATGATAGATGTGGTGTGTTGTGTGGGGTTAAGATTTACATGTACAAGGTGGCAGTTTAGTCTTGAAGGGAGGGTCACGAATTTGGACAGAATGGTCAGTTTTAGATATTTAGAGGAATGTTATAACTGCTCAGTAATCCCTGAGAATGGTGCGTATTTCAGAAGGCGCATAGTGTTTTCACTTACGGATATTCATCGGTATTGCGGTACTCACCTGATTGATAGACTATTGATATTCTAATTATTGCTAATGTGGCACAGAAAATTTTTGGAAGAATTCCTCGTGGGATTATTGTACATGAAAGATATGTTAGTCATTCGAGTGTTGGAGTTGGGACCAGTTACAGTGAATCATGTGTTCTATGAATTTGGAGACTGTGAGTCCTCAGAAGCATATTGTTTTAGGGTTGCGACCTGTTTGGGATGAGTATTTTATTTAAACTCAGTGGAGGCACTAGTTGTGTTAATTATTTGTGATAGCTACGCGCTACGAGTGCATATATATGTGAGGTTTGAGCCCATGTGCAGGCATCGGGGCAAGTATTCATACTCAGAAAAATGCTTAGGCTATGATATGCCTAGAGTTGATTGTTAAGCATAAATATATACCGTTTCTTGTATTCGTACCTTTGTTGAGAACTATTTGGGCTATACTTGAGGTTACAAAGAGGCTAATTCCCTGAATAAATTGGGTAGTTACTATTTCTGCGTTAACTTGCCGATTTGAGCTGTGATAGCACACTTTGCACATGCGTACTCTATGGCGTGTTAATTATACCAGTCCAGGAGTATGTGAATCTTATTTAATTTATCATATACATGTGTACTTAATTGATTGCTTCTGTATGATATGCTTGGACTGGAGGCCTGTGACCATGCCAGGCAGATTATGTTATTGACACGTGAGTTGTCCGTGCAGAACCATATACTGATATTATTAGCATGTGAGTTGTCCGTGTGGGTCCAGATATTGATACTATAGCACGTGAGTTATCTGTGCAGTTGATGTTAATGTGATCTCTAGGAGAGCTGGTTACCGTTTTAGATTTGTGTGTCTTGGTTCTACTATATGTGATGAGCTCATAGCATTGCGGTTGTGGTGGTGCTTGTTGAACTTGCAATACAGTTCTCTTCTTTGAGCATTTTCCATTTTTGGGTACACGAATTGCGCAATTGTGGCTTGAGTTATATTGGTGTGGCATGTCTGTGGGATAGTTGTGTTTAATAATATAAGGTCATTGGACCTAGAATGGGTACTATCAGGTTTGATTACGGTATATTCGGGTGAATAGTATTGAAAGTCGTCTTAGAAAGTGATTATGGTTCTGGTTGGGGCGAGAGAGCTCCATGACTAGTTTATCTAATAAGTGGTTATGAGATTTCACGTGTTTCTTTCATTATCAGCAATGTACGAAGGTTTAGGGAATGCGGTTCTGTTTGATATGAGGTTTAATACTAGTACCGGGTTAGTTTTGAGTAGTTACTGTGATCGGAAATGGTGCTGCGAGTAGGCGAGTTCTGTAGTATGTTATATGATTATATCTAGGGTTATGGTTATGGATTGATACAACTTGTTCAGACTTATACAGTGTGTAGATGTGAGATTCGGGTCCTGTAAGAAATTTTGAATGTTGGAAATTGAATTCCAACGTTTATGGGCTAAGGTTGAATTAATGATCTTCAATTAAGTTGTGTCATCAGGACTATATGAAATAGGGTGACGTGGGATCACACGCGGGTATGTGCGTTGTAAGGTAAAATAGTGATTTGAAGGTTCAGGAACAACTCTTGGCACATTCGAGGAAGAACATATGTTTAAGTGGGGGAGAATATAACGACCCGACTTGTCGTTTTGAACATCTACGCTACTTTTGACAATTTGAAGTCTTGAGCAGCTTTGTAATATGTATTATGACTTGTGTGAATTGTCGTCTTTGGTTTTCGGATGATTCGGGATTTAATTGAAAGAACAATCCTTGTTTAGAAGCTTAAATGAAAAGAGTTGACCGATTTGATTTTTTGTGCAAACGACTCCGGAATGGAGTTTTGATAGTTACAATAGCTCCGTATGATAATTTTGGACTTAGGAGTGTGTCCGGATATTCATTTTGAAGTCCGTAGTTAAATTTGGCTTGAAATGGCGAAAATAGGAAATTTAAAGTTTGGAAGTTTGACCGGGGAGTTGACTTTCTGATATCGGGGTCAGAATCATATTCTGAAAATTGGAATAACTTCGTTATGTCATTTATGACTTGTACGCAAAATTTGAGTTCATTCCGGATTGATTTGATATGTTTCGGCGTGAGGTTTGAAAGTTGAAAGATTTAAAGTTCATTAAGCTTGAATTGGGGTATGATTCGTGGTTTTGGTGTTGTTTGATGTGATTTGAGGCATCGAGTAAGTTCGTATGATGTTTTAGGACATGTTGGTATATTTGGTTGAGGTTCCGAGGGCTTCAGGTAGATTTCGGATGGTTAACGGAATTTAATTTGGATATTTTCAGAATGTTTCAACGTCGTTTCTTCCAGCATAGGTGGTATCACATTAAGCAAATGAGCTCCAAATTAAGTTTTGGTTGAAGTATTAGATCCATATTGAAATTACGGAGCTATAGCGAAAGGAGTCGTTGAATTCAGACATCGTATGAGAGAGTTATGCCCATTTCCCAATCGGGAAAGATTTTCCGTCGCCGCCAGCGCCCAGGGTAGCGTGGGGCACTAGCCCTGGCACTGGGAATTTTTTGGGATTCTGGAAAGTGCGCCACAGGCAGAGCCCCACGCTACTTGTGGCGCTCAAACATCAAAAATCCCTATAAACGGGAGGTTTTTGCCATTTTTGACAAAAATAGAATTAGGGAGCTCGGTTTGGGCGATTTTCAGAGGCACATTTCACCACACAACTTGGGGTAAGTGTTCTTGACTTCATTGTGATTATATTTCATGAATTAATTTTCATTTTCGGCGTTAGATTATTAATTTTTTAAGAGAAATTAGAGGAATTTTCTACAATTTTATGGACTCGTAATTTAATGGGTTGTCGGATTTTGTGAGTTTTGTCGGATTCCAAGACGTGGGCCCCACTGTCGATTTTTCGAGCGGAGTTAGAAATTTTTATAAATTGTTAAATTGTAAGCCTTAGAGTAAATTGTGATTAATTTGCATGTTGTTCGAATAGACACGAATCGTTTGATTTGAATTGAGGAGATAGGAAGGCGTATGGAGGTTGATACACGCGGAATGGAATTTTCGGAGTATTGTTTATCTTGCTCGGCATTGGATTCGGCTTGATCGAGGTAAGTAACACTTCTAAACTTGGTGCTGAGGGTATGAACCCTGAATATACATGTTATGTGTTTGGTGTTGAGGTGACGCACATGCTAGGTGACGGGCGTGTAGGCGTGCACAGTGTGAATTGTAACTCTGTTACTTTTGTGGTACTGTGTAATTACCTGATCTTATCTGTAACCATGAAATCTCTACATACTAGAGCTATGGAGCTGCGATCCATGTTGGAAACCATGTCTAGGCTACATGCTTATTCTGTTGAGACTCACTGAGGTCATTTCTGTTGTTGAGTTATTTGCTTACATTGCATTTACATACTCAGTCATACGCATTCATATGCATATCATATCTCAGTTTCTGTTACCATTTATTGATACATCATATCATTATTTTTGGGCCGATTCTTTTCATGACACTAAGAGCCCGAGAGACCGGAGAGATTAATGACTGAGTGAGGCCGAGGGCTTGATGGTGAGGATGTTTATGGGATCGGGCTGCACGCCGCAACATGCCATATTGGCTTTATATATATTTATTTATGATGGGATCGGACTGCACGCCGCAACATATTTTATTGATTTATGCCATGATTGACATATAGCGCTTGGGCTGAAGGAGCCCCTCCGGAGTCTGTACACACCCCGAGTGAGCGCAGATACTTACTAAGTGCGAGTGCCGAGCGATTGGGAGGATTGAATGACTGGGAGGACTGAGTGAAATGATACTCTAAGAGTATGCATATGGTTTTATCACTGAGTTGCATCGCATTGACATGCACACTTGACATACAGGCATAAAGATGCATTTTTCCTCATGCTATATGATATTGCATCATTCATGACTTCTCCTACATATTGACATGTAGGCATAAAGATGTATTTTTCTCATGCCATTTAAAAATAAAACATTTACATGTTGAAAGTTTTTGGAAAAAATCACAATTTTCAAACTTACTCATAAATTGGTGATTTCGGTAAAGGATTTGGGTTTTCACTGATATATTTGAAAAGTAAGACTATTTTTCTGGAACTGTGAACGAGCTGAGCATTTTATCTCTGAGCTACTTCTTTTATTTCTTCAATTATGTTGTTATGAACTGTTATTAGCTATTGGTGTTGGAACCCGACCTGTATTCCAGCTCGTCACTACTTTCAACCTAAGGTTAGGTTTGTTACTTATTGAGTACATGAGTCGGTTGTACTCATACTATACTTCTGCACCTTGCGTGCAGATATTGGATGCTGATGTTGCTGTGATCGACGGTAGCTGAATTTGGAGATGTACCTGCGTTCTGATCGTAGCTGCCTCTTGTTCATGGTAGCCTTAGATTTATAAAAAAAAAATCTATTTATGTATATTTCGAACAAATGATGTATTTATTTCATACCAGCTTTGTAAATTCTAATCTTAGAAGCTCATGATTTGTACTATCAGTACTTGGGGAATGAATAAGATTTAGATATTTTATTTCACTTGATTGTCTTATTAAATTTCATTGAGATTAGATAGTTGTTAACTGGCTTACCTGACGGTTTGAGTTAAGTAACATCACGACTAGTTGGATTTTGGATCGTTACACCTGCTGACGCTGTAGCTAGTGACGTTGCTGCCAAAATTATTTGTATAAAGAAGCTATATTATAAGATAACTTGGTATAATATCCACAGTATAATTACAAAAATACAAACTATGTATTCTCGAGTATACTTTATACCTTCCCAAGGTAAGGTAGCTCCATAAGACAAGAAATCGGTAAGTCACATGCTAAATCCGGTGTATACAGAATCATAACTATACAACAGACCTGAGTACACTTTTTCTCAAGTAATTTCCACTCGTTAAATAGCACTAATTGCTAAATTGGGCTGTTAACGCCTAAAAAGCTAATTAGATGGTATCAAATCAAAATTACAGAAGTACACGTATGAAAACCTTAAATATGTACATCTGGTATATCAACGAAACATATAGCAATCAGATGACCTCTCGAAAGACGACTCTCAAATTGAAGTTGGCTAGGCTTGTTTTATTTTCTATCCTGAATAATGAATTATTGCTATGAATTTCATAAATATATTTGAATATTGTATAAGAAGGTTACGAATACCGACTATCGTTACTGATAATATTATATCTACATGGAGTATTGAATAAGTTCTTTTTGTTGAATATCAAGTGCAATACACATTTGAAATAACTATTGAAAAGCGATAAGTTTAAGGCAAAAATTGCACAGTCTTGAACCCACTTTTTATTTTTATTTTTATTTTTTTTTAACTTTTACCACTTTTTAAACAATTTCAGCCTTTTTTCTTCTCTTTCTTCTTCTTCTTCTTCGGGTGACAGTAATTTTATATGGTATTTGTAAATATATTTTAAGGTAATTTATGATATTTTACAGTATTGAGTTGTTGTGACGCTTTATTTTTTAATATTGTTTGGGTTTCTTCTTCTTCTTTTTCTTAATTGCAAAATGAGTTCGTTAGATTTATTGTTGTTTTGACAAATTGATGATTGAGGTTTGTTCTTGATGATATTTGGAGGTTATGTTTCAAATTTGAGCTCATTTGGAATATATTTAGGTATTAAATCGTATATTGGATTGATAAAATTCGAAGAACAAATTTCTAATTCTGGGCAATTTGCACTTCAGGCGTATTTAGCCTTAAGTATATGAAAATATTGGTTGCACTTCACACCTTTTGGCTTTAAGTGCATCTGAAGTGCAATTTTTCACTTCAGGCTTATTGGCCATAGGTGTAGGAAACGTTTTTTGCACTTCAGACATTTTGGCCTTAAGTGCATCTGAAATGCAATTTTTTTACTTCACACTTATTAGCCTTAAGTACATGAAACCATTGGTTACACTTCAGACCTATTTGGCCTTAAGTGCATCTGAAGTGCAATTTTTCAATTCAGACTTATTGCCCTTAAGTGCATGAAACTATTGGTTGCACTTTAGACCTATTTGGCCTTAAGTGCATCTGAAGTGTAATTTTTTCACTTCAGACTAATTTTTTTTAACTTCAGACCGGATAAGTCTGAAGTTAATCGTAAAGTGAGTACGCTTGAAAATTATTTTGCAAAGTGGGTATATATTCAATTTTGATCCCAAAACTGGGTATAGATGCAAAAGCCCCCAGTTTAAGGGCAGAAAGATGGGCCGGATTCTTCGGGTCCATGACAGGTTGTAAGCCCAAAAACCATTGCAACGCTGTGAAAATAGCACATGTGTATGAACTTCCAGCATATTATGCTGGACCAGTATATTATGCTGGAACTCCAGTATATTATGCTGGAAGTCTAGTATATTATACTGGAACCAATATATTATGGTGAAATATTTTTCGGATTTTGAAAAGTGTTTTCGTTCAGATTTATCTTTATATGAAAAATGGCTAAATTTCGATTACTTTTGAAACTGAGACTATTTTTCAATTACAACTTGTAAATCTGGCTATTTTTTAATTTCACCCTGCAAAGCTCTTGTATCTCCGCTCTTTCATGCGACATATTTTGGGAGAACCAGCAATGGCGAAGCGAGGGAGCTCGAAGATGAATATCGTGATAATTCATCCCGATATCGGAATAGGTAACTTAAATCCCTATGTTTATCTGTTTTAAATTTCGTTTCGTTTAATTATTTCCTTCATTCATCAAAAGTTTTTATAGGAGAACATGAAAACCAGTTAATCTTGTAACTTCCATTCTTGAATATCTCAGGGAAAGAACATTTGTAATAAGTGGCTGATTGGTATTATCTACAAAATGATTGGAGTTAGTGGACCTGCTGAAAGAGTTATTTTGTGTATAATGTGAAGTAGTTTAAGAAAGCTGGAATCGGGTGCCCATTTGTTTTGATTGTCATAGACTTGTGAATGGAGGAGATCGTATTTTCTGCTTGGGGACAGGAATTTTAATTGAGTTATATAGCAAGGTTATCATTTTAGCATGGGTGGCAATTATTAAAGTTGTTGATGATAGAAAATAAAGTTCGTAGTCTGTCAATTTATAGTATTGTTTAAGATATATTCCCACAAAGATCAACTACTTAGGCTACGTACATATTTCTTGTTTGAATTATTATTCTAGATAAGCAAATTGATGAAAGTTGAATAGAGTTTAACATCTGTAAGTTACTTAAACATAAGAAACAACTTTTGGAAGACTTAAAAAGTGTTAAGGGTCATTGAATTCACTTAATATTATTATAATATAATCTAATTTTACTATTTTTGTACTTGTCGTTAAAGAAGAATGCTTAATGCTAATACAATTACACTTTTCTCACTTGGAACTAATTAATAAATAACAATCCTTGAGGTTATGTGGATGGTGTCTTGTATCTGTGCATGCTCCACCTTCCTTTCCAACATTTTTGATCAATTCTTTCTTCGAATCGCCCAAAACTTTGCTCCATGTTATCAAGTTGTTCGGCTAATTGGCCAGTCTGACATTTGACGGTTCCTCCCAGTTGGCTTGTTCTATCCTCTAGCAGTGGCTCTTTTCCTCTTACTCCTTCTATCTTCTCCATCTTTTTTCAAAAGATTTGTTTATGATTTTGGAATATCTGTAGATCACCCTTTTTAAGTTAGGACGAATACCTTCCGTTTTGCAAAGCAGAGTTATAGTATTAGCATACCAAAAACTTCTTGCAGTAGGATCATTTTGGCAATGAACCATGTGGGTATTTATGCACCTACCAACATACAAAAACATTTTCGTGTAGATAACATAGAGAAATGATATCCTTGGTGTGTAGATTTCAGAAGATTTTGAGTTTGAGAGCAATTTACTGCCAACGAAAGCTATGAGTGGTCTGGCGCGATAGCCTATGTTTCTATGAAGGAGTTTATTTCTGTCTTTCAGCATTCACCGCAGGAAATATGAGATACGACGACATTTATTTGATGACACTTTATAATAAATGTCGGTGAATAGTTAATTTATTGATATTTGTTAGAAAAATATCACAAAAATACCGACGTTTAGGAAAAATGTCAGCAAACATTTTGACATTTTATTCAAATGTCACATTATTAGAAATACAACTACATTTAGTTAGCAATATTTGTAATAAATGTCAAAAAATATTATTTTTCCAATAAAGAAAAAATAATTTCGGGAGACGATTAGTCTTACTTGGACTTTCTTTTTATAAAATTCCAAAAGAAAGTTAAAAATATTCAAACTCTATTTCCTTAAGAACTCTTCAAGTCGTAGGCCACAACCTAGCTCCAAAATCTCCATTATCAGTTTATCTCGACTTCTTTCGTTAGTTTTGATCCCAATAGGCGGATAAGATTTTCCTTAATTTTAGATTTATATATCTCAATCTTCTATGTCTTGTTTCTGGCAGCTTTTCGTTGTTATGTTCATAGCCCTAGATTTGCAATCTATAGGCTGGAGATTTCCTTTTATAATCTTTGTTTCGTTGCAAAACCTAGAATTGCCGCTAAACGGGAACTGAAATTTCCGCCATACCTGTTGTCGGAGAGGCGATTTATGATCTGGTTCATCAACTCTAACTCGTTTTTTATAAGATTGGCCTTTTCTTTTTCGAGATAAATGAGATTTGTGATATTCAGATCAAAAGCATTGATTTTTTGTCTTTATTGTTTATTTCAATTTACTTTGTATAGGTGAATTTCTTGCAAACATGGGTACAGTTACTACATATGAGGTAAAATGGCCTTAATGTTGTTTTGCTACTTGCCCTTTTCCTTAATCAGTTGGTGATAGCCTTTTTTTGTTTTCTTTTCAATTTCAGATCTTGGTTACACGTATTTTGGAAGGTTGTGAGATCAACTAATATGAGGGAATTTTGACTTGGTAAAGGCATGGAGTCAGAAAGACACATGGATAACGAAGCTTTGAAGTGCATTGGCGTTTTTGTAAATCTCAAGGGAACATTATCATTATAATATTTTTTGGGTCAATGTTATGATTATTTGAATTGTATGTAGTGTATGAATCTTGAAAGTTTTGCAATGAATAAAAATATTTATGTTATTGTAAAGTCAATCACAGTTGATAGATTACTTTCTATAATACATAGCAAAACAAAAAGGGACTAATTTTTGGCATTTATGATAATTTCTCGATTTCTAATCTTTACCATATATATCAATAATGATTTCAATATTCAAATAATATCTCAAAAATTTATGATATTTCTATATATGTCGCAAACAAGATAAGTCAAGAGCTCAAATTATTGACATTTGATAGGCGCCATAAATAAATGTCGTTAGTTATTTACCGACATTTATTTAAATGTCGCAAAAATAACGACATTGAAATTTTACGACATTTAATATAAATGTAAAATAAATGTCGGTAAGTAATTTTATGACATTTATGTGGCTTATAGCGACATTTATATAATGTCGTCGTATCACATATTTCTTGTAGTGATTATATGTTGAATTTGCTCCTCTTGGGCGCAATTCTGCCTCAACCATCTCCCAATTTTGATTGTCAAGAAAAAATCTTGTCTCTTCGTCATCAACCTCTGTAAGAGATTGAAGACCATTGATAGCTTGAGGAGAGAAATAAACAAGATGGACTCCCACAATAAAAGTATTTGTTGCTAGGTTTAGATTTTGGTGAAATTCTGACATTAGTTCAAGGCAATAATCACCAGGTGGGTTTGCAAATCCTCCCATTTGTAAACTCTAATAACCTGAACTATGAACTTGTCCCACTAACATTCTCTACTTTGAAATGGATTCCTTTTTAGGAATTGTTTTGCAAATTGAGTTCTTTTGAACCAATTTCCCATAGAAGATCCTTCATTTATTAATTTTCATAAGAGGCATTACGGGTTTTTAATGATAAGAGAAGAGAGAAGAGAGCAAAAACAGGCCAACTGTGATTTTCCGGCAACAAAAACCAGTGTAGAAGGGTTTCTTGCCATTAAATTTCAAGAGTGGTCCCTTTTCTTTATTTATAGTTCAATGAAAGTGACTAAAATTTGGCACTACATATGTATTAGACATTTCGCTAGATGCATTTGTGATTTGAAAATAATTTGTAGATGGTCATGCATTGGGTCTCGATGCATATAGAGAAAGTTTAGATGCATCAAGCTCAAAGCTCCTAAAACGTGTCAATACTCCAATGTGCGGTGGTTGAAGATTTCTGAAAACAAAATGGCTTGGTGATAATGTCACAAAATTGGTCCGGATGCATCTTAAAAAAACAATGCATCTAAATATTCGCACGTTTGGACCCTTGAGCTTGATGCATCTGTGTTTTCTCTAATTGCATTAGACCTAATGCATCAACTAAAAATATAGATTTTAAATCACAAAAGCATCTAGAGAAATGCTTAAAACATTTGTACGGTCAAATTTTGGAATTTAATGGCTAAAACCCCATCTTCACCGGTCTAAGGTGCCGGAAAACTTCATCTTCGACTGGCTTTCTCTCTCTTCTTACTTTGATTGCCATTCAAAAATGCACCATCACAATGCCTCAAAAGGAATCAAATCGCAAACCAATCCCGGAAAAAGGAATATCTTCGCTTATAACTAGGTCTCTAATATCATCCAATTTGAATTTGGTACTTTCCGATGAACTGCTAACTGCAGTTAGTGTTGCAGACCAACTCTCCGGTACAGATGATAGTAGAATCAACGCCCTGACTTCGTCATCGAATGCTATATTAATATAACTCAACTGAGTTAATATTACATTAAACTTATTGATATGTTCCGTAACAGATCCACCTTCTGTGATCTTTAAGTTGAATAATCGACGCATCAAATAGACTTTATTTGAAGCAGATGGCTTCTCGTACATATTTGATAACGCCTTCATCAGGACTGCAGTGGTCTTCTCATTAATAATGTTAAATGCCACATTTCGTGTTAGCGTCAAACGAATCACACCAAGAGCTTGGCGATCTAATAGATCCCAATCTGCTTTGGCGATATTCTCTAGTTTTACCTCGGTCAGAGGTAAGTATAATTTTTTCTAGTACAAATAATCCTCTATTTGCATTTTTCAGAATCCAAAATCTTAGCCATTGAACTTGTCAATCTTAATCTTCCCTTCTTTCGATGCTATTTTTCACAAAAAAAATAAAATTATGTGAATAGTAACGATGATCAATAGTGTCACACTATTCTTGTGAATAGTACCTGCACCAATACCGTACTTTTCTACCAAAATTACACTATCTGAGTTCTGATACCAGTTGTTGGAAAACGTGTCAGGCTAATAGAAGGGAAAAATATTTGAAAGAAAAAAGACAAGAGAAGATTTACGTGGTTGGACAATTTTTGCCTACTCCACGGCCACACAAAGAATAGCTCTTTATTAATTGAAGAGAGAAAGAAGAAGTTGAGGGATGATATACAAATGAAAATGCATACCCCTTTTATAGGCATTGAATGGAATGCCGCGATGTAAGCGCATACATCATAATAATACTATTGATACCCAATTTTTGCCCTCATATTTTTTTAAATAGTATATATACCTTCAAAATATTATTTTGCATCATTATTTAGCTTACAAATCTATACGAGCATTTTCTATAATTTTTCATAATTTTTAGAGCTTTTAAATTGATTTTCATGTACTTAAATTATAATTATTAATTACTCCTTCAAATTATTTTATGATGAATTAGTTACTTAAAATTATTATTTGCACCTATAATACATGTTTCAAATATTTTTACTTCATTTTATATAATTACATTAGCATTTTTAAGCTATTTACACAATTTTGCAGTAATAGCCTATACTCATCCATAGTTACTTTTTATTTATGTTATTTGTTTCAAAATAGCATTTTATATTTTTATAACGCTAAATCATTATTTTTAATTATTTTAGTGCATAAATAAATTTTTTTTTATTTATTAATCATTTTTATAAATTAATGTTAATAAATTTTATATATTTAAATAGTAGCCCAGATTTAAACTAATTTTCGGACCAAAATGGCCCAGCACCTTAGCCCAATAGACCCTAAGCCCAAACCAGGCAACCCTTGTAACCAACCCGGTCGTGACCCGCTTAATAACCCGCCCCGCTTCCCTGTTCGATCTTGGTCGTTTATCTTAAGTGATCAACGACCCATAATTAACCTACCATTTCCTTATATCCCCAATACCCCCAAACCCTAGAGACAAATCCCCACTCCGCTGCCTCTTTATCCTCACACGCTCTGATCTCTCAAACCTAAACCCTAGCCGTCCTCACTCAAATCTCAGCCCCAATCCGACATTACATGGAAATCATCCATGATTCCTTTCCTTTCTTGCATACGCGGAGTTACTTACCATCTTTTGAACACTATAAGTACTGGTTACTTGATTATTTATGGAAGCTGGTCGTTGTGTTCGTTTGATTCCGATTCTGAATCATCTTCATGTTTCTTGCCTGATACACTAACTATCAGACCCCTGGCTTCGATTCAGTGAGATTTTTGCCATTTTTGTTCCTCGTCTAAACTAAGGTTTCCTGGATTTGCCCTAGAACTGATTCTAATTGATTTTGCATGCCATATTTTCCTTATTTTGTGTTTAATTTAGTGTATTTTCTTATTTTATGTGTTAATATTTAACTACTAAATAAATCCCTCCCCATTCCCTTTTGAGGGGGACCTTTAATTGGAGATCCACTAAAATTGAGGATATTACTCTATTGTTCTTTCATTCTCTATTCTATACTTCGGTTCTTGGCCGGCTGAAAGCCAAGGCCACCGGAATTCGATTCTTCAACCTTTGTTGGTGCGAGCACTGCTCGGGGTTCATTTGAAGCTCTTGGGAACTTTGGAGTACTAAGATTCTGGGTTATTGCTCTCTGTTGATATTCAGAATATTGTGGAATTTGTTCTTTCTTGTTGTTTGTTTAACTGGTAAGTCTCTTGGCTTTACGATTTCATTCTTTTGTGTTTATGCCCTGCATATTCATGCCTCTGAACTTCATGACTTAATATGTTAGCATTTGAGCATGTTTTGTAATCTAAACTTTCCTAACACTTGAGTTGACCTAATGCTGCCAGTTCTGAGACATGTTTATGCCTGATTTGAATAATTTTGACTCTCTTAAGTTCGTTTAGCTAATGGGTTCTGAGCTACTTCTGTGTGTAACCTTGTTAGTTTTACACTTGTTTTGAACCTCTTTAGTATTTATTTTTACCTAAAGCAGCCAGTTCTGAGATATGTTATTTGTTTATGCCTAATTTGGATAATTTGGACCCTCTTAAGTTAGTTTAGATAATGTATTGGTACCTGAATATTCACATTTGTTGTTGGGCTTGAATATGCTTTCCTACTTTGTTTTGAATCCCTGTAATGAATGCCTCACATCTGTAATATGTTATAACCTGTGTTAAGACCTTCACTATTAACTATGACTTGCTCCCCTGTTAATATGCCTCTCAACATGTCTTTGGCTCACTTGATTCCATATCCCTTTAGTGATTACTTGAGACTTTAGGGTAGTTGTCATAATCTGTGTTTCCCTACCATGTTTGATACTATTTTGTTTCATGATGTGAGTTAACATGCCTTTCTTTTGATATTGGGATGGACACTTAGCATAATTTAGATCTTTAAGCTTTAAACCTTTTAAGTTAGTGCCCTACTTAAACTTGTTTGGTATTATGCACCTTTGTATGATAATCTTGTTAATCTTGCAAACCCGTTTCTCCCCTAACTCTTTCAATACGTTTATGCCAATGTGTTATTTTTTCTAAGTGTTGAACCCGTTTCTAAGTCTTGTTGACCTTATTGATTAGCTATTCTGTGTTCTCAACTTTGCTATGTATACTTTTAAACTATAAGTGTATTTCCTCATCTTCTGTCCCTTAACCATTATCCACTCACTCTCATTTGTTACCAATGCTATTATGAACCTATCATTCTTGGTCGGCTGAAAGCCAAGGCCACCAAGACTCTTAGTATTGACATCCCTAGTGTGAGCACTGCTCGGGGTCCATTTGAGATCCTTGTGAACTCTGACACACTAGGATTTGGGGTCTTTTGTCCACTCTCTTCACTTCTAATACCTGAGTTATCTCTGACACTCAGTTCTTCCCTCATTCTATCTATTGAATATGCAAGCTGTTTTGTTTAAATGATTTCTGGGTAACTCGATGTTTGGTCATGTGGTCAATCTGTGGCTGTCTTGTTTTGGCTTGCATTCCTCTGTGATTTCTGGGTTGTGGTGATGGATATAGTTCCCTGTTAATCTGGGTGCACTAAATTGGTGAAGAAAGAGTTTTGTTGAAGGCCCGAGTAATGTTGGGTATTTCTTTTGGGTCTGTTATGGGTCCGCTGTTATTGTTTGTATAATCCCTTGTAACTATATTTATTACTGGGCCTGTAATAACTTTGTAATGAACAATTGGGGGTGTTAGTAAAAATAGGGAAAACGGGTATACTTAATATTTGCATGAAAGGGTAGCAAGCATGCTTATAGGATTCATATGATTTACTTGTTATCCAACCTGCTATATATGCTTTTCAATTTCTATGTGAACTGTTAGAAATCATGTCATTAGGAGAATCACACACACACACTACTCGTCTACCATCAAAGCATGAGTTCAAATGCTTCATTTATTTCTATGTCTACTGCTACGTGTTACTAGACATCAGGCCTATAGGAAGCAAGTGCCAATAAACTTTCTTTCAGTTCGTTTAACTACAACATATTCATTAGATACCATGCCTATAGGACTATACTAGCTTATATTTTACTTATCCTCGCTTAGATATCATGTCTATAGGACCTTAATTAACCTATTAGGTACTGTTATCATTATCATATTGCTCCGCCTAGATAAAATGCTCATAGGGATAAGGTATTATAAGATCAGGTTCGATGTCAATTGCTAGAGATCCTGCCTATAGGATATTGTCACTTGCTTAATCTTGTTTATGAGATCAACTTGTCAAGGTTGGGTTCCCAGAACTCTTTTCATTGTTTAACAATGCAATTATTAGAAATTATGCCTATAGGACAATGTGACTTTTCTAAAACTGGTATCTACAAAACCAACACTGCCTCTTCACTAAGAGTAATCATTGTTGCTGGAATCCGGAATCACGTAGAAACCATGCCTACAGGGCTTAATGGCTTTAATTTGTCTCAAAGTTCTGAAATTGCCTAATGCTCAATGCGAAAACCTGTTTTGCGTGCATTTATTGTCTAAGTGTGGAGGCTAACTTGAGCCCTTAACTGCTTTTACATGAAGTTCTATGTGTTTTATATGTCGCCTAGTTTTGACATTTTTGAGCAACCTAAGTAAGGTCTAGAACTATCCAATTAGAGGTCCAATACCTCCTGGACTATAGGTATGGGACGGGTAGTGCACGTATAGGGCACACTTAGAATTGAATTAGAGCGCTTTAGGTAAACAACTTAAACATAGTAATCGGGTAGCAGGAGATGATAGTCTGAGCCCGCTGGATGATATGAGTAATTCCCTACCTCAAGGGAGTTGTGAAGTATTATTTATGTTGCACAGGGTGATCCTTTAGGCTAAAAAACTTAGGAATCCCTCCCCTCCCTTTTTTTTGTTTTTCTCTTTATACATTTAGTCATCTAATATAGACCTGATAGTTATATTCTTGTAATCCTTATTGTGCTATAATAAATTTCTTTGACCCTTAATCCCTTTGTTTATCTCGTCTAATTATAATCCACATAGTTTTAAGTTCGGTCGGGACCCACAGTTGTGGACCTCGAAGAGTGCCTAAAACCTTCTCTTTGAGGTAATTTGAGCCCTTATCTGATCTTTGGTGACGTTGACTAGTCAAAACAGAGTTATCTGCGTAATAGGTGCCCTAACGCACCCCAAAAATCGTTAGGTGATGACTCTTCTTCTTTTAACACCCTATCTTCCATCCAAAAGAGTTGTCACACGTCGTGCCCCGTTTTCTCGCGAAAGCGGGCCTCGACAAATACCGATGTAAGTGCATACATCATAAGTTCATCTCTTTTTGACTTTTCTTTCTTTTGTTTTGTCTACTTTTCTTGATTTCAGTCTAGACACAAATCAACTGCACATTTGAGTGCCCCTTGTACAATAACAAGCATACTGAAGTTATTTTCACGTTGTATCTGTGATATTCTTCAGAGACGATTGTGTAGACTTATGGCATCACGGCAAGCTCATATTATTTTGAGTGTATCTAGTCCTCAGTTTTTATACTCATTGACTCCTGCATATGTGATATTTAGGTGGAGCTGAAAGGCTAATTGTTGATGCCGCTGTGGAACTTTCTTCTTTGGGTCACCAAGTTAGTATTTTCACTGCTCACCATGATAAAAATCGATGTTTTGAGGAGACTGATGTCGTTGATATGCTACGTGCTTTGCAGGTGTCTTCTCTGTTACAGTATATGGTGCTTTCCTACCCCGACATATCTTCTATCATTTGCATGCAGTATGTGCATATTTACGGTGCACGTTTGTTGCTCTCTGCATGTTATGCTTGTGGCCTTCATTTGATGTAGTTCTAGCAGATCAAGTCTCTGTTGTTGTTCCACTGATGAAGTTAAAGAAGTCGGAAAAGGTATAGAATGTTTATGAAAATCAATTTCTAAGATATTAGCATAATTATTTATGGAGTTTCTAAATAGCTTTGTTGCATTAGAAATAGGTCCTTACACCTTATCTAGATGGCTTTGCGGAATGTTACTCAAATTTCTAAGTTTTCTGTGTATGAAAACTTCACAAATCCTAATATAGATAAGATGATAGAACTGACACAAGAGGAGAATTTATTTGGGGGTTATGAAAATAAAAGAACTGTTACAGAATTCAACTAGGAGTTACAAGAATTCAAGTAGCAGTTACACCAAACTAAATTATAACTTTTACAACCGTTACAAAATTCAATTCAAAAGAAGGTAAGCTAGAAAAATGAAGAAATAAATTTTAACAAAATCAGATTTGGATTGAGGCCTCATGTATATCTTGCGTATGGAGGGGGAGGGGGGGGAGGGGGACAAATCGACCCGTTTTGCCTTCAGGACCAATTTTTCATGTGCGCGAGACCACTCCCTTTTACTAGCTCTATACAAGCACAACAAAAAATAATTCAATATAAAGAGAAGGAAATGACTTTTTACAACCAACAAGGAACACTTTGTCTTTTGTTTTCAACTCTTGAAAGCACACTTAGGAACACCTTCCTAAGCTAAAGAAGATCCTTCCCGACCCTCATATTTCGACAAGGCAATGAAACATAATTTTCCATGCTCAAGTCTTGACATAGACAACCCTATGCCTACATCCTGCCCGTTTTCCCTCTCCAGGTACTTGGCATTTTTCAGGAGCTGCTGGCACACATATTTATAGTGCAGTCAGCCCCATCCTATTTCAGTTGACACCCCCAACTGATAGGACAATATTAAAAACGTGCATACAACTCAGACCATTATCAGCCATGATTAATGGTGTGCCCCGCACACTCAAGGTGTCTGCCAAGTAAAAAAGAAAAAGGGACCATAAAGAAATTTTTAACTTTGCATTGTCAAGTTTAAATAATACCAACAAAGGTAATAGGAATACTGCTGCTTTTTTATTTTAGGCGGCTTTGATAATCGCCTTAGAGAGAACGTGGAGTAGCTGGATGAATCGAAAAGGTTGTCTGAAAGAAAAGGTGTTTCTCATCGATTCATATTCGTTACTACTGAAAGAAATGCACTCCTTGCCCGATCCCTATGTGTTCTTTATACACCAAATTAAAGATGCGCCTGAATTTGAAGCCTCTTAAATGAATAATTCCAAACATGTTCTTTTCTTGGTATTGTTCTCTGGTTATTATTATTGGTTTAAATTCTCTCTAAATTTTTCATTCTTTGAAACTAGGATGAGCATTTTGGTATTGTTCCGTTGGAAGCAATGACAGCCTATAAACCTGTTATTGCATGCAACAGTGGTGGTCCAGTAGAGACAGTAAAGGATGGCGTTACAGGCTTCCTATATATGTGACCCTAACCCACAAGAGTTCTCTTTAGCAATGGCTAATTAAGCTCATTCAGGATCCTCACATGACAGAAACTATGGGGCAAGATGCCCGTCAACATGTTACTGAATAATTCGCTACCAAGATATTTGGCCAGCATCTGAATCGGTGTCTTATTGATGTTGCTCGAGGTAAGGAGGAAAATAACAGAATAGCATCTTCTCGGTTTTTGTTACCTCAGACTCACTGGACTTATGAGGATGTGATTTGCAGTTTGATCAACTCCTCAGGGTAATGTACCCCTAAGGATTGATCACAGATGCCATTTCCTCTCCAGCGGAGAAACTTGGGGTCAGTATAATTTGTTCCAACTCTCAATCTTGGTTTATTAGGCATACAAACAGAAAAGTAAAATTACTTGCACCTCTTCTCTAATTTGAACGATTTAAGGGACTTCCTTCTACTTGAGAATGCTAAAGGCTTGGCTTTACTTAGCTGTAAAAGTTGAACGTGTAATTTGTAGCATACCTTGATTAAACTACCCCTATTTTTACAATGGTTTTCTAAGATAATTTTGCTTTACTTCATTAAATTCAAAGTAAATTAAGGGAAAACAACCTTAGAGAATAATATAAAGCTGAAGTTTATAATCCTGTAAGTCCCTTTTCGTTCATTTTTATTAGTTTTTGGTACCAAGACTCTTCTCCACAGCAGAAGGAGACAAAGGCTTTAGATTATTATAAGCAGCTTCCTTCCCTTTCTCATACATGCTTTTTGGTGCAAAACTTTTCACAACAAAATGTTTAACGTTTTGATTATCCTTTTAACAAGGAAACTACCGCCTCTGTTCATTTATAATTAGCTTATTACAAAAATTGGTCAATTCATTAAATATTATTAATATTAGCTAAATATTACCAATATTAGCAAATTATCCTTAAAACGCAAAGGGAAACGTACAAGTGAAAATAAATCTAGGTAAAACAAGTGAATGAAAATAAATCGGTGACTCAACTTTTATTTGTTACACTAAAATCGCTAAATTATTGAGTAATCCTCCTCCATTAAATTGACACAGCACGCAACTTTACTCTCGACAATCGACACTTATATCTTCGATCGTGATATGAATTGATAAACATAATCAAATCCAAATCAATTCCTGTTTTACTTCATTAACAAAAGATCTTAAATATTTCTTAAAGAGTGAGCCGTATTGTTAGGGAAAATTCCCTGGCGAAATCTCAGGATACTAATTGGTATGATATGATTACTAAAGATATGAGAGACTAAAAATAGAGCCACCTCATTAACTGTAACTGCAGGTAAAAATTTACCGCACAGAGTGTTTATACCAAGCCAATGGATGAGAAACATATGTTTTGCATAAACACTTTTTAATACTTAAACATGGTTACTGACATATATTTTTACTTTGATTTGTTAATTCTTAAGGGTAGTTATTTAGTGAGGTGTAAATACCCGATACGGGTAACTATTTAACGCAGAAAGGGTGCATAATCCATATTAGAATCAGCAGATAAAAATGAAGTGAAAAGTAAAGCCGCAAAATTGCAGCTTTCTATAAATACCCAAAACTTGCAGTCTAAGTTGAAAATGAAATACAAATGTCCTAAAACACAGAGAGCTCAATCATACAATTTAAATTTGTCTATGATTGATACTCTCTCTTTTCTCAATCCTACCTATGATTTAGCACTAGTTTTTTCTTCCATCAACTGTCAAAACACCATTGCCATGTCTGAAAAGCTGTCCTCAATATCACCATCCTCGTCGTCGTCCCAAGAACATGAAGATAGTGCACTTGTTCAACTGGTTTCGAAGTCAACATCAGAGAGACTTTTGGGGAAATACTTTGATGCTTCAGAATTTGGTTTTGATTATGAGCAAAGTAGCATATGGTCTCCTTTAGTTCTTCCCAAAAGAATTTTCTTGACATCTCCACGCAAATTATGTTTTGAAAATGATAATTATTGTTTAATCACAAACCAAAAGGGTACTGTCAAGAAGTCGCATTGGCTAAAAAATTGTCTCAATTCCTGTTTCCGGGTATGGTTATTATTTGCTTTGGTATCCAAAATTTTCTTCCTCGATCTATTTTCGTGGGTATCAACTTTGATTGTAGTTTTGTATATTACAGGTTTGTTGCACATGAATCATGATGAAAGGAATGGGAGGCTGCTTTGCCTAGCTTTGATTCAAAAGAATGCAATTTACTGGGAATGTTTCTCTTGCATGTAAGCGTGAGTTGTGTTGTAATGAAGCTACTGAAAAAGAAAGGTTTGTGAAAATATACATGAGAAAATAAGGTTTTTGGAAAATATACATGAATAGATGTATGTTGCAGAGTTACAAATTGCATTTTCATTCAGATTCCTTATTCCATCTACTTTTATTGAATCCAATATCCGGTTCAAACATAAATGTTCTTTTCAATCTTTCTTCTGTTTCTTCTCTACATCTTTTCCTATATGCAAGGTGAGTAGATCAATCGAAAGAATGTTTTTCTTAACTTTGCTTATAATTTTCTTTTTTTAATGTGGCCAAAAGAGTTTTGGCAAAGGGCATCTCCAAAAGTTTTCCTTTTTTTTTCCGTATAAAACATTTTCATATATATATATATAGAATATACTATCTTAATTCAAAAGTTTTCATTTGTTTTTTTTTTTTACATCAAATGAGGGAAAAAACCGAAAAAGGAGAAGGAAATGAGAGAAAGACAGCATTTTTACTTCATTACCGGGCATTGCGTAGATTACGTGTTGATTAGAATTTAGACGGTTAGAACTTATAAATCAATATGAAGAAAGCAAATTATTTTAATTTGAAGAAACAAATTATTTTAATCAATTTGAAGAAATCAAATTATTTATGAAGTCGGCTGGGAGACAACTATATTCAATTCTGCCATGTAGCGTCCTTAATTTTGAAAAGTTCCACGTTTGCCTACATTGTATAGTGGAAAGAAGCTCGTGTTTAGGACCATCTCATGTTTGAAAATACTGCATTTCTTTTTTCTGGTGAAGGAAGCTCCTATAAAATAAGCGGAGGGAAAAGAAAAAAGATCAGGCTTCGAATTTTAGGAGAGACAAAAAACGTATTTGGTACCTATGCTAATAGTAAATAGAAGATATTCCAAGGAATAGTCAGTTGCACGCTCGAATACCACTAATGTCAAAATAAAAAAAAATAAAAAAAAAATGACATGGTAAAACTCTAATTTTACACTTCCACAATAGAAAGTAGTAGACCAGTGAGCTAGCGAAATTTGGAATATACTAATTAGTAAATTAAACAAATACTTTTCCTTTACTTATTTTTTTTTTCTTTGCTTCCTTTTTACTATTGCATACGTTGTCACCTGCACGTATATCAAGAGCTAATAAGTAGCCCGTTTGGCCAAACTTCTAAAATCTGTTTATTTTGAAAAGTGTTTTTTTTAAAGTGTTTTTCAAAAAAGTATTTTTGATGAGAACCGATTTGTGTTTAGCTAATTAATTTAAAAAAATACTTTTGAACAGTAATTAGTGCTTGGTCAATCTTTTGAAAACTGCCTCTAAGTATATTTTTTTCAAAAGTGCTTCTCAGAAAAGTGTTTCCGAAGAGAATTCATATTTTTCTGCTTCTGCTTCTCCTCCAAAACACTTTTTTTCTCTTCTAAAAGTTTTGATCAAACACCTCAAATCTTGGGCGAGAACACTTTTGGCCCAAAAAAAAAAAAAGCTTGGCCAGGCTAAAAGTTTGAACATATTTGAGGGGTAACAGCCACCCTTCATTAAACATACTCCGAGTTAGCTTACAAAAAGAAATTTCAGCCTGCGGTTTCTGAGAAAGTCGTAGATTGCTTTTCTTACGTTCAAATTTTCTGCACAAGCGTTATTCAAATTTTGCTTCGGAAAAGGCGTTGCCATTCAGGGGTCAAGGAAGAAGATAGTAAAATCTTTACTTTAGGCTCCGAATTTTTATGGTGGAGTTTACAATTTCATTTCCGCTTAGATAATATTGAAGTTTATAGAAAAAAAAGTACAAAATATTTATGAAAAAAGAAAGATTTCCTACATTTTTAAAAGTAGAAATTTTTTGAAACTTTAAATTATAGTAATACTCAAATCTTCATAATTAGTACATAATATTTTTTACAACAACATCTAAGGTGATGTGTTATTAACACATGGCTAGTTCATAGCAAAATCATAATTTTTTAATAGTTTTCAATTGCGAAAACTTTCCTCTTGTTGTATTTATAGACATGGTATTTATGATATTGCTTTATATTAACATTTTGATGTTTTAGTTAAAGATCTAGGATTCTTGACTTACGTTGTCGTTTTATATTAAGAAATTTGGAACTGTTATAGTGATAATTAAAAAGGTTATGCATCTTTTGTTATTCTCATTCTCCATAATGTTTGTTGCTCCATACAATACACATTTTAGAATGCCACAAAACAGATAGTATAGAACACCTTGTGACTTTCATTATGCTTCTTATTCTCTTCCGTTAATTTTTAATGTCCTTTTCTTCCTTCTTTCATTCACATGCCATCCCAGATTTTGATATTTCTTTTATAAGTTGATTGAAATTACTATATATTAGAAGAGAAAGACTTTTAGTTGTATGCTTCAGATCTTTTCAATAAAGCTTGAGGGCATTTAGGTCATTTCATATCAGCTCTGTACGTGCCCTTTTGTCCGCTCCAAAGATACTACGTGTAGCTTTTAAGCTACTCCCAGATGTATGCTTTTCTTCTCTTCTAATATATCATACACAATGAAGTTACAAAGCGACTCAGATTTTCTTCTGTCTTTCTCAAATCTTTTCAACTTGCAAGTGCGTTACTTACTCTTTAATATCAATTTGTTTCTCCTTCTTTTTTGTTCCAATTTGTTGCAACCCACATACAGTTCTTTTTATATCAATGGTAAGATCACTAAACAATGGAGGTTTACCTCAAGTTCATGAAAATAAACTGAATTAAAGACAGATTTTGTCTATATTCAAAAAGATCCGAAAATTTTCGAGTTAGGGTTTTGATGGATGAAATTGGGGGGACTTTTTTTTTTTCCGGAGATGAATTGAAATCAAGAGCTCAACTTTGAGTATTCAATTACTTTGAAAACTTGTATTGCAAAAACTATTTTGTATGTCGCTTCGTAAAATTTGCCAATTAAAATTTTCCTTTTTACTTGTCGAGTTATGGCGTGTCCAAATTGGAGAAATTTGACTTCGATATTAAAGTCACCTGATAAATCTTCTTCATTTCATATTTTTGGGTGGTAGAATTCTGGTAGATATGAATCGACTATTTGTGCCTCTTTTGGTGCCGGCCATGAGCCAAACAAATATGAATTGATTTCCTCCAAATCAGATTTCGAAAGATCACAAACAGTCAATGGATTACTTGCTTCTCTTTTTGGTTTCTCTATCAATAATTGAATTCTTTGCCACTGGAATTTTGATCTTTCTCCAACTTTTTTGAATGTGTCTGTCTAATGTGATGCTTTTCTTGCTTTCTTTTGTTATCTTCCTCATTTTAGTTTTTGCTCTGAGATGTGGTAGTTGTCTCCTTCTGCATTTGTTTTTTCATTAAATTTTTTAAACTCGACGCATGCTAAAATTTGGATTTTTTTGGTTTTCTCAGTTCTTCGCGTACTTCATTTTGGAATATGCTGAAAGAAGGTTTTTATAATTTTCTGATTGAAGTTTTTCATCTTTGAAGTTGTTGCATGCTTCTAACTCTTAGGATGTTCTAACTTTACATCTTTCTGCTCTATTTTGGTTGGAGTTATCTATTACTAATTTTTCCGATTCATTCTCTTTATTATGCAGTTGTTGCGAACTGCTGTTGTTGTCAGGTATTTGTGATATTCAATAGTGTTTCAATCAAAAAGTAACATTTCTGATCCAAAAAGTAATAATTCTTCCATTCAAATTGAAAGAAAGTGAAAATGAATTATAACTTTTTTACCATTCCAAGAAAGCAAATTTCGTTTGTTTTCCTTTGAAGTTCAAATTTTAGTTTGATTTAAAAGTTTCGTTGGTATGGTATTTTCTTACTGATAACTATTCTTCGTATCGGCTGCTTTGCAAAATTTACATGATACCGAAGGGAAATGACGCAGACACTATAAACTTGAACATGCTAGCTAAATAGAAAATTTTAAATAAAAAAGAATAGTATCAAAATCTTTATATAAATTTACATGTATGCATAAACTCTACATGATGTTCCTTCTGTAATTCTAATTTTTACTTAAAAGCTTTGAGAACCAAAATGATTATAAAATTAATTAAGAAAGGGGGCAGGAAAAAATAACATTAAAGTAAAATTGAGTCAGCAATCTGAAAAGTGGCAATCACAATAAGTTGGCAGCAGATCTAAACTGATATGGAGAGGAGAGATGTCTCTTTATGTGTCATGTTGACTATTTGGTTTGAAAGAAATAAAAGACCTTTTGAAGGAGAAAAAATAACATGTATTTTTTGTAAAGTGTATGTATTTACAGAGTCTATTTGTTTGGTGTAGGGAACAGGTAGTTGGAGAGGTTACAGCTTTTTGGATTTCTTGATTCTATTAACTTGAAGATGTAATGAAATAGTTATAACTCACTTTTGTATCTCTGGAATACCTTCTTGGCACTAGCCTAAAAACATACTTTATGAGGGGTCTTTTCTGTTGTAAATGAGCTCTACTATTTATATTTAAACATTGTAACCTAAGAAAATATTTGAAACTTTTGCTCTATGATTATCTGATAGCAATGATTAAAATGCTGCTTTTTTGTTACCTTATGCTCCACTTTTGGAGTTTTGGTTATTATGTGAAGGTTTGTCTTAGTGCTAGAGTGGTTGCTCTGATGGTAAGTAACCTGCACTTCTAACCAAAAGGTTGTGAGTTCGAGTCACCCCAAGAGCAAGATGAGGAGTTTTTGGAGGGAAGGATGCCGAGGGTCTATTGGAAACAGCCTCTCTACCTCATGGTAGGGGTAAGGTCTGCGTACACACTACTCTCCCCAGACCCCACTAGTGAAATTATACTGGGTTGTTGTTGTTGTCGTCGTCTTAGTGCTAGAATGTAACCCATTATGTGATTGTATATTTTATATCAAGTTTTGTTTGGAGATACTCATACTCATATTTTTAACTCCATTATGTGGAGGCATTCAGATTTCAAGAGTCATTATATCTTTCTTCATTAGTAAATAGTCTAAAGACCAAAATTGTTGTGCCTGTCACAATTTATCTTCTTTGTTATTGCAGTTCTTGCGATCCGTTATGGTTGTTTTCTACTTCCGTTATTCTGTAGCACTCGAACCAGAAGGTAAATTTTCTTTTCTCTCGTAATTTAATTTTAGGTATTGTAAGTTGTTGCTTGAGTTCTTTTAAAAATTATAATAAACATACATACTGTAACACTCCGTAAAAATTTCGAAGTACTTAAGCGCTATTAATAAAGTTGATATGCGTTAATTATATTATTTTGGGTGCAGACAAGGACTATTAGATGAATGATATCAATTGATCATGATAATATATGTGTGAGATGCATTAAGAATGGTTTATGGTCTAAGGAGATCCCTTAGTCCAAATCAAGTTGGAAATTTCATAATAGACTAAAGTTTCAAGTGAGTTCGCACAAAATCTAATTTCAAATGAGCATAACTCTCATGATACGAAGTGTTATATGATGTATTACCTATCAAATGAAAGATCTTTGAGTCTAGTTTCTAATGCTTCAAACCGTTCGTCGTTTGGACACTCCTACGGAAAGTTATGACCAAATTACCAAAGGAGGGAAAAATGCGATTCTGCGACCAATTCTGTGATCGCAAAACTGGTCGCAGAATGGACCAGAACAGCCCAGTTCTGGGCACCGATTTTGCGATCAATTGTGCGGCCCGCATACCCATTCTGCGGTCCATTATGCGACCACAGACCTGATTTCGGAGGGTTAATTTTTCTATTTTCATAACCCGATCCCATTTTAATAAATAACCTTTGGGGCTTATTTTGGGATTTTTTTCTGAGGTTTTTAGAGAAAGGTAAGAGCATTTTAGAGAGATAAGAAGGGAACCTAATATTCTAATCATCCAATTTTTAAGAATCAAGGAAGCTAATCACAAGATCTTCATCTAAGGGGTAAGATTCAACCCCTAGTCTTCAATTTCGAGTTTGGGTTAAAAGATTGGTGATTGAGAGTATGATTCTTGGGTGTAAGAGTATTATGTATATATGCTTGTACCAATAAGGTTTGTGGGAAGATTGTTGAGATCAAATAAGTAAAGATTGGGTTGTGGAATGAAGAAAATTTCATGCCTATTTGACTTGGTTCTTATTTTAGAAAAAGGGATTTGGTCTAGGAAACTTGACTAATAAGAAATTGGGCTAGTTAAGGTTTTGGCTAGCCTAGTTAAAGGGTTTGAACTAGAGATAGGAAAAATCCGACTTGAGCTCATATCAACTATTTGAATTGATACCCAACTAGGTTTGATAAACCCATTTTGGGCAAAATCACTATAACCGAGAGGTATTGAGTGGGTAATTTAGAGTTGAGAGTTATAATACACTTCAATCACTAAAACAAGCATTAACGTGATTTACCCATTTGGCTAACACATAGGTGAAGGTTACATCCCTAGGCCTTTTACCCATTTGATAAAAACAACAAAAATAATTAATCAATTTCTAGTCTCTTTTCTTTAGTTGATCATTGCTAGTGTCAATTTTAGAAGTAGAAAACAAAATCCCTTATTTGGAAGCGCGATTGAGATATTTATTTTAATCTCATGAAATGTACACCCTAACATCCATATTTAATTTCCTGTGAAAATCGACCCCGACTCTTGTTGGGTACTATTCTTCCAACGACCGTTTTCACTCACTATTGAGTGTTAGCTATATATTTGAGCGTGTTTTTGAAATATGTTCTTTCCCTTCTGTGTTACTAACTTGTTAAATAAATCATAGGTACAAACTTGGCGAACAATGAGCTCGAAATATTCCATTGAGGGACTTGGACGGCGAGGAGGAACAACTCGATTGGCGAGGCCGGGTTCTACAAGACAACGTGGCCGTACTACCCCTACCTCCACCACCTCAACCACAAGCAGTACAACACCGGATATTGCCCAACAAAGGTTATGCTAGTGCAATAGTCCCCCCTCGTATTAGGGCAGACAACTTTTAAATTACCAATGTGTTGCTCACTTTGCAAGCGGTACAACACCGGACTTTGCTTGAGCAACGAGACAACTTTTCATCGGTGCGCCAAGTCAAAATGCTTATAAATATTTGAAGGGCTTTGTGGATATGTGTTGGGGGAGAAAGAAAACTAATGTTTCCGAGGATACTTTAAGGCTAAGGCTTTTTCCCTTTTCCCTATGGGGTAAAGCTTTAGATTGGTTGGAATATTTGCCGAATTATTCAATACATACTTGGGATGAGTTGGCAAACAAATTTATTGCTAAGTGTTTCTCTCCCGATCATATGGCTACTCTTAGGGATGAAATATTGGCTTTCAAGCAAGATCCAAATGAACCTTTGCATGAGATTTGGGAGAGGTATCCGACAATGGTAAAGGAGTGCCCGAACAATGATATGACCGACAATATGATCCAATAAACTTTCTACCGTGGTATCAATACTACGAACCAATGTATGGCCAATTAATTGGCCGGTGGCAACTTTATGACAACACCTTATGCAGAGGTATGTGAAATTCTTAATGAGATGGCAGAAACGTCGACAGCTTGGCAATCCCGAGTTAATGTTCCACAAGGTGATCCCAAAATGATACACCTCTACAAAGAGTTGCAATCCCATGGGAAAGCCATTGCTGAATTGACACAACTATGAATCAACTAGCAAAGGACCAACTTAATCAAGTGCAAGCTCCTAAGCAAGTTTATGTTATGGAGGGAGTTAATGTATTGGTGAACAAGAAGAGTACCAAGGGTCCAGAAATGCAAACCCAAGTGGAGAATTATGTGAAAGATGATGGTGGTTTTGATCAAGATGATTCTTATCATGAGCAAGAAAAGGAAGTTCAATATGTGAAAAATTTTCAAGGCCAAAGAAACAACTTCTAAGGCTCAAATCAACAACAATGGCGACCACAAAATCACCAAGGCAATTGGAGTTCAAACAATCAAGGAAATTGGCATAATAACAACAATCAAGGAAATTGGAGTGGATGCAATCAAGGAAATTGGGGAGGCAACAATTATGGTGGTTGGGAAAACAATCAAGGCAACCGGGGGTCAGGCTTTCAAAGGCCCCCAATGTATCAACAACCGGGCAACCCACCTTCTTATCCTTCCCGTGGTTCAAGTTCTTCAAACAATAAGATGTGTCGTATTGAAAATATGTTAAAGAAAATGATGAAAAATAATACCGATTCAGATGCCCAACTCGCCTTAAACAACACATCAATCCGTAATCTAAAAGTTCAAATAGGGCAAATCTCTCAAGCTCTAAATTCGCGTCCTAAGGGTGCACTACCAAGTGACACGGTGGTGAACCCAAAGGGTGGTAACAATACGGGGTATGCTATGACGGTTATTACAAGAAGTGGAAGAGGCAGGAATGCACCCACCTCAAGTGAAAGGCGAGTTGTAGATGATGACCAAGTGGTATAAGAGGAGGATATCCCAAACAGTGTTGTTCAAGCAATTGATGAGTTTCAGATTGATATTGATGATAGTGTTGAAGATACTCAAGAGGAGGTGAACCCATGTAGGGAGCACATCATTGATATACCAAAACCAGTAGTGCAAAAGGCTAGGGAACCATTGCATATGTATCTACCTCCCTACCCTCAAAGACTTGCCAAGCAAAATGGTGAGAATCAATTCAAGAAGTTCATTCAAATAATGAAGAGTCTTTTAATTAATGTGTCATCGGTCGAAGCTTTGGAACAAATACCCGGTTATGCAAAGTTTATGAAAGACCTTGTGACCAAGAAGAGGAAAATGGATTTTGAAACTATCAAGGTCACTCATCAAGTGAGTGCAATTGGAACCCATGTAGGGAGCACATCATTGACATACCGGAACCAGTAGTGCAAAAGGATAAGGCACCATTGCCTATGTATCCACCTCCCTACCCTCAAAGACTTGCCAAGTAAAATGGTGAGAATCAATTCAAGAAGTTCATTCAAATGATGAAGAGTCTTTTAATTAATGTGTCATTGGTCGAAGCTTTGAAACAAATACCCGGTTATGCAAAGTTATGAAAGACCTTGTGACAAAGAAGAGGAAAATGGATTTTGAAACTATCAAGGTCACTCATCAAGTGAGTGCAATTGTTCATTCCATGGCTCCTAAGTTGGAGGATCCCGGTGCTTTCGCGATTCCTTGTACAATTGGGAGTGCCGAGTTTGTAAAATCTCTTTGTGATCTTGGGACAAGTATCAATTTGATGCCCTATTCGTTTTTCAAAACTTTGGGAATTGGGAAACCACGACCTACTTCTATGAGGTTGTAAATGGCCGATCGTACAATGAAAAGGCTGTTGGGTGTGATTTAAGATGTTTTGGTCCGGGTTGATAAGTTCAGTCTTCTGGCAGACTTTGTTATTCTAGATTGTGAAGTTGAATATAAAGTGCCTATCATTCTTGGGATACGTTTCATTGCTGCGGGTAAGGCTCTTTATGATATGTAAGCCGGAGAACTCACTTTCCGGGTTGGTGGTGAACAAATGTTATTCCATGTGTGTAAGTCTATGTGGCAACCAAATAACAATGAGGTGTGTTCTTTTGTGGATTCGGTGAATGATATTATTGTTGATGGTACAAGTACTACAATCAATGTTGATGATATTTTGGAAGCCATTTTGCTCAATTTTGATGATGACGAGATGGAAGGCTTCATGGAATGTGTGAATTCGTTGCAAGGAATGGGGTCGTACAACTATACACCCCAAAAATTATCTTTGGATCTTGAGAATAGGAAGACTCCTCCTACAAAGCCTTCTATTGAAGATCCACCTACTAT
This sequence comes from Nicotiana tomentosiformis, assembly GCF_000390325.3. NCBI lineage: Eukaryota > Viridiplantae > Streptophyta > Magnoliopsida > Solanales > Solanaceae > Nicotiana > Nicotiana tomentosiformis. The sequence continues at coordinate 38,569,275 of NC_090818.1, read as the reverse complement.
GGAGTTGAAGCCATTGCCTCCACACCTCCGGTATGAATATTTTGGCCCTTGTTCTACTTTACCGGTTATGATTTTCTCTTATTTGACTAACGCGCAGGTTGATTCCACATTAGCGGTGTTGCAAAAGAGGAAGAAGGCTATTGGGTTGACTTTGGCGGATATTCGGGGTATAAGCCCTGCCTTTTGCATGCATAAGATCAAGTTGGAGGATGGTGCTAAACTATCCATTGAACATCAAAGAACACTCAATGAGGTTATGCAAGAAGTTGTCAAGAAGGAGATTATCAAGTGGTTGGACACCGGGGTTGTCTACCCCATCTCTGATAGTTCATGGACTTCTCTGGTTCAATTTGTCCCAAAGAAGGGGGCATGGCGGTTGTTACCAATGATAAGAATGAGTTGATTCCTATAAGAACGATGACCGGTTGGAGGGTTTGTATGAATTATCGTAAGCTCAACAAAGTTACAAGGAACGATCACTTTCCACTTCCTTTCTTAGACCAAATACTAGATAGATTGTCCATCTTAGATTTCTATTGTTTTCTTTATAGGTACTTGGGCTACAACAAAATTCTCATTGCTCCGGAAGATCAAGAGAAAACAACCTTTACATATCCCTATGGTACTTTTTCTTTCAAGAGGATGCCATTTGGTTTGTGGAATGCACCAGCGACTTTTCAACAGTGTATGATGGCTATTTTCACGGACATGGTGGAGGACTACCTTAAAGTTTTCATGGATGACTTCTCGGTGGTTGGGGATTCTTTTGACGATTGTCTTGCAAATTTGGACAAAGTGTTGGCTAGATGTGAAGAGACTAATTTAGTGCTCAATTAGGAGAAATACCACTTCATGGTTGAGGAAGGCATTGTCCTTGGCCATAAAATCTCAAGGAATAGAATTGAAGTTGACAAGATGAAGATTGAGGTGGTTTCTAAGCTCCCATACCCAACTTCGGTGAAGGGTGTGCGGAGTTTCCTAGGCCATGTGGGTTTTTACTGATGCTTTATCTAAGATTTCCATAAAGTGGTGAACCCATTGTGAAAGCTCCTTAAGAAGGATGCCAAGTTCCATCTCAATGATGATTGTATGAGGGCTTTTGAACTATTGAAGCTCAAGTTGACAACTACTCCTATCATTACCGCTCCAAATTGGAGTTTGCCTTTTGAACTAATGTGTGAATAGTTTTGGGGCAACGTATTAACAAAGTTTTTCATCCGGTTTACTATTCTAGTAAGACCATAAATAGTGCCTAAGTCAATTACACCGTTACAGAGAAAGAGCTCGTTGCTATTGTGTTTGCAATTTAGAGGTTCCGCCCGTACTTGATGGGTGCAAAGTTTATTATCCATACGGATCATTTGGCGCTTCACTATCTTATGAGCATAAAGGATTCTAAAGCCCGGTTGATGAGATGGGTACTCTTGTTGCAAGAATTTAATATTGATATTCAAGAAAGGAAAGGTAGTGAAAACAAAGTGGTGGACCACTTGTCTCGTTTGGAGGAGGAGGGGAGGCCACATGATGGCCTTGAAATCAATGACTTCTTCCCCGATGAGCAACTTTTGGTAATTTCAATGAAAGAGGTGTCATGGTTTGCGGACATGGCAAATTTTCTTGTGGGTGGAATCATTCCAGATAAGTTCTCTTCAAACCAAAGGAAGAAGCTCAAGAGAGATTGTCCCGGGTTACTCTCCTTACGAAATTCTCCCGCGTTATGCGTTCTCATTGACAAGTTCCCTTAAAATCTATAACTCATACGACTATTCGTGAGTGGGGTCGAGGACCCGTCAAAGCTTCTTATTCTAATGGGATCGGGCCGTTCGCCTCAGCAGGATAGATACATCTATGGTTTGTGTCGTTTGACCCTCGACAGTGCACGCACAATGATAGATCGAGACGTATGCCTCGACAGGATTTATGTACCACACTCTCATGGGAGCGGGACGTTCGCCTCGGTAATAAATAGATGTGTCTATGGTTTGGCAACGTTATGGTGGATCGGGCCGTACGCCTCGGCATTTCAATAAAATACTTTTATGAAATCAGGCGTAACAATTGGCAAGAAGCCAACATATCTGTGAGTTTTTCCTGATTGAACCATGACGACCTATTCGGTAAGGTCCATTATATATATACTCCGATTGAGGAGGTAGCTACTAGCTGAGAGTTTGAGTTATTGCTGAGAGGAGGATTGTACCACGTATTATACTTGTTATTTCGCTTATTTACTCTGTCTCACACCTGTTTACTTCTATTGTATCTGTCTTATTGGACCACTAGTAAGTATTGATGTCGACCCCCCGTCACTACTTCTCTAGGGTTAGGCTAGATACTTACTAGGTACAAGTTGACTTACGTTCTCATGCTACACTTGCTGCACTTTTTGTGCAGGTATATATATGTCTGATGGTCTTTTGGGCGCAGTAGTACGGCTATATACGGGGACTTATTGTGAGTTGCATCCCATGTTACGCTCCGCAGCCTACATAATGTCTATCAGAGTTATTTATATTTTTCTGTCTAATTTGTATTGTAGACAGATGTTATATTTTATTATACTTCCTAGTTGATGCCCATGCACTTGTGACACCGGATTTTGGGGGTTCCTACTATTATTCGTCATTGTAGATCACGTGGTTATTTATATTTTTACCCTGTATATTCCATCTTATACTATTTAAGAAATGGAAATTATTATTTTAAAGTAATAAAATGAGTAATTAAATTGATCAGTCCCTGTTGGCTTGCCTGGCGGTGAAGTTAGGCGCCATCACGACCATTAGTGGATTTTGGGTCGTGATAATTATTAAAGAGAGAAATCATGTGGTTAGTTTACTGTTGGCTTGCCTAGCGGTGACGCTGGGCGCCATCACGACCCATAAGATAATTAGGTAGTGACAATAATTCCTACCCAATGTAAGTTAAATACACAGTTTATGGGTATATTTTAACATAAAGATAGTAGAAATTATGGGTTTAGTTGAAAAACTTAGGTTTTGATAAAAATGGGATTTAACCACGAAAATGGTTATGGATTTGGGTGAAAATTATATATTTGAGTTCGTGAGGTTATGGTTAATAATTATCTTTAAAAACAATTCAGAATCCGGGCACGTGGGCCCGGGGGTGAATTTTAGAAATCTTTCAATTTGGGTTGGATAATTACTCTAATAGTTAAATTAAGAACTTTTGAACATGTATTGACTAATTTATATAATATTTGACTAGTTTCGGATTGTTCGGCACCGAGTTGAGGCATTAGAACGAATTTGTGGGCCAGAAGTGAGCTTGATAACGAGGTAAGTCTCTTGCCTAACCCTGTAAGATGGAACTCATCCCCTTATGTGTATTTTGTTGTGAGTTATTTGTGTGGGAAGCTACGCACGCACTAGGTGACGAGTGTTCATACGTAGCTATATTTCATGAGATGTTCGGGTAGTCTTAGATTTACATCATGCTTTAATTGTACTGTTATATTTTATATGTATATTAATTATCTTGAATAGGTCTGAGACTAGAGACGTTAAAGTTGAAAATATTCCAATTTAGAATTCTTAGTTTGGGGAAGAATTGATGAATATTTAATATCTCTGAGAAATTCATGTCCTCTCGCGTCGCAAGTACTTCCGCGAGCGAGGTAAGCTTCTCTATTCTTATGGGAGCGGGCCGTTCACCTCGTCAGTGTAATAGATGCATCTATGGTTCATGCCGTTCGACTTTCGGCAATGCACACAGTATATATATTTTTGGATCGGGCCGTAAGACCTCGGCATAAATCGTGCGTAATAATACTCCGAGCCTGATTATACTTGATATCACTTTATGCCGCGAGAGGTTATAGATTTATTAAATGACAGTAATTGATTTGGGTTAAAGATGTTGGTTAGAGATTTTGAAACTTATTATCAATTAATGGGTCATTTACTTACTGCTTGACATTGTGTTCTTGTTATTGTTTTCATGGCTTATACCCGTTTAGAATTCCTGTATTTTATTGTTGGCCCATAGTAAGTGTTGATGTCGACCCCTTGTAACTACTTCTTCAAGGTTAGACTTGATACTTACTTGGTACATGTTGTTTATGTACTCATACAACACTTCTGCACTAATTGTGCAGGATCTGAGGCAGGTGCATCTGGCGGTTATCCCGGCGCGCACCCCTGATACTTCGAGATAATTAATATACATAACAAATATATCCGAGTCCGTTCTGTAGCTCCCAGAGTCTCTCTTTTGCATTTATCTTTTGTCTACTCTATTTCGGACAGTAGTATAGTGTTTTGTATATTCTACTAGTAGCTCATACACTTGTGACACCAGGTCTTGGAAAATACACTAGTAGACATTCAATAGTTTTGAGTATTTATATCACCACATTTGTTCTTATATTTGTTTATGCTTTATTTTATTAAACCTTTCACCTCTCACTTGCTTAATAAGTACAAATCAACTATTTCAAAATTGTTAAGAAGAATAAACACAGGGCTAATTCACCATTAGCTTGCCTAGCGGCGACGTTGGGTGCCATCACGACCCATAGGAGAAATAGGATTGTGACATCTATACACATTTTTTGTTTTAATTACAATTTTAGAAAATAAGAAAGAGTTGAGTTGTGAATTAATTAACTAAAAATGCATGATAGAGCAATAGAAAATATTTTATTTTTCACAAATATAATAAAAAGGTGTTGGGATCGTGATTTCACTTAATATTTCTATTATATAGTAGAATTATTATTCTTCAATTTCTTTTTTTCAAAATGCATAAATGTCTCTCACGATTACAAATATATATTATTACTCAAGTTAAATGATTAATTGCACTCCTCTCGGTTATACGAATTAATCTTCAAAATAGTAATACTAAAGAACGAGAAATATATGATTGATCTAAAACATGCACTTGTTAGTATGTCCCTTTCGGTTACTCTACTGGTTATAACTGATTATTACACTATTCGCCTCTCTTGATTACAAATAAGTGTAAAATTAATTATAACATAGAATAGATAGATGTTACTGAATAAATATTAACATCTATCAATACTACAATTAACTATATTATTTTTTCCGCCTCTCGATTACAGAATTAATAAACAGTTAATATGTAATACAAGATAGATAGATGTTAATAAATCAAATAACATCTAACTATAAAAGCAGATAAAAGTTAAATAAAAAGTTTTAGCTCAATCATGTGAATTTGAGGAATAATATCTAATATTATATAGAAATATTAAGATTCGTCTTTCTCCCAACACAAGAAAAGTTACTCCATACTGGAATTAGTACTAACAATGAAAATATTCTTATCCATTAAATAAGAATAGAAATAAATATTCAATAAGAATAATTCCCCCTATTTAATTAAAAGCAGGAACTAGAATAATTTCCTACACTGAAATTTATTTAGAAACAACAACTAAACCTCTATTATGATTTAAAAGAAAAGATAACTTGATACTAGTGAAAGAAATAAAACAGAGAAGCTTATTAAGAATTTAGATTTGGTCTTCTAGCTCTAAGCTTTCTCTCTACTGCGATCCCCTTTCTGATTGGTAAATCCCTTCTTATATAAGAGAGAAAATTATGACGATCTTCTCGATTTGGTGCTGGTAAGTTAGATTTGTAATGGCAAATATGATTACTCATTTGCAAGTTGAGATTTCTTCATGTAAATCTAGATTTGTCGGGTAACTCTTCAATTTGTCCCGTCAAGTTGAGATGTCTTCATGGTAAGTGTGGATTTGGTGCATCCTCAAAGTCCAACGTCATTTATGTGGTCATTTTTCTTTGCCAATTTTTTTTCCATCATAACTTGCTCTTTTATTTCTCTGTAGTATTTTTCTTGAAGTTTTTCTTGTTTTGTACGACAATTCTTCTAAAATCATTCCTGAAAAATTTAGTTAAATATATGGAAGAAACATGATAATATTTATACTTTTACTGAGAAAAATTATGTAGTTAAGATTAGATAAAATACGCTTAGCAAATTCTCCCACTCTTAAACTTTTACTCGTCCTCGAGGAAAAAATTTAGAGGATCGAGGTAAAAATCTTTTTTTTCTTTTCTTTATCACACACAAACTTTTCAAAAAATTAAGTACATCACCTGATATTTCAAATTCTTTTGAACAATTAGGAACTTGCTGTGTTTATACCTGAATTTTTACTTTGCAAACGTCACTGTCAGAACTTTTCACTTTTACAAAATTAAGAATATTAAAATTATTTATTTTCAATAAATCATAGGCTTGCCTTTCTTGTCAATCTCCACTAATGTAGATCAATGCTGACTTTAGAATCTTTTGGGACTTTTATTGGCTTGTAATGTTAGGCTAAGGGCCGGTAAGATATAGGAATATTTTTAGAGTGATTTAACTTTTTCCTGACTTGATTCTATAGACCGGATGAATTTATACAAGAGTAAGAGACTATTACGAGGGTTTAACTTGGTACAACCCTATTTCTATTGCAAATAAAAGAATATACACACATATTTTTCTCCTTTTCATCTTTTATTTTTGAAATACATACACACACACACACATATATATATATATATATATATATATATATATATATATATATATATATATATATATATATATATATATATATATATATATATATATATATATTTCTTTTGGAACGTCATAGATACACAAATTATTTTTCATCATACATTATTCATAGATTATCATCCTACAATAATCTTTACCAAGTCCAGGAAAAATAACAAAAGGGAATAGTAATACTTTTTTTAATATTATTTTTCCATACAAAATGGAGTTTGTATGAAGCATTTTCTTTTCTTTCTTTTAGCTTTGGGTTATAAGGTTTGAATTAAAAAAGAGTTTATATTAAAGCTCAAAGTTTGGTCACTAAGGATATTTTTCATTTGGTGGGTTATAACATAAGGCTCAAGCGATACAAAGATAACTTAATTCATTTTCCAAATCAGCATTTTTCTAGGATTTCGCCTTGACTAACAATAGAGGCAAGTTCTATTTATTGATCGTCTTGATTATCATATGTCTTAATCTTTTCAAAGATCAAAGATTCTGTCACGACCCAATTTTCCCTCCGTTTGGTATCGTGATGGCACCTAGTCTTAGGGACTAGGTAAGCCTAAAATTAATTGGAACAACACTATTTAAATAACATCTAACAAGTTAAAATAGATATCTCTTACAATTCCCAAAACCGATAGTACAAGTCATAAGCTCTACAGAGTATTTGCTAGAAAATTTCTAAATACAACTGTCCAGAAATAAGAATAAACAGTGCAAAACAAAAACTTGAAGGTGACTCCGAAGCCTGCGAACGCAGCGGCAGGTTTACCTTGCGTCTCCGCAGAAACAGTCCACACAGCTAGCTAACGAACAAATACCTAGATCTGCATAAACAAATATGCAGAAGAGTAGCATGAGCACACCACAGCGGTGCCCAGTAAGTATCAAGACTAACCTCGGTGAAGAAGTGACGAGGAACAGTCAAGACACCCACTGGTCTAATAAACTAAATGGGTACAGTATATGAACAACATGAGTATGATGTCTATATAAGGATTATGCAATATGGCTCACAATACAGTAGTAGCATTAAAGAAAAAAATAACAAGTATCAGCGGAATATCATGAAAATGACACAGACAAAGTGAATGGAACACAACCTAAATCCGGAATCACAAATACAGCAAGGACAAGTAATAACTCAGCAACTATAACTGCTTTTACATCAGGTTTTAGCCAACAACTCCACGAGGTACCGAACCTCGGACAAATCATAGCTCACGGGTCTCAATACCTGAACCCTAACACTTGGCATCCTGTGCCCTCATAACACCTCATAACCGCACTGACGACTCACGTGCCAATAGAGCCATTCTCACATAGAAGGCAAGTAAATAAGGGTGAGCATCTATGCTCAACAATATCAAGAACACCCCTTATCCGATAAGAGTGCTTAACTACGTGTATGCTTGTGCAAGTGTCCTACCATAGTCCATATCAGCAAATAAGCATAAGGAAAAAGAACGGACATCAGACAGAATATTGTCACACATCTTTCACAAGCTAAAGCTCACACAGGTACGTATACCACTACACACATGTCAGCAACAAGAATGCCCCCAGATAACAAGTCATCAGAAATCAATCCCTGACACATCCCACCTTGTCTCGTCACGTGTGCAATAGTAACATAAATGCCCGCCTTGTCTCGCCACACGTGCATAATAATGTTCCCACCTTATTTCGCCACATGCGCAACCCATATATATATATATATATACACACACACACACACACATATCCCGCCTTGTCATGCTGTATGTGCAAATATCAATGGTAACAATAGCATGACAGAAACCTCGTGCAACCCTATAATAACAACCGCACGGCAGAAACCTCGTGCATCACAATAATAACAACTGCACGGCAGAAACCTCGTGCATCACAATAATAACAACCGCACGGCAGAAACCTCGTGCATCACCACAACAAGTACAACAACAATAATGGTAATAATACAAAGTACGACAAGTAAATCAACTCAAGGACTTTAATTCACAAAGAAACTGTAGAACCAATTCACAAGGAATAACCACAGTAAAGAATGCTAGGCGTAAAGAGAACAACTCAACAAAGGGAAAGCTAATGTGTAGCAACGATCCCATAATATACACTTCAACAACAGAGAAGCTAACGCGAATCAAATAATTCCAAATAAAACAAGTCGACTAAGATGTAGGATATCTAAAATTCTTTTAAGGTTGAGAAAATTACGAAGGATATTCAACAATTTAATTAAGGATAAGCAGCGGAAAAATAATCATAACCTCAATTAAGACTAAACAATTATAGGATGAAATAATATTAATTTCAAATAAAGATAAGCAGTTATGAAAAGATACCATGGCTATAGAAGAGATAACAGTTTCAATTAAGGCACATATGAATCATGTAAAAATAATAGTGGATCATGAAGCAATTGATTCCAATTAAGCAGGTAGATGTGAATCTAGTAATTTAGATACATAATCATCACAAGAACAACTGCATATTCAATGAATACAAGGACCTAAGAACCCTAAAAGGCCAACTTTCCACAAATAAGTCCGTGTACGCACTCGTCACCTCGTGGACACGGACTACAATCAATATAGAAGACTCAAATCCTAAGAGAAAGTCCCCCACACAAGATTAGGCAAGATACTTACCTCAAAGAAGACAAACTAATACTCAAAAATGAACTTTTCGGGTGAAATGTCCTTCGGACGGCTCAAATCTAATCAAAATAACTTCAAAGCACAAATAAAACTCATAAGAGACTATTCTGGATCATAAAGTCTCAATCTTTATCAAAATCTAAAAATCGGTCCAAAAGTCGACCCCCGGGCCCGCACCTCCGAACCCGAAATTTTTTACAAAACCAGAATACCCATTTCGATATGAGTCCAACTATACAAAAATTATCAAATTCCGATACCATTTCGTCCCTAAAATCATGATTTTTCATGTTGGAAATTTTCTTCAAAAACTACCATTTTCCTCAACTCAAAACATAAATTAAATGATAAAGATAAAGATAAAATCATATTATATATTAAATTCTAGGTGAAGAACACTTACCCAATCGATTTGCTTGAAAAACCCACAAAGAATTGCTCAAAACCGAGCTCTAGAACTCCAAAAATGGTGAAAATAGAAAACCCTCGGAATAGAGAACTTTATATTCTGCCTAGGTGTTTTGTGCATCGCGAACGCGGAGAAAGGGACACGTTCGCGTAGAAGAAAAACAAAAGCTGCCCAGTTGTTCTTCGCGAACGCGACAACACGTTCGCGAATGCGTAAGTGACACACGAACGCGAAGAAGAAATTGATCACCAGTGCCCAGGGCCTGGGTTGCACTTCGCGAACGCGAGATAGGGAATGTGAACGCGAAGAAGGGGGTGGTAGAACTTCGCAAACGGGAGAGGGTGACTGCGAACACGAAGAGAAAATATTTCACCCTCCAAAATAACACTACACGAATGCAAGGCCGCGAACGCGATGAAGGAAACCAGATGACAGATAACAACAATTCAAAATAAGGGGAAATGACCTAACACGGACTCGCTTGAGGTCTCAAATCACAACATACAATGCCGAAAATACAAATCGCACCACGAATCGAACTTATGAACTTCCAAAACTTCCAACTTTGAAAACTCGTGCCAAAACCAATCTAACAAACCTGGAATGACGTCAAATTTTGCAGGCAAATCCCAAATAACATAATGGAGCTGTTCCAACTCTCGATATCGTATTCCGACCCCGATATCAAAAAGTCCACTTCCGGTCAAAATCTCCAAAAATTTAACTTTTTCCATTTCAAACCTAAATCAGCTACAAACCTCAAATTCCCATTCTGGACATGCTCCTAAGTCCAAAATCACCCAACGGAGCTAACAGAACCGACATAACTCCATTCCGGAGTCGTCTTCACACAGTTCTGACTACGGTAAAAAATCTTAAGACTTAAACTTCCGTTTTGGGGACTAAGTGTCCCAAATCACTCTGGATCATCAGTTAACTGAATTCAACCACGTACGCAAGTAAATACACATAATATGAAGCTGATCAAGACCTTATGCCGCCGAATGGAGCTTAAATTCTCAGAACAACCAGCTGGGTCGTTACATCCTCCCCCTCTTAAACAAACGTTCGTCCTTGAACATGCCAAGATTCGTCTCGAAGTCATCAAATCACTGAATTCACACATCCAACATACACCCGCGGGTGACCCCACGTCATCCCAATCCACAGAAGCCTAACTACACCATCTCAACTGTAATTTAGCCCTTTCATCAATACCAACAAGCCTTAGAGTCAAAATTCTCACCTTCCATTCATCTCCAAAAGACCCGATTCTAAATCCATACCCGGTATCAGTCTCAACTAGCTGCAACAACTCATGCCTACACCACAAGGTACAACCACACAATATAACACACCACGCATAGGCCCATAATAACACTTGTGATCATAATAGCTGCCCGTAATCAAAACCAGCACCGATAATTAGCCTCATATCCAACAGGAGCCCATTTCAAACCCCCACAACACTGATGATGATGCAATAACCTCAAAGACCTCATAACTATGCACCCGGATCAACAAGTCACAACTGACACCACTGGGCACACACCCCGCAAGCTAAAACACAAGAAGCATATAATGAAAATGACAGAATATGTAAAGAGAAACACATAAGAGAAATATCAAACAAGTTCGATAGGCACAATTCTCTAACAGTACCATACTACGAATCAATTTAAAAGGAAAAACTCAAAGTACATGAACAAATCATAAGGATGTACTCCTGGTATAACCTCCACCACGGCACACAACCCGGCTCAAACATATCAAATCACATGGAATCGCGAGGGTCTCACCCTCAACTCTGAATCACAAGTCGAATACACATGTGCAAATATCACAACTCTGAATCACAACGCCGCATGTGCAAATATCACAACTCTGAATCACAACTCCGGTCTGTGAAGTAGCTGGTGCCACCGAAATCAACCCTGCTTGAGCCAATGTACAAAACATGCTCAAGAACTGTGCTAAGGTCTCCTGAAGTCCGAGGGTAACAGCAGGCGCCTCCGGTACCTGCCCCCCAACTGGAACTACTGGCGGCTCCTCAACTGCTGCTCTGGTAGGTGTTCTAGTTGAGGCACGTACTCCTCGCCAGCCTCTACCTCTATCCTTAGTGACATCCACTCTGAGGGTAACATTATCAGCAACTGCAGCTCGTGTTCTCACCATCTGTGAGAGAATGGTGTGATAAAAGTTTAAACTTCGAGATCAATGAATTCGCACGATAGAAATGAAAGAAGTGATATTGTCCTAATAGTTCCGTAGCCTTTCGAAGATAAGTACAGATGTCTCTGCACCGATCCGCAAGACTCTACTAAACTCGCTTATAACTAGTAGCACCTATGAACCTAGAGCTCTGATACCAACTTGTCACGACCCAATTTTTCCTCCGATTGGTATCATGATGGCACCTAGTCTTAGGGACTAGGTAAGCCTAACATTAATTGAAACAACACTATTTAAATAACATCTAACAAGTTAAATAGAAATCTCTTACAATTACCAAAACCGGTAGTACAAGTCATAAGCTCTACAGAGTGTTTGCTAGAAAACTTCAAAATACAACTGTCTAGAAATAAGAATAAATAGTGCAAAACGAAAACTTGAAGGTGACTCTGAAGCCTGCGAACTAGCAGGTTTACCTTGAGTCTCCGCAGCAACAGTCCACACAGCTAGCTAACTAACAAATACCTGGATCTACACAAAGAATGTGCAGAAGAGTAGCATGAGCACACCACAGCGGTGCCCAGTAAGTATCAAGACTAACCTCGGTGGAGTAGTGACGAGGAACAGTCAAGACACCCACTGGTCTAATAAACTAAACGGGTACAGTATATGAACAACAAGAGTATGATGTCTACATAAGGACTATGCAATATAGCTCACAATACAGTAATGGCATTAAAGAAAAAATAACATGTATCAGTGGAATATCATGAAAATAACACAGACAAAGTGAATGGAACACAACCTAAATCCGGAATCACAAATACAGCAAGGACAAGTAATAACTCAACAACTACAACCGCTTTTATATCAGGTTTTAGCCAACACCTCCATGAGGTAACGAACCTCGGACAAATCACAGCTCATGGGTCTCAATACCTGAACCCTAACACTTGGCATCCTGTGCCCTCATAACACCTCATAACTGCACTGAGGACTCACGTGCCAATAGAGCCATTCTCACATAGAAGGCAAGTAAACAAGGGTGAGCATCTATGCTCAATAATATCAAGAACACCTCTTATCCGATAAGAGTGCTTAACTACTAGTATGCTTGTGCAAGTGTCCTACTATAGTTCATATCAGCAAATAAGCATAAGGAAAAAGAACAGACATCACACAAAATATTATCGCACATCTTTCACAAGATAAAGCTCACACATGTACGTATACCACTACACACATGTCAACAACAAGAATGCCCCCAGGTCACAAGTCATCACAAATCAATCCCTGACACATCATACCTTGTCTCGCCACGTGTGCAATAGTAATATAAATGCTCGCCTTGTCTCGCCACACGTGCATAATAATGTTCCCACCTTATCTCTCCATACGCGCAACTCATATATATATATATATATATATATATATATATATATATACACATATCCCGCCTTGTCACGCCGCATGTGCAAATATCAATGGTAATAATAGCACGATAGAAACCTCATGCAACCCCATAATAACAACCACACGGCAGAAACCTTGTGCATCACAATAATAAGAACCGCACGACAGAAACCTCGTGCATCACAATAATAACAATCGCAAGGCAGAAACCTCGTGCATCACCACAACAAGTACAACAACAACAATGGCAATAAGACAAAGTACGACAAGTAAATCAACTCAAGAACTTTAATTCATAAAGAAACGGTAGAACCAATTCACAAGGAATAACCACAGTAAAGAATGCTAGGCGTAAAGTGAACAACTCAACAAAGGGAAAACTAATGTGTAGCAACGATCCCACAATATACACTTCAACAACAGGGAAGCTAACACGAATCAAATAATTCCAAATAAAACAAGTCGACTAAGATATAGGATATCTAAACTTCTTTTAAGGTTGAGGAAATTGCGTAGGATATTCAACAACTCAATTAAGGATAAGCAGCGAAAAAATAATCATAACCTCAATTAAGACTGAACAATTATAGGATGAAATAATATTAACTCCAAATAAAGATAAGCAGTTATGAAAATATAGCATGGCTATAGAAGAGATAACAGTTTCAATTAAGGCACATATGAATCAAGTAACAATAACAGTGGATCATGAAGCAATTGATTCTAATTAAGCAGGTAGATGTGAATATAGTAATTTAGATATATAATCATCACAAGAACAACTGTATATTCAATGAATACAAGGACTTAAGAACCCTAAAAGGCCAACCTTCTACAAATAAGTCTGTGCACGCACTCGTCACCTCGTGTACACGGACTACAATCAACATAGAAGACTCAAATCCTAAGGGGAAGTCCCCCACACAAGGTTAGACAAGATACTTACCTCAAAGAAGACAAACTAATACTCAAAAATGAACTTCTCGAGTGAAATGACCTCCAGACGGCTCAAATCTAATCAAAATAATTTCAAAGCACAAATAAAACTCATAAGAGACTATTCCGGATCATAAAGTCTCAATCTTTATCAAAATCTAAAAATCGGTCCAAAAGTCGACCCCCGGGCCCGCACCTCGGAACCCAGAAAATTTTATAAAACCCGAATACCCATTCCAATGTGAGTCCAACCATACAAAAATTATCAAATTCCGATACCATTTCGTCCCTCAAATCATGATTTTTCGTTTTGGAAATTTTCTTCAAAAACTACCATTTTCCTCAACTCAAAACATAAATTAAATGATAAAAATAAAGATAACATCATGGAATATATTAAAGTCTAGGTGAAGAACACTTACCCAATCGATTTGCTTGAAAAACCCACAAAGAATCGCTCAAAACCGAGCTCTAGAACTCCAAAAATGGTGAAAATGGCAAACCCTTGGAATAGAGTATTTTATATTCTGCCCAGGTGTTTTGTGCATCGCGAATGCAGAGAAAGGGACGCGTTCGCGAAGAAGAAAAACAAAAGCTGCCCAGTTGTTCTTCACGAACACGACAACACGTTCGCGAACACGGAAAGGAAATATATGATGGCCCAACGACTGCTCTTCGCGAACGCGTGAAGTAGTACGTGAACGCGAAGAGTGTAATGGAATAGCTATGCAAACGCGAAGAGAAAAATGATCACCAGTGCCCAGGGCCTGGTTTGCACTTCGCAAACGCGAGATAGGGAATACGAACACGACGAAGGGGGTGGCAGAACTTCACGAACGTGAGAGGGTGACTGCGAACGCGAAGAGGAAATATTTCACCCTCCAAAATAACCCTACGAGAACGTAAAGGCAAGGACGCGAACGCGATGAAGGAAACCAGATGACAGATAACAATAATTCAAAATAGGGGGAAATGACTCGTAGCCCATCAGAAACTCACCCGAGGCCCCCAGGATCCCGTCTAAACATACCAACAAGTTCCATAACCTAACACGGACTTGCTCGAGGTCTCAAATCACATCAGACAACACTAAAAATACAAATCGTATCGCACCACAAATCAAACTTATGAACTTCCAAAACTTTCAACTTTGAAAACTCGTGCCGAAACCAATCTAACCAACCCAGAATGATGTCAAATTTTACAGGCAAGTACCAAATAACATAACGGAGTTGTTCCAACTCTCGGAATTACATTCCGACCCCGATATCAAAATGTCCACTTCCGGTCAAAATCTCCAAAAAATTAACTTTTGCCATTTCAAGCCTAAATCTGCTACAGACCTCAAATTCCCAGTCCGGACATGCTCCTAAGTCGAAAATCACCCAACGGAGCTAACGGAACCAACAGAATTCCATTCCGAAGTTGTCTTCACATAGTTCTGACTATGATAAAAAATCCTAAGACTTAAGCTTCTGTTTTGGGGACTAAGTGTCCCAAATCACTACGGATCATCCGGTAACTGAATTCAACTATGTACGCAAGTCAATAAACATAATATGAAGATGTTCAAGACCTTATGCTGCCGAATGGATCTTAAATTCCGGCTGGGTCGTTACAGATTCATTACAATAGACTATTTAGATTTGCAAATATAGAGGCATAAAGTTAGAATTTTACAAAACTAAGAATATTAAAATCATTTATTTTCAATAAACCATAGGCTTGCCTTTCTTGTCAATCTCCATTAATGTTGATCAATGCTCACTTTAGAATCTTTTAGGAGTTTTATTGGCTTCTAATGTTAGGCTAAGGGCTGGTAGGATATAGGAATATTTTTAGAGGGACTTAACTTTTTCTTGACTTCATTCTATAGACTGGATGAATTTATACAAGAGTAAGAGACTATTACGAGGGTTTAACTTGGTACAACCCCCTTTCTATTGCAAATAAAAGAATATACACATATATTCTTCTCCTTTTTCTCTATTCCATACAAAATGGAGTTTGTATAAAGCATTTTATTTTCTTTTGGCTTTGGGTTAAAAGGTTTGAATGAAAAAAGAGTTTATTTTAAATCTCAAAATTTGGTCACTAAGGATATTTTTCATTTTGTGGGTTATAACATAAGGCTCAATGTGATGACTTGATAGGTCATCTAGAGTTTCAACCCTTAATTCTGTGTTGCGAAACCTCAAATAGCTTCTTTTAACCTTCCTTAATTTGCATGGATAGTCTGTGTATTCTTCTGGAAGATATTTATGTGAAAAACTGATTAAAGTGTGAAATCGCACCCTAAAACACATTTGAGTTAATTTCGGTAAACATTTTGAGAAAACAAACCGAATCCATATTTTGATGGTTCTGGTGGGTCCGTATCATGATTTGGAACTTGGGCGTATGCCACGAATCGAATTCGGAGGTCCCTAGCTTGATTTATTATAATTTGTTTAAAATTTGAAGTTTAAAGGTTTACAGAATTTATAAATTTGATCGAAGTTTGACTTTATTGCTACCGGGTCCCAATTTTGGTTCCAAAGCTTGGTATAGGTTCATAATTGTATTTATGACTTGTTTGTAAAATTTGGTGGAAAACGGAGTTGATTTGACTTGATTCAAACGTCCAGTTGTTAGAATGAAAGTTCTTACGTTTTATTGAAAATTTCATTCGTTTTGGTGTCCGATTCATAGTTCTAGGTGTTATTTTGGTATTTTGATCATGCGACCAAGTTTGTATAATAATTTTGGACTTGTGTGCATATTTGGTTTGGAGCCCTGAGGGCTCGGGAGAGTTTCAGATAGGCTACGGGTGTTTCGGACTTAGAAAATTCTGGTTTTCTTTAGCTTCTGCTGTCATTTGGTGATTTCTTCTTCGCGATTGCGAAGATACTTCCACGATCACGAAGAGTAAACTGGGTTGGGGTGAATTTCCTTAATTGCGTACGTGATAGCTTGGTTGCGAATGCGGATCAATGAGGGACTTACCCTTCGCGAATGTGACCAGCTTCTCACGAATGCGTAGGCTTTGGACATGGGAAGGGGATCAGTGATTTCTTCTACGCGAGCACGAGCACTAGCTCGCGAACGTGAAGGACTGGGTGGAATAACCTTCGGGAACGCGTGGGAGAACTCGAGAACGCATAGGTCATTTTGGCCGCTGCACATCGCGAACGATGCAGGTCCTTCGCGAACGCGATGAAGACCTGACGCACAGACATTAATACATTTTAAAAAAGGTATTTCACCCATTTTTCACCATATTTCCATTAAATCTTGGCCTACAGGCGATTTTGAATAGAAAATTCATCACCAAACCATAGGTTTGTAATGACCCGACCGGTCGTTTTGAGTATTACGACCCTGTTCCCCCCATTTACTGCTCAATTTATGCTTTAAAGTTGTTATGTGACTTTTCGGGGTGATTGGTTCGGGTCCGGTAAGGTTTTGGAATGAACTGGAACACTCAGTTCCAAGGTTTAAAGCTTAAGTTAAAATAGTGACCGAATGTCGACTTATATGTAAATGACCCCGAAATAAAGTTTTGATGATTCCAATAGCTCCGTATGGTGATTTTGGACTTAGGGGCATGTCCGGAAAATTATTTGGAAGCCCGTAGCTAAATTAGGCTTGAAATGGCTAAAATAGAAATTTAAGTTTGGAAGTTTGATCGGGGAGTTGACTTTTTGATATCGGAGTCGGAATCCAGTTCTGAAATTTTTTATAGGTCCATTATATAATTTATGACTTGTGTGCAAAATTTGGGGTCAATTGGAATTTGATTGATAGGTTTCGGCATCGAATGTAGAAGTTGAAAGTTCTTAGTTTCATTAGGCTTGAATTGGGGTATGATTCGTGGTTTGGCATTTTTTGACGTGATTTGTGGTTTCGACTAAGTTCGTATAATATTTTAGGACTTGTTGGTGTATTTGGTTGAGGTCTCGGGGGCTTCGGGTGAGTTTTGGATGGCTAACGGACTAAATTTTGGACTTGGAAAAAATCTGGAAATTTTTGCCTTCTAATGCAATCACACCTGCGGAATTTGGCTCATAGGTGCAAGCTCGCAGAAGCTAGCTTGGCATCCCAAAAGCGGGAAGCCCGCAGAAGCGGACATAATCTAGCAGAAGCGACACCAAGTTCGCAGATGAGGAGGCAAGGGAGGCTGGGCAAAATCGCAGAAGCGGGTGCTTCTTCGCAGAAGCGAGTCCGCAGAAGCGGGGAAAGTGGCAGAAGCGGTTGGAGTCTCGCACCTGTGAGACTGCAGAAGCGGCTTAGTGAGACGCAGGTGTGGAACCCCTAGACAGTATACATTTCGAAGGGGTTCCGAGTTTTGCCATTTTTGGACCTTCAAGCACGGTACTTCGAGCGATTTTCAGAGAGAATTCACGGGAAACTTGAGGTAAGTTACTTGTGATAATTTATAATCTATAATATTGAATTATCATAGAATAACCCGATTAGATTACATGTTTTTGAGGTATAAATCGGTAATTTGGGCCTAGGGATTTGGAAATAAGATTTGATGATTTGGAGATTGAGTTGATGTCGGAATTTGGTAAAATTTATATGGTTAGACTCGTGGTTGAACGTGCGTTCATTTTTTGTAACTTTTCTCGGGTTCCGAGACGTGGGTCCCACGAGCGAATTTTGAGTTAAATTTCAGATTTTTATTGGAAAATTAGTATTTTCATATGGAATTAATTCCAATGATTTGTATTGACTGAATCGAATTAATTATGACTAGATTCGAGGCTTTCGGAGACCAATTCGCGAGGCAAGGGCACAACGGAGTAAGAAATTGCGCGGTTTGAGATAAGTAACACTTCTAAACTTTGTTCTGAGGGTATGAATCCCCGAATTTGGTATGATATAAATTGTTTGGAGGTGACGCACATGACAGGTGACGAGCATGTGGACGTGCACCATCGAAATTATGGCTTGAATAAATCTTGTGAAGTTGTAAAATTTAATAATCATGTTATTATTCGTATATTCTCAACGTGTTAGGAAATTGAGCTGAGACTCGTATTAAAGATCATGATTAGGCTATGTGCCGATATTTTGGGACTCACAGGGTTGTGTTGCTGTTGCATTTAATTGTTTTGAAAATGTATATTTCATACTCAATCATGTTCATCCATTGTGAGGGTATTTATGAGATCAGGATTGCCCGCCTGCAGCAGGCCTTATAGTATATATATATATATATATATATATATATATATATATATATATATATATATATTATATGGAATGGGGATGCCCGCCTTCAGCAGGCCTTATAGGATTTATCATTATATGGATCGGGGCTGCCCGCATGCAGAAGGCCATATCGGCTTTATATAACGCTTGGGCTGAAGGAGCCCCTCCGGAGTCTGTACACTCCCCCAGTGAGCGTAGATGAATATATATATATATATATATATATATATATATATATATATATATATATATATATATATATATATATTCGGGATGGACTTCCCAGGGCATGGACTTGCCTTACTTATTTATATTGTGATGAATTTTCCTTGGACATGGATCTTGTCTGTATCATTTATATTTGGGAATAAATTACCCTAGGGCTGGATTGGCTTTATACGGTACTAAGTGACTGCCTGTCAGTTGATGTGTGTATATATATAGGATGGAATATCCCTGGGCTAGATTGGCCATAAACAATACCGAGTGACCGAACGATTAGTGACCAGTAGTACAGGAGGTCTTTCCTGTACGATTAGTGACCAGTGACCGAACGATTAGTGACCAGTAGTATAGGTTAGTCTTGTTACTTATTGAATCGATTGTACTCATACTACACTCTGCACCTCGTGTGCAGATCCAGGAGCTTCCGGACACGACGACTGTTGGACCTCAGTGTGTTACCAGTTGGAGACTATCAAGGTAGCTGCTTGGCGTCCGCTGACCTTGTCTCTATTCCCTTCAGTTATTGTACTATTTTATATTTTCAGACAATGTATTTATCAGTCAGACTTTGTATTCATTTAGATGCTCATGTACTCAGTGACACTGGGTTTTGGGAGTGTTTATATCTGTATTTGTGAGATTTTTTCCGCTGAATTTAAATATTATGTTTTCAAATTTAGAATATATGGTGGTTTATTGAGATTGTCGGCTTGCCTAGTATTGAGTTAGGCACCATCACGATAAGTGATATTTTGAGTCGTGACAAGTTGGTATCAGAGCCTAGGTTACATAGGTCTCACACGTCATGAGCAGGTTTAGTAGAGTCTTGTGGATCGGTACAGAGACATTTGAACTTATATTCGAGAGGCTGCCGAACCCTTAAGAAAATTTAACTTTCTTGTGCTCTATCGTGCGAATTTGTTAATTCTGGGAACTAAAGTTATGTTATTCTATTATCTCACAGATGGTGAGGACACGTACTACCGGATCGGACGGTCAGCCACCCATGCCACCAGTTAGGGCCGCGAGAGGTCGGTGCCGTTGTAGAGGCCGGGGCTGAGGTAGAGGTCGAGGTGTAGCTCGTACAGCAGTTGGAGCACCACCACCAGTTACTCCAGCTCGGGAGAAGATTCTAGACATAGCTGAGCCGACAGGACCAGCTCAGGCACCAGCTGTGCCCATTGTGATTCCAGGCCTTCAGAAGGCTTTGGCCCACATATTGATAGTTTGCACTGGCCTTGCTCAGGTGGTTTCGGCTCAGGCCGCACCTGCCACTTATCAGGATGGGGGAGGTACTCATACCCCTATTGCTCGTACTCTAGAGCAGGTAGTGTAGGGACTTCAGATACCTGGGGCACTACCAGCCCAGCCGGCTTCGACCTCTATCATTTAGTGGTGCTGAGTTAGAGGATGCTCAAGGATATCTGGATAAGTGCCAGCGGATGCTTCAGACAACGGGTATTCTGGAGACCAATGGGGGTCTTGTTCACTACTTTTCAGTTTTCTAGGACTGCCTTCAGATGGTGGGAGGCTTATGAGAGGTGTAGGTCGGTCGGTACAGTATCACTTACATGGCAGGAGTTCTCTTTTCTCTTTTTGGATAAGTTCGTGCCGCAGTCTCACATGGAGGAGCTGCGCAGACGGTTTGAGCATCTTCGGCAAGATGGCATGTCTGTGGCCCAGTACGAGATGAGGTTTTCTGAGTTGGCTCGTCATGCAGTTTGGTTGGTTCCCACTGATAGGAAGAGGATTAGGAGCTCCATTGATGGCCTCACATACCAGTTGTGATTGCTTATGACTAGGGAGAGGGTATCTGGTGCCACTTTTGACGAGGTGGTTGACATTGGTCGACACATAGAGGTGGTACATAGCCAGGACCGTGGTAAGAGGGAGGCCAAGAGGCCTCGAGGTTCGGGCGGTTCTGGTGGGGTACCTTCTGGAGGGCAGTCCTACCACATCAGGGGTCGTCCGTACAGACACGCTCAGACGGGTCGTCCAGTGCACCGTGGTGCATCATCCAGCCATGGTTCATACAGTTCTCATCAGGGTCAATCATCTCTCAGTGCCCTGCTAGCCCAGAGTACTCCACGTGCACCATCAGTTCAGGTTTCATCTGTACCAGGTTCTTCTAGTAGTTATTCTGGCTCTCAAGGTCCACCTCAGAACTTGCCACCATTTTTTGAGAGGGATTGTTATGAGTGTGGATAGATGGGTCATGTGAGGAAATATTGTCCCCGCCTTTCGCGAGGTCCAATTTAGCAGAGGAGTTAGGCTACTACTTGTGCACCAGTTGCTCCACAACCCGCCCAGCCAGCCCAGGGTGGGGCTTAGTCAGTTAGAGGTCGCCCAAGAGGGGGAGGCTGATCAAGTGGCGGTCAGGCCCGATTCTATGCTTTTCCTGCCAATCCAGATATTGTTGCTTCAGATGCAGTGATCACAGGTACTGTTTTAGTGTTCCATAGGGAGGCTTCTATATTATTTGACCCTGGTTCCACTTATTCTTATGTATCATCGTATTTTGCTCATTATTTGGATATGCCCCGTGAGTCTTTAGTTTCACCTGTTCATGTATCTACGCAGGTGGGTGATACTATTACTGTGGACCGTGTGTATCGGTCATGTGTGGTAACTATTAGGGGACTGGAGACTAGAATTGATCTTTTATTGCTCAATATGGTTGATTTCGATGTAATTCTGGGTATGGATTGGTTGTCTCCATGTTATGCGATTCTGGACTGTCACGCAAATTCTGGGTGATGCCGGGGTTGCCGAAGGTCGAATGGAGAGGTCTCTAGATTATGTTCCCAGTAGGGTAATTTCTTATTTGAAAGCCCAACGTATGGATGGGAAGGGTTGTTTGTCATATTTGGCATTTGTGAGAGATGTTGATGCAGATACTCCTACTATTGATTCATTACCGGTCGTGCGAGACTTTCTGGATGTATTTCCTATAGACGTGCCGTGTATGACACCCGACAGGGATATTGATTTCGGTATTGATTTGGTGTCGGGCACTCAGCCCATTTCTAATCCTCCATATCGTATGGCACCAGCTGAGTAAAAAGAATTAAAAGAGCAACTTCAGGAACTTCTTGATAAAGGGATTATTAGGCCTAGTGTGTTTCCTTGAGGTGCACCGGTTCTGTTTGTGAAAAAGAAGGATGGTACTATACGGATGCGAATCGATTATAGGCAGTTGAACAAAGTTACAATCAAGAATAAATTTCCTTTGCCGCGTATTGATGACTTATTTGACCAGCTTCAGGGAGCGAGGGTATTCTCTAAAATTGATTTGAGATCTGGGTATCACCAATTGAAAATTTGGGATTCCGATATTCTAAAGACGACATTCAGGACCCGTTATGGTCACTATGAATTTCTCGTGATGTCTTTTGGGTTGACCAATGCCCCAACAACATTTATGCACTTGATGAATAGTGTATTCCAGTCGTATCTTGATTCATTTGTTGTGGTATTTATTGATGATATCCTAGTGTACTCATGTAGCCAGAAAAAGCATGCACAGCACTTGGGTATTGTATTACAGAGGCTAAAAGAGGAGCGACTTTATACTAAATTCTCTAAGTGTGAGTTCTGGCTTAGTTCGGTGCCATTCTTGGGACAAATAGTGTCCAGTGAAGGGACTAAGGTGGATCTAAAAAAAATAGAGGCAGTTCAGAGCTGGCCCAGGCCATCTTCATTTACTGAGATTCAGATTTTTCTCGGCTTGGCCGGTTATTATCGTTGCTTCGTAGAGGGTTTCTCGTCTATTGCAGCGCCTATGACTAAATTGACCCAGAAGGGTGCTTCGTTCAGGTGATCG
This sequence comes from Nicotiana tomentosiformis, assembly GCF_000390325.3. Lineage (NCBI taxonomy): Eukaryota > Viridiplantae > Streptophyta > Magnoliopsida > Solanales > Solanaceae > Nicotiana > Nicotiana tomentosiformis. The sequence goes on along the minus strand of NC_090818.1, from coordinate 38,545,862 downwards.
GATGAGTGTGAAGATAGCTTTCAGAAGCTCAAGACAGCTTTGACTACAGCCCCAGTATTGGTGTTGCCTACAGGTTCAGGGTCTTATACTGTGTATTGTGACATGTCGTGTATTGGTCTCGGTGCAGTGCTGATGCATGACGGTAAAGTAATTGCCTATACATCTAGACAGTTAAAGGTACATAAGAATAATTATCCGGTCCACGACTTTGAGTTAGCAGCTATTGTTCATGCCTTGAAGATTTGGCAGCATTATTTGTACGGTGTCCATTGTGAGGTTTATACCGATCACCGGAGTCTACAACATCTGTTTATACAGAAGGATCTTAATTTGTGGCAGCGAAGGTGGTTGGAGTTGCTTAAGGATTATGATATCACCATTCTCTATCATCCCGAAAAGGCCAATATGGTGGCCGATGCCTTGAGTCGTAAGGCGGAGAGTTTGGGCAGCTTAGCATACTTACCGGTAGCAGAGAGGCCTTTAGCCTTGGATGTTCAGGACTTGGCCAACCAAGTTGTCAGATTGTATATTTCTGAGCTGATCCGAGTGTTGGCTTGTGTGGTTTCTTAGTCTTCTCTTTATGATCGTATCAAAGAACGTCAGTAAGATGACCCCCATCTGCTTGTCCTTAAGGATACGGTTCAACACGGTGATGCCAAATAGGTCACTATTGGGGATGATGGTGCATTACGGATGCAGGGTAGGCTATGTGTGCCTAATATAGATGGTCTGTGTGAGTTGATTCTCTAGGAGGCTAACAGTTCGCGGTGCTCCATTCAACCAGGTGTCGCAAAGATGTATCAAGATTTACGGTAGCCCTATTGGTGGAGGCGAATGAAGAAAGATATAGTTGGGTTTGTAGCTCGATGTTTAAACTATCATCAGGTGAAATACGAGCATCGGAGACCGGGCGGATTGCTTCAGAAACTCAAAATTCCGGAGTGTAAATGGGAGCGTATTACCATGGACTTCGTAGTTGGGCTCCCACAGACTTTGAGAATGTTTGATGCTATTTGGGTGATTATAGATCGGTTGACCAAGTCTGCGCATTGCATTCCAGTTGGTACTACTTATTCTTCAAAGTAGTTGACTGAGATTTATATCCGCGAGATAGTTCGCCTAGACGGGGTGCCAGTGTCCATTATTTTGGATCGGGGCACGCAGTTTACATCATAGGTTTGGAGAGCTGTGCAGCGAGAATTAGGTACACAGGTTCAGTTGAGTATCGCATTTTACCCTCAGACGGACGGATAGTCTGAGTGCACTATTCAGATATTGAAAGATATGCTACGCGCTTGTGATATAGATTTTGGAGGTTCTTGGGATCAGTTTCTGCCACTTGCAGAGTTTGCTTACAATAACAGCTACCAATCGAGCATTCAGATGGCTCCGTATGAGGCTTTATATGGGAGACGGTGTCGGTCTCCGGTGGGTTGGTTTGAGCCGGGTAAGGCTAGGCTATTGGGTACCGATTTGGTTCAGGATGCTTTCGAGAAGTTTAAATTGATTTAGGAGCGGCTTCGCACGGTGCAGTTTAGACAGAAGATTTATGATGACAGGAAAGTCCGTGATGTTGCATACATGGTTGGGGAGAAGGTTCTGCTCAAGATTTCGCCCATGAAGGGTGTGTTGATGTTCGGAAAGAAGGGCAAGTTGAGCCCTTGGTATATTGGACCATTCGAGGTACTTAAGAAGATTGGAGTGGTGGCTTATGAACTTTCCTTGATGCCTAGTCTATCGAGTTTCATCCAGTGTTTCATGTATCTATGCTCCGGAAATATGTCGGGGATCCGTCGCATGTTTTGGATTTAAGCACAGTGAAGTTAGATGGTAATTTGACTTATGATGTGGAGCCGATGGCCATTTTAGACCGGCAGGTTCGAAAGTTGAGATCAAAGAACATAGCTTCAGTGAAAGTACAGTAGAGAGGTCAGCCAGTCGGAGAAGCTACTTGGGAGATTGAGCGGGAGATGCGAATAAAATATCCACACCTATTTGAGACTCCATGTATAATTCTAAACCCGTTCGAGGACGAACGTTTGTTTAAGAGGGGGAAAATGTAATGACCCGGCCGGTCATTTTGAGTATTACGACCCCGTTCCCCCATTTACTGCTCAATTTATGCTTTACAGTTGTTATGTGACTTGCCGGGGTGATTGGTTCGGGTCCGGTGAGGTTTTGGAATGAATTGGAACACTTAGTTCCAAGATTTAAAGCTTAAGTTTAAATAGTGACCGAATGTCAACTTATGTATAAACGACCCCGGAAAAAGTTTTTGATGATTCCAAATAGCACCGTATGGTGATTTTGGACTTAGGGGCGTGTCCGAAAAATTATTTGGAAGCCCGTAGCTAAATTAGGCTTGAAATGGCTAAAATAAAAATTTAAGCTTGGAAGTATGACCCGGGAGTTGACTTTTTGATATGTTAGTCGGAATCTAGTTCTGAAAATTTCATAGCTCTGTTATGTCATTTATGACTTGTGTGCAAAATTTGAGGTCAATCGGAATTTGATTGATAGGTTTCGGCATCGAATGTAGAAGTTGAAAGTTCTTAGTTTCATTTGGCTTGAATTGGGGTATGATTCGTGGTTTTAGCGTTGTTTGATGTGATTTGTGGTTTCGACTAAGTTCGTATAATGTTTTAGGACTTGTTGGTGTATTTGGTTGAGGTCCCGGGGGCCTCGGGTGAGTTTTGGATGGTTAACAGAATAAATTTTGGAGTTGGAAGAAAATCTAGAAATTTCGGCCTTATGATGCAATCGCACCCGTGGAATTTAGCTCGCAGGTGCGAGCTCGCAGAAGCGAGCCTGGCATCGTAGAAGCGGGAAGCCCATAGAAGCGGGCAGAATCTCGCAGAAGCGAGTCCACAGAAGCGAGACCAAGGTCGCAGATGCGGAGGCAAGGGAGGCCGGGAAAAACCGCAGAAGCGGGGGAAGTCGCAGAAGCGGCTGGAGTCTTGCACCTGCGAGACCGCAGAAGCGGCTAAGTGAGTCGTAGGTGCGGAACCCCCGGACAATATACATTTCGAAGGGGTTCCAAGTTTTGCCATTTTTGGACCTTCAAGCACGGTGTTTTGGGCGATTTTCAGAGAGAATTCACGGGAAACTTGAGGTAAGTCACTTGTGATCATTTCTACTCCATAATATTGATTTATCATTGAATAATCCGACTAGATTATGTGTTTTTGAGGTGTAAATCGGGAATTCGGTAGGGATTTGGAAATAAGATTTGATGATTTGGAGGTCGAGTTGATGTCAGAATTTGGTAAAATATGGTTAGACTCGTGGTTGAAGGGGCGTTCATATTTTATAACTTTTGTCGGGTTTCGAGACGTGGTCCCCACGGGCGATTTTTGAGTTAAATTTTAGATTTTTATTAGAAAATTAGTATTTTCATATGGAATTAATTCCAATGATTTTTATTGACTGAATCAAATTAATTATGACTAGATTCGAGGCTTTCAAAGACCTATTCGTGAGGCAAGGGCATAGCAGAGCAAGAAATTACACGGTTTGAGGTAAGTAATACTTCTAAACTTAGTTATGAGGGTATGAATCCCCGAATTTGGTATGATATAAATTGTTTGGAGGTGACGCACATGATAGGTGATGAGCATGTGGACGTGCACCATAGAAATTGTGACTTGAATAAGTCTTGTGAAGTTGTAAAATTAAAGAATCATGTTATTATTCGTATATTCTCCACGTGTTAGGAAATTGAACTGGGACTCGTATTAAAGATCATGATTGGGCTACGTGCTGATATTTTGGGATTCACAGGGTTGTGTTGTTGTTGAATTTAATTGTTTTAAAAATGTATATTTCATACTCAGTCATGTTCATCCATTGTGAGGTTATTTATGGGATCGGGGCTGCCCGCCTGCAGCAGACCATATATATATATTTATATATATATATTGATATATGGAACGGGGGTTGCCCGCCTGCAGCAGGCCTTGTAGGCTTTATCATTATATGGATCGGGGCTGTCCGCCTGCAGCAGGCCATATCGGCTTTATATCACGCTTGGGCTGAAAGAGCCCTCCCCCCCAGAGTCTGTACACACCCCAGTGAGCGTAGATGATTTATATATATATATATATATATATATATATATATATATATATATATATATATATATATATATATATATATATATATATATTCGGGATGGACTTCCCAGGGCATGGACTTGCCTTACTTATTTATATTGTGGTGAATTTTCCCTAGACATGGATCTTGTCCGTATCATTTACATTTGGGGATAAATTACCCCAGGGATGGATTGGCCTTATACGGTACTGAGTGACTGACTGTCAGTCGATGTGTATATATATACGGGATGGAATATCCCTGGGCTGCATTGGCCATAAAATAGTACCGAGTGTCCGAACGATTAGTGACCAGTAGTACAGGAGGTCTTTCTAGTGAGATGTCACATTCCTCATATCATGCAGTATTGATCTATTTTGCTTGTACTGAATTTAACTGTTGAACTTGAAAGCATGCCTACATTTCTGTACCATCATTTATGTACTGGACTGTACCTGCGGAGCTCGTCACTACTTTCAGCCCAAAGGTTAGTCTTGTTACTTATTGAATCGATTGTACTCATACTACACTCTGCACCTCGTGTGCAGATCCAGGAGCTTCCGGACACGGCGACTGTTGGACCTCAGTGTGTTACCAGTTGGAGACTATCAAGGTAGCTGCTTGGCATCTGCTGACCCTGTCTCTCTTCCCTTCAGTTATTGTACTGTTTTATATTTTCAGACAGTGTTTTATCAGTCAAACTTTGTACTCATTTAGATGCTCATGTACTCAGTGACACCGAGTTTTGGGAGTGTTTATATCTGTATTTGTGAGATTTCTTTCGCTGAATTTAAATATTATGTTTTCAAATTTAGAAGATATGGTGGTTTATTAAGATTGTTGGCTTGCCTAGTATTGAGATATGCGCCATCACGACAGGTGAGATTTTGGATCGTGACAAGGTTAGTATACTTTAACTCATTTTCTTCCATTTCTAACATCACCCATTAGTTTCTAGCCATAATCTTTGTTCTTCCATGGTAGAAAACAAGGGATTTAGGAAGAATTGGGGTTTCCTACAAATTCAGGATTTAGACATCAATTTGGGGTCGAATTTTGAAACTAATTACATAATCGGGCTCAGGGGTGAATGGGTAAATGGGTTTTGGTCTGAATCTCGAGTTTTGCCCAAGCGAGCCTGGGGTTGACTTTTTTTACTTTTTGTGAAAAGTGTAAAAATCCTAACTTTATGTGTTGTAATTGTTTTCCTTAACATTATTTGATGATATCGAGTCGATTTTGGTCAGATACAATTGGTTTGGAGGCGGATTTTAGACGAAAGGCTCCGGTAGAGCTCTGAGTTGATTTCGGAGTGAGGTAAGTGTCAAGGTTAACCTTGACTTGAGGGATTAGGACTCGTTTGCCTATTTTCTATGTGTTTAAATGTTTGGGTACAACGTATATGTGAGGTGATAAATGCTTTTGCGTTGTTGTTGGGTTAAAGTATGCGGGAGGGACTTTGTTCCTTGTAATTTAATGCCTATTTTACTCATGATACCCATGCTTAGATTAGTTTATCTCTTATTTGACCGTTCTTTCCGCATTATGAATTAATTGTGATGGTCGAGTATATTTAAAAGTTGAGTTCTGGCATCTTGGATCCATTATTGAAGTAAGGACTATTATTGCATTATCTATCTGCCAAAATTTTATATTCATTATAAAAGCATGAAGGGTGATGTCGTGTCGTTTATTGGTTCATTTATTGATTATTACATAGTGAGGAAGAGATTAAAAGCATAAAGAGTGATGTCATGCCGTATTTATCGTTTCATGGTGCAGTTGAGAGTAAAAGCACAAAGGGTGATGTCGTGTCATTATTATCATTTCATGGTAAGGTTGAGAGTAAAAGCATTATGGGTGATGCCGTGCCATCTTTATTCATTATGTTTATCCGTTTTCATTGGTTCATGATTATTTGGCTGTTTTAAGTTGTCATTCTTGTTGTAGTTATCGTATATTATTCCCCTTTCGCATGTCCTCTCCCAATCGTACATATTAAATCTTTATTTGTTACTATGTTGCATATATATCTACGTTTGTACAAGTTTAATTACGTGAGTGTCCTCACATAGCTTCGTCACTACCTCGTTGAGGTTTGGCTCGACACTTACAGAGTAAATTGGGTCAGTTTTACTCATACTACACTCTGCACTTTTTGTGCAGATATTGGTACTAGTCCCAGCTGTACGTGAGGTGCATTAGCTCAGATTATCACATTTGGAGACTCGAGGTAGATCTGCTGGCGTCCGCAGACCTTGAAGTCCCCTTCCTCTTCCCTTATTTACTGTTCATTTCATTCGAAACAATTGTATTTATTTCAGACTCTATTTGTAGAACTTCTAGTAGCTCGTGCACTTGTGACTCTAGATCCGGGTTGTACTTAGATATGTTGGTTAATATGCCACTTCGTACTTCATTTTATCTTCATTTTAGTTTAATTAGTTTAATTATTTGAATTATTTAATAATTGGCTTAAGAATTTCTCAAACATTGGCTTGCCTAGCGAGTGAAATGTTAGGCGCCATCACGGTCTCGAAGTTAGGAATTCCGGGTCGTGACAAGTTGGTATTAGAGCCTAGGTTGCCTATGTTTTACGAGTCACGAGCAGGCATAGTAAATTCTAGAGGATCGGTTTGGAGATGTCTGTACTTATCTTCCATAGGATATAGAGTTTAGGAACAATTTCACTTCTATTCTTCTCGGTCGTGCAATTTTATTCTATCATTGATGATTGAACTCTTCTATTCTTGTTTTCTCACAGATGGCGAGAACACGTACTGCATCTATAGCTGGACAGCAGTTGGAGCCCCTATAGGTAGCTCCTACTAGGGGCAGATATCGAGGCCAAGGTCGCCCCAGAGGCCGAGGCAGGGCTCAGCCTAGAGCTCGAGTAGCAACACCAGTAGTGGAGCCTCAAGTAGATTTTGATGAGGAGGTTCCAACTCAGACTGTACCTGTTGGACCAGTTCAAGTCCCGGAGGGGTTCATTGGCACTCTAGTGCTTGAGGACGCTCTAGTCCGTTTGGTAGGACTTATGGAGAGTGTGGTTCAGGCCTGTACATTTCCGGTGGCACCAGCGGTCTCTCAAGCTAGGGGAGGAGCACAGACTCTCGCTACTCACACTCCGGAGTAGATGGCTCCCCATTATCATACTCCAGCAGCCCCGCCAGTTGGGGTAATTTAACCGGTTATTGCGGCACAGGCCGGTGATAGTCCCGCCATGTATTCTGAGGCTTTATTGAGATTGGACAAGTTTACTAAGTTCTTTTCAGTTCACTTCAATTTCCCATAAATTCTTTATTGTTCACTTCCCTATCATTTTCATTATATCATTATATCTTCTGTCTTGTTTCTTATTATCTCCAGTAGGGTCTTGACCTGACCTCGTCACTACTCTACCGAGGTTAGGCTTGGCACTTACTGGCTACCGTTGTGGTGTACTCATATTACGATTCTGTACATATTTGTGCAGATCCAAGTACATCCTATCAGTCTCGATATTAGTGCATTATGTTGCTATTTTGGAGACTTCAAGGTACTTCAGTTTGTTCTTATAGTGCCATTATAGGAAGGCATTATAGGCCTTCCTATTTTTACTCCTATAACAAACAAAGTTTTGTTCTTATAATTTGTTATGTTCCTATTTTAGCTTCTATATGAATGCATGTTAAAATATTTTGTTGTTTCTATATGGTACTCTGTTTTGTTGTTTTTAGTGAATAATGCCATTAAATGTGTTCTGTTCCTGGCACTTTGTTTTGTTCTTTTGTTAACACCTTATTGCTATCTAACAGAAAGGTTCTTTATTTGAAAAAATAAATATGGCACCTTCGGAAACAGCTTACACATCAATATCTATCATTAAATTTTGGACATAATTTTGAGCATTTCAAATCCATTGGAATTATTTTTGTTAACTTCTAACTTTATACCTCTATATTTGCAAATGTAAATACTCTATTGTAATGAATCTCTGATTTTTGAAAAGATTAAGAAATATGAGAATCAATACGATCAATAACTAGAACTTGTCTCTATTGTTGGTCAAGGCGAAATCCTAGAAAAATGCTGATTTGGAAAATGAATTAGGCTATCTTTGGATTGATTGAGTGTCACGACCCGGAATTCCCACCTTCGGGACCATGATGGCGCCTAACATTTCACTTGTTAGGCAAGCCATCGTTAGAGAAATGCTTAAGCCAATTTTTAAATAATTCAATTAATTAAACCAATTAAACAGAAATGAAGCTAAAATGAAGTACGAAGTGGCATAATAACCAACATATCTAAGTACAACTCAGATCTAGAGTCACAAGTGCACGAGCTACTAGAAGTTCTACAAATAGAGTATGAAATAAATACAACTTTTTCGAATGAAATGAACAGTAAATAAGGGAAGAGGAAGGAGACTTGAAGGTCTGTGGACGCCAGGAGATCTACCTCGAGTCTCCAAATGTGATAATCCGAGCTGATGTACCTTGCGTACAATTGGGACTAGTACCAAAATCTGCACAAGAAGTACAGAGTGTAGTATGAGTAGAACCGACCCAATGTACACCGTAAGTGCCGAGCCTAACCTCGATGAGGTAGTGACGAGGCTATGACAGGACACTCACGTAATTAAAATTGTACAAACATATATATATATATATATATATATATATGCAACATAGTAACAAATAAAGATTTAATATGTACTATTGGGAGGGGACATGCGAAAGGGGACTAGAAGATAAAGAAATCACAAGATGACAATAGAAGCTAAAGAAAACTAGAATTTTCTAAGTCCGAAACATCTGTAGCCTATCCGAAACTCACCCGAGCCCTCAGAGCTCCAAACTAAATATGCACACAAGTCCGAAAATATTATACCAACTTGCTCACATGATCAAAATACTAAAATAATACTTAGAACTATGAATCGGACACCATAATGAATGAAATTTTCAATAAAACTCAAGAACTTTCATTTTAACTACCGGACGTCCGAATTAGATCAAATCAACTCCGTTTTGCACCAAATTTTGTAGACAAATTATAAATACAGTAATGAACCTATACCAAGCTCTGGAACTAAAATTCGGACCCTGTAGTAATAAAATCAAACTTCGGTCAAATTTATAAATTCTTTAAACCTTTAAACTTCAAATTTTCAACAAATTCTGATAAATCAAGTTAGGGACCTCTGAATTCAAATCCGGGAATAAGCCCAAGTCCCAAATCATGATACTGACCTACCGGGACCGTCAAAACATGAATTCGGGTCCGATTGATCGAAACGTTGACCGAAGTCAACTCAAATGAGTTTTAAGGTACAATTTCACACTTTAATCAGTTTTTCACATAAAACCCTTTCGTAAGAAGACACGAACTATGCACGCAAATCGAGGAGCTAAAAAGAGATATTTGAAACACATAATTAAGGGTTAAAACTCTAGATGACCTATCGGGTCATCACATTCTCCACCTCTAAAACAAGCGTTCATCCTCGAACGGACATAGAAAAGTACCTGGACTAGTGAAAAGGTGTGGATATCTACTCCACATGTTAGACTCGGACTCCCAAGTGGCTGTCTCGATCGGCTAACCTCTCCACTGCACTTGAACTGAAGGATAATTCTTTGATCTCAATTGTCGGACCTGCCGGGCTAGAATAGCCACCGGCTCCTCCTCATAAGGAGAATCCTTGTCCAATTTGACTAAGCTAAAATCTAACACATGGGATGGATCACCGTGATACTTTTGGAGCATAGACACATGGAACACTGGATGGACTACTGATAAACTAGGTGGCAATGCGAGGCTATAGGTCACCTCACCCACTCTCTCAAGGATCTCAAAGGGTCTGAGCGACATCAGATGCCCTAATCTTCAACTGATGGTAGCCAGACCTCAAATTAATCTTTGAAAACGCCTTGGAACCCTGAAGCTAATCAAATAAATCACCAATCCTCGGCAATGGATACTTGTTCTTGATGGTGACTTTGTTCAACTGTCGATAATCTATGCACATCCTCATCGATCCATCTTTCTTCTTCACGAACAACACGTGCGCACCCCAGGGCGAGACACTATGTCTAATGAAACCCTTATCAAGCAAATCTTGCAACTTCTTCTTTAATTCTTTCAACTCTGGCGGGGCCATACGGTATGGCAGAATAGAAATGGGTTGAGTTCCAGAAGCCAAATCAATACAGAAGTCAAAATCTCTGTCGGGTGGCATCCCTGACAGATCTGCAAGAAACATCTCTAGAAACTCACGAATAACTGGCACTGAATCCATGAAAGGAACCTCCACACTGGAATCTCGAATATAAGCCAAATAAGCTAGACACCCCTTCTCGACCTTACATCGAACCTTCACATAAGAGAAAACCCTGTTGGTAGATTGGCCAGGAGTCCTCATCCACTCTAATCGAGGCAACCCCAATAAAGGTAAGGTCACCGTCTTGGCGTGACAATCCAATATAGCATGATAAGGTGACAGCCAGTCCATACCTAAGATGATATCAAAATCTACCATATCAAGAAGTAGGAGATCTACGCTAGTCTCAAGACTCCCAATAGTAACCACGCACGAACGATAGACACGATCTATAATAATAGAATCTCCCACATGCGTGGACACATACACAGGAGAACTCAAAGAATCACAAGGCACAACCAGATATGAAGCAAAATAGGATGATACGTAGGAATAAATAGAGCTCGGATCAAATAGAACTGAAGCATCTCTATGGCAAACTAGAACAATACCTGTGACAACAATGTCAAATAACTCAGCCTCAAGCCTAGCTGGGAAAGCATAACATCGGTGTTGATCCCCACCACTCTGAACCACATCCCGGGGACGGCCTCTAATTAGATGGACTCCACTTCTAACGGCTTGACCTCCAACTCTGGCTGCCTGACCCCTGCCCCTAGCAGGGTGAGCGGGCGGTGGAGCAATCGGTGCCGGAACCATGGCACAAGAACCCTGCTGTTGTGTGTTGCCCGGTGCCCGTAGGAAAAATCTAGCAATGTGCCTCGGATCACCAGACTTATAACATGCCATCGGCTGCTATGACTGCTAACCCTGGAATTGGTCCTGTCGACCTGGGTAACCACCCTGAAAGCTCTGGAGTGGAGGTCCACTAATAAGAGCTGGTGATGTACTATAGGCTAGCTGGTCGGGATGAGACATATAAGGGCCGTGACTCCCTGATGCACTATGAGATGTCTGGAGCGCTGACTAAAATGGCCTGGGAGGATAGCCTCTACCAAATGTACCCCTGCCTCCAGACAAGGCACCACTGAACCCACCGAAATGACGAGGCATCTTATCAGACCCCTGCCCCCTCTACTGAGCAAGAACCATCTCGATCCTCCTAGCAACATTTGCAGCCGTCTGAAAGGAAATATCACCCCGATCTCCTTGGCCATTTGTAGCCTGATAGTGTAAGTGAGTCCATCAATAAATCTCCTCACCCTCTCCCTCTCAGTAGGAAGCAAGATAAGGGCATGACGATTTATATCCACAAAACGGGTCTCGTACTGAGTAACAGTCATACTGCCTTACTGGAGACGCTCAAACTGCCTACGGTAATCCTCTCTCATTGTGATAGGGATGAACTACTCTAGAAATAGCTGTGCGAACTGATCCCAAGTAAGTGCAGACGACCCAGCTGGTCTGGTCAACAAATAATCTCTCCACCACCTCTTGGCGAAACCCGTCATCTGAAACACAACAAAATCGACATCTCTCACGGAATCAAGGAAAGCTAATACAACACGAAAGGAAAAACAAGAATTTTACATGTTAAGGAAACAAGAACCAAACAACACAACAAATAAAGAATATCAACAGGGGCACTCCCGAGGTACCGCCTCGTAGTCCCAAATCATAAAAACAATTCACTGTCTTTCCTTATATCACTGCGGGAGCCTATAAATTCTATATCATACTATTTAATTAATGCAATATTATGATTTCAAAATACTAAAATAAGTACTTAAGTTGATCAATCAATGTTGGCTTGCCTGACGGCGGTATTAGGCGCCATCACGACCTTTAGTGGATTTTGGGCCATGACAAATCTAGTCAAAATAATTTCATACTATAAATATAACTATAGGAAACTAATTTAATTAATGAAATTATGACTTTAGCAAAGAATTAAAAAATCGCTCCAAAAAGCCGACTTGCGCCCACGTTTCGGAACCCGACAAAAATTTTAAAATTCGAACACCCATTCAATATAGAGTCCAAAATTACACAAATACGATACCAAAATCTCGCTCAAATCCCCAAACTTCGGCCTAAGAAGTTTTCTCCAATTTTTCCCAAATTTTCAATCCAAATCCCTAAATAAATGGTAAAATCAATGATAGATTAAAGGAATTAAATCAAAAACGAGTTAAGAACTCTTAACCCAACTATTCCTCTAAAAATCCCTCAAAAGCTCACCTTAATCCGAGCTCTCAAAGTCCAAATGTGAAATAAGAGAGTGAACCCTCGTTTTTGAAATTAAGTCTGCTGCATATTTGTTTACACATCGCGATCGCGTAAATCCTCCCGCGATCGCATAAGACAAATCTCTGTCCAGCTTAACTTTAACCCTTCACGATCGCGTAAAGGCACACGCGAACGCGGATAACAACACTGCCACAATATCGCATTCGCATCACAGGCTATGCGATCGCGTAGCACAACTGCCTCATGCCCCAGCTTCGCCAATTCTTCTACACGAACGCGAACTCCTCCACTCGTTCACGATTAACTGTAAGCCAAACCTCTGTGATCGCATCCTTCTCTCTGCGAACGCGTAGAGTAAAAACCTTCAGACCATTAAAACCCCTTCACGATCGCGGTTCAAACCACGCGATCACATAGAAGGAAACTAGAAGCACCAGATTCAGAAATCCTAAATTTTCTGAAATGCGCTGAACATGGTCCAAATCACACCCGAGGCCCCCGGGACCTCAACCAAATATACCAACAAGTCCTAAAACACGATACGAACTTAGTCAAGGCCTGAAATTACATCAAACAACAACTAAAACACAAATCGCTCCGCAATTCAAGCCTAAGAACTTATAGATTTGTAACTTCTACATCTGATTTCGAACTCTATCAAATCAAGTCCAATTGACCTCAAATTTTGCACGCAAGTCATACATGACATTACGGACCTACTCTAATTTCCGGAATCAGAATCCGACCCCGATACCAAAAAGTTCACTCCCGATCAAACATTCCAAAATCTTCCAACTTTCGCCAATTAACGCTGAAATGATCTACAGACCACTAAATCAATATCCGGACATGCTCCTAAGACCAAAATCACCCCACAGAGCTTTTGGATCCGCCAAAACTTGATTCCGATGTGTTCTTCACACAATTCAAATTACGATTAACTCCTATGACTTAAACTTCCAATTTTGGGACTATGTGTTCCATTTCACTTCGAAACGCACCCGAACCTGACACCAAGCGCTTCGGCAAGTCACATAACCACAAAATAAAATAATAGGAGGAATAATAGGCGATCCGGGATAATACTCTCAAAACGACCGGCCGGGTCATTACATCCTCCCCCTCTTAAAACAAACATTCTTCCATGAATGAGTATAGAGACATACCTGAAGTGGTGAAAAGATGAGGATAATGGCTACACATATCATGCTCGATCTCCCAAGTTGCCTCTTCGACTGGCTGACCCCTCCAATGGACCTTAACTGAACAATGTTCTTCGACCCCAAATTTCGAACCTGCCTGTCCAAAATGGACACCCGCTCCTCAATAAAAGATAGATCCTTGTCCAACTGGACTGTGCTGAAGTCTAACACGTGAGACAGATCGCCGTGATACTTCTGGAGCATAGAAACATGGAACACTGGATGTACTGCAGCTAGACTAGCTGGTAGTGCAAGTCTGTAGGCCACATCTCCAACCGTCTCAAGAATCTCAAGAGGCCAGATATACCTAGGGCTCAGCTTGCCTTCTTCCCGAACCTCATAACACCCTTCATTGGCGACATGCAGAACAAGACCCACTCCCCAACCACGAATGCAACATCGCGAACCTTCCGATTTGCATAACCCTTATGTCTGGATTGGGCTGTATGAAGTCGATCCTAAATCAATTTAACCTTTTCCAAAGCATCCTGAACCAAGTCTGTACCCAATAGCCTAGCCTCACCCCGCTCAAACCAACCTACTAGAGACCGGCACTGCCTACCATACAAGGCCTCATACGAGGCCATCTGAATGCTCGACTGATAACTATTATTTTAGGAAAACTCTGCAAGCGGAAAGAACTGATCCCAAGAACCCCCAAACTCCATCACATACGCACAAAGCATATCTTCCAATATCTTAATAGTGCACTAGGATTGTCCGTCCGTCTGAGGGTGAAATGTTATACTCAACTCCACCCGAGTACCCAACTCCTGTTGTACTGCTCTCTAGAACTGCAATGTAAACTGCGTACCTCGGTCCAAAATGATAGATACTGGCACACCATGAAGCTTGACAATCTTGCAAATGTAAACCTGAGCCAGCTGCTATGAAGAGTAAGTTGTCACCACTGGAATGAAATGAGCTTACTTGGTCAATCTATCCACAATCACCCAAACTGCATCAAACTTCCTCTAAATTTGTAGGAGCCCAACAACAAAGTCCATAGTAATCCGGTCCCATTTCCACTCCGGAATATCTAGCTTCTGAAGTAATCCACTTGGCCACCGATGCTCATACCTCCTAGCAATTTAGGCACCAAGATACATACTCTACTATGTCCTTCTTTATTATCCTCCACCAATAATGCTACCTCAGGTCCTGATCCATCTTTGCAGTACCTAGATAAATGGAGTGCCACAAACTGTGAGCCTCCTGGAGAATCAACTCACACAAGCCATCTACATTGGGCACACATAGCCTACCCTGCATCCATAATATATTGTCATCTCTAATAGTAACCTCCTTGGCATCACCGTGCTGAATCGTGTCCTTGAGGACAAGCAGATGGGGGTCATCATACTGACGTTCTTTGATACGATCATAAAGAGAAGATCGAGAAATCACATAAGCCAAAACTCGGCTCGACTTAGAAACATCCAATCTACAAACTGGTTGGTCAAGGCCTGAACATCCAAGGCTAATGGCCTCTCTGCTACCGGTAGATATGCTAAACTCCCCAAACTCTCCACCTTGTGACTCAAGGCATCGGCCACCACATTGGCCTTCCTAGGATGATATAGAATGGTGATATCATAGTCCTTAAGCAACTCTAACCACCTTCACTGTCGCAAGTTAAGATCCTTCTGTGTGAACAGATGTTGTAGACTCCGGTGATCGGTGTAGACCTCACAAGGGACACCGTACAAATAGTGCCACCAGATCTTCAAGGCATGAACAATAACTGCTAACTCGAGGTCGTGGGCAGGATACTTCTTCTCATGTACCTTCAGCTATCTGGACGTGTAGGAAAACACCCTACCGTCCTGCATCAACACCGCGCCAAGGCCAATGAGCGACGCATCACAATACACAGTATAAGACCCTGAACCTGTAGGTAATACCAACACTGGGACTGTAGTCAAAGCAGTCTTGAGCTTTTGAATGCTCTCCTCACACTCCTTAGTCCACCTGAACAGAGCACCCTTCTGGGTAAATCTGGTCATAGGGAGGAGAAACCCTCCACGAATCGACGGTAAAACCCTGCCAAACCAAGAAAACTACGAATCTCTGCAGCTGAGGATGGTCTAGGCCAACTCTGCACTACTTCAATCTTCTTCGGGTCCACCTTGATCCCCTCACTCGATACTACATGACCCAAACATTCCACTGAATCTAAGCCATACGCTGAGCCTTTTGAAATTGAATAACCATGTTAGGAACATAATCTAAAGTACCCCTCCACTCTAACTGTGGTAGACCTGGCATAGCCAATGTCACCATCTTGGCGTGACAGTTAAGGATAGCATGATAGGGCGACAACCTGTCCATGCCAAAAATAATATCAAAGTCTACCATACTGAGCAACAATAAATTGGCTCTAGTCTCAAAACCACCAAGAACAACTAAACACGACCGATACACACGATCAATAACAATAGAATCTCCCACAATTGTAGACAACGTAGACTGGAGAACTAAAAGAATCAGGGGATACGCCCAAATACAGAGCAAAATAAGATGATACATATGAATAAGTGGAGCCTGGATCAAATAAGACCGATGCATCCCTATGACAGGTCGGAACAATACCTATGAAGACAGAGTCGGATGCAACTGCCTCTGTCCTAGCAGTAAGAGCATAATATCTGGCCTGTCCTCCCCCTCTAGGGCGACCTCTACCTCTAGGTGGCTGTGCAGGTGGGGTGGCAGCTGGTGCGGCGACTATGGACTGAGAAGCCTGAGGGCCCGGTGAAATACACGGCTATGGAAGTGCATCCCTCCTGAGTCTGGGGCAATCCCTCACCATATATGAGTGTCACCATACTCAAAACAAACTCTTGGAGGACGTGGCTGCTATGGCTAGCTCAGGCCTGATTGACTAGACTGACTGCTGAAAGCACCCCGTGCATGAGGTGCACTAGATAATGGTGGTTTAATAGGGAGCCTGAGGCCTAGGAGTGGTCGGAATACCGCTGGAAGTGCGAAATGAACAGGGCGATTCACATAGCCCTACCATGACGAGCTGCAGTTGGGGCACGGGTACCAATATATGTGCCAGACTCTCGAGGCCTCTTGGCCTCCCTCTCCTCTCTCTCCCGAGTCAAAATACCCTCCAATTGCCTAGCTATCCCTACTACCTGCTGGTATGCGATGTCCATCTCCAACTCTTGGGTCATGCTAAATCTGATACTGGAGTTGAGCCCCTCGATAAATCGACGGACCCGCTATCTAATAGTAGCAACCAAGGCTGGTGCTTGCCTAGCAAAATCACTAAACCGGACCGCATACTCCGCCACAGTCATAGAACCCTGGCGCAACTGCTCAAACTTTGCGCGCCATGCATCTGTGAGACTCTGGAGAACATATTCCCTCAAGAACATATCCGAGAACTGAATCCAAGTGAGTGAAGCTACCTCGGTCGGACTACCCAACTCATATGCTCGGCACCACTGATAAGTCGCTCCCCTTAGCTGGAACGTAGTGAAAGCAACCCCACTAGACTCCGCAATACCCATAGTACGGAGGATATGGTGCTAGTCCTCAAGAAAACCTTGGGCATACTCTGACGCCAAGCCACTGAAAGTAGGAGGGTAGTACTTTTTATACCCCTCGAGCCTGAGCTCCTCCTCCTCAGAAGCTGCTGCCCTAACCTCGGGCTGAACTGGGGCTACCGGCTGCACTGGTATGAACTATGGGACCTGGTCAACCTGGACCCGCTGTTCTGGGGTACGGGCGGCGGGAGTCTGTGCTCCTCCCCTGGACTGAGATGTAGCAGGAGCAAGTGGGATCAACCCTACCTGAGCTAAAGTGCCGAACATGCTCAGAAACTGGGCGAGAGTCTTTTGGAGAGCTGGTGCAGTAACAGGCATCTCAGGTGCCTGCCCTCTAACTGGAGCTACTGGAGGCTCCTCTATACCAGCTCGTGTGGGTGCTCTGGCTGCACCGCATGGACGTCCTCGGCCTCTACCCCGGCCTCGGCCTCTTGCGGCTCTAGCAGGGGGCACGGGTGTCTGGTCATCTAATCCAGCTGTACGTATCCTCACTATTTGTGAGAGAATAGAAAGACAGAAATTTAGAATCCGAAGTTAAAGATTTCGCAAGATAATGAATCAAAGAACTGAAGCTTTTTCTTAACAGTTCCATAGCCTTCCGAAGATAAGTACAAATGTCTCTGTACCGATCCGCGAGACTGTACTAAATATGCTTGTGATTCATAACACCTATGAACCTATAACTTTGATACCAACTTGTCACGACCCCAATTTTCCTCCATAGGATGCCGTGACGGCACCTAGTCTCTAAGACTAGGTAAGTCTAACAAAATATGCAGAATAACCGAAATAATAATAATTTAAATATCAAAACATCCACAACTATATATATATATATATATATATATATATATATATATATAAAGAAAATCTGCAACCCAACATGTACATCTCCCAAAACCCGATGAAGTATAAGTCACAAGCTATAGATACAGTACGGAACACTCATATACATCATTGTCTTCAAAAATATAAAGGAACAGGAAAACAATAGGATAGAAGGGGACTCCGAGACCTGCGGACGTGAGCATGTGTACCTTGAAGTCTCCAAAGCAGCAACACAGCACACTAATATAGAGGCTGATAGGATGTACCTAGATCTGCACAAAACATGTGCTGAAGCGTAGCATGAGTATACCACAACGGTACCCAGTAAGCGCCAAGCCTAACCTCGGTAGAGTAGTGACGAGGTCAGGTCAAGGCCCTACTAGAGATAATAAGAAACAAGACAGAAGATATAATGATATAATAAAAATGATAGGGAAGTGAACAATAAGGAATTTATGAGAAATAGCAACACGGAATCAAGGAAAGCTAATACAATACGAAAGGAAAAACAAGAATTTTACATGGTAAGGAAACAAAAACCAAACAACACAACAAATAAAGAATATCAACAAGGGAACTCCCGAGGTACCGCCTCGTAGTCCCAAATCATAAAAATAATTCACAGTTTTTCTTTATATTAACGCGGGAGCCTTTATATTTGATTTTTGAAAATTATTTTCTCGAAATAGCATCCCGCGTTTTAGTCCACCTTATCACACCGCATGGCTTCTAGTAGTTCCCCTACTAGGCACGTGTATCAAGCCCACCTTATCTCACCGCATGTGTTTCAACACCCAGACCTTATACCACAACATATGTATCAATAATCACAATGCCACAGCAGAAACCTCGTGCAACAATAACAACGGCACGACAGAAATCTCGTGCAAATAACCAAACAATCACTTCAACAATAACACGAAAGCCAAAACACAATAACTAAATAAATGATATTTCAAGGATAGCAATTTCAAGTTAAGAATTTCCACCGTTAAGTAATGAATACGAAAATCAAGAAAAGAAAGTAATTCAACTAAACATGTGATACAAGTTTTAAATAGGAGATAAGACAAGTAGAAATGTGAAATTAGGCTAAACATGATGACTATAACGTGCTAAAGTAACTTAATTAAGGCATGAAAAGGAAACTAAGTAGCAATAACCAGAATTTCAACATTTATCACGTGTACGCACACGTCACCTTGCGTGCACGGCCTTCACATATCACAAATTATCATCAAAATACCAAATCCTAAGGGGAATTTCCCCCAAACAAAGTCAGACAAGTCACTTACCTCAAAACCCGCTAAATCAATCGATCAGAAGGCCTTTCCCTCGATTTTCCAACTTCGAACGGATCAAATCTAACCAAAATAATTTCTTACTATAAATATAACTATAGGAAACTAATTTAAATAATGAAATTATGACTTTAGCAAAGAATTGAAAAATCGCTCCAAAACGCTGACCCGGGCCCATGTCTCGGAAATCGACCAAAATTATAAAATCTGAACACCCATTCGATATCGAGTCTAACCATACAAGAATTACACAAATTCGATACCAAAATTTCGCTCAAATTCCCAAATTTCGGCCTAAGGAGTTTCCTACAATTTTTCCCAAAATTTCAACCCAAATCCCTAAATAGATGATAAAATCAATGATAGATTAAGGGAGTTTAATCAAAAACGAGTTAAGAACTCTTACCCCAACAATCCCTCTAAAAATTCCTCAACATCTCGCCTTAATCCGAGCTCTCAAAGTCCAAATGTGAAATAAGAGAGTGAACCCTCGTTTTGAAATTAAGTCTGCTTCCCAGTTGTTTACACATCACGATCGCGTAAATCCTCCCGCGATCGCGTAAGACATATCTCTGTCCAGCTCAACTTAACCCTTCGTGATCGTGCAAAGGCACACGCGAACGCAAAAACATCGTGTTCGCATCACAGGCTACGCGATCATGTAGCACAACTTCCTCATGCCCCAGCTTCGCCAATTCTTCTACGCGAGCGCGAACTCCTCCACGTGTGCACGATTAACTCCAAGTTAAACCTCTACTATCGCATCATTCTCTCTACGAACGCATAGAGTAAAAACCTCCAGACCACTAAAACCCCTCCGCAATCGCGGTTCAAACTACACGATCACATAAAAGGAAACCAGAAGCACCAGATTCAACAATCCTAAATGTTCCGAAATGCGCCGAACATGAACCGAATCACACCCGAGGCCACCGGGACCTCCACCAAAAATAGCAACAAGTCCTAAAATAAGATACGAACTTAGTCGAGGCCTCAAATCACATCAAACAATATCAAAAATACGAATCGTACCTCAATTCAAGCCTAGAAACTTATAGATTTTTTACTTCTACATCTGATGCCGAACCCTATCAAATCAAGTCTGATTCACCTCAAATTTTGCACGCAAGTCATATATGACATTACAGACCTGCTCCAACTTCCGAAATCGGAATCCGGCCCCGATATCAAATAGTCCACTCCCGGGTAAACTTTATAAAAGCTTCCAACTTTCTAACTTTTGTCAATTAACGCCGAAATGACCTACGGACCTCCAAATCAATATCCGGACACGCTCCTGAAATTAAAATCATCCCCCGGAGCTGTTGGAACCGCCAAAATTCCATTCCGGAGTCGTCTTCATACAATTAAAACTACGGTCAACTACTACGACTTAAACTTCCAATTTATGGACTATGTGTCCTATTTGACTCCGAAACTCACTCGAACCCGACACCAAGTGTCCCGACAAGTCACATAACCACAAAATAAAATAGAGGTAGCAATAAATAGGGGATCGGGGCATAATACTCTCAAAATGATCGGTCGAGTCGTTACACCAAGTTCAGGACGACGAGGAGGAACAAAAGGTCCTTCACTAAAGAGATTAGTAGGACTGCCAATAGTATCTAAACCATGAAAAGGCGGCACAACTGAAAAAAATGATTTCTATATGGCATCAAAACTACAGTTGTTGCTTCTCCTCTCTCTGTAGGAGGTGGCGCCGCCATTGTCATACAAAATTCTTGAGATTGATAGTAACCGGTATGTTCACCATGGAAGTTGTTAACACCTGGATCTGCAACAGAGTAAGGCTGAAATTTTGGTATGTTATAACATCTTACTGCATTAGCAACATTCCACATTAAGTTTCCCATCATCTGGATGGTAGGTGACGTATTGGAAAGTTGATTCTCTAGAGTTTGGCTAAAAATATTTTGACTAGTTCTTGTGTCATTTTAGCACCTAATACTCCATCCCTCGCCATTTGCTCTTTTTTAAACATATCCCAACTCCTTGCCATATCAGCTTGTGTTTGTAATATTTTGTGCAGACAAGCAAGAGCATCTGACGAGGCAGCCACAGAGGAAATACCAGTTTCCCTTTGTACGGGTTGCACATCAGTTTTTATTTATGGACTCTCTGAACTTGTTTGGCCTTGTGAAACTTTTCTTTTAATGCCTCGCAGAGGTTGCAACGTAGAAATATAACTTTGATAAATAACATAATTATTTTTAATCCTCGTAAAGTTACTCATGCCAACATTAAACTTTTCCGCGAGACGAGTGATGGTTAATGGGGAAAATAGAGATTTAGACTCTTCTGAAAACCGACAAGTAATAATTCCATCGTTAATTATTCTCCCGACATTTATATGTAAATTTTTCTTAATTGCATATAACAACATCACTCTCTCCAGATTATAATTGGATGTATTCTGATATGGCACTAATCGTGAACTAACAAATTTACCCCATGTTCTAGCAGTTTCTAGCATACACGATCCAGTGACACTCCAAGAATTCTTGTAATAACTCCTAACATCATCTGGACAAAGGTCTTTGAAATCTTCTTTTATAAACATTTCATCTTTCCCATCAATTTTAATTTTAGTTTCTTGATCATTGACATCCTTCAATTTATACAAATCGTTCAAAACAACAGAGTCGAAAGGAATAATATTACTGTCAATTTTCGAAGTTCTTTCGGATTTATTCATATTGGCGTAGAATTGAAGAACGATTTCAGCAACATAGTCACCTGGGTGCTTCACAAACCCTTCTCAACCTAGAGACTGAACATTCTCTAGAATGTTTGTTGCATAAGACCCATCTGTTGGCACAAAAACCATCTCACATTCTTCTGCAAAATACTTTTTGGTCTCTACAAATTTCATCACTGAATGGTCAAGATTTTCACTTTGTAAGCCTCTATCTGAAAAAATTCTTCACATATGTAATTTTTTCTTTTCTGCTTAGTGGATGTTAGAATTAATAGTGAAAATATTGTTGTGTTGTGGCGGTAGATTGGTGGCTATATGATGGAACAAGGATGGAGAGGAGTAGGGTGAAAAAGATAAAGAGAAAGAGGTGAGGTAGGTGAAAAGTTTATTCACATAGGTATTTTAATGAGATTGGGAACAACTTAAAGTACTTATTTATTAAAAACAAAATGACTGGGGAGAAGTCGGAATTAGGACTTGAGAAGTGACCCCCAACTCCACACCCCCCAACCCCCGCATTTTTTTTTTATATTTTTTATTTTCTGTTTTCTATTTTTTCGTTTTACTGCACTCCCACCCCAACCCCCTCACCCCTCCCCCCACCACAAATATTTTTTTTACTTTTTTTTTATATTTTTCAATTTTCTGTTTTCTGTTTTTTCGTTTTTCTGTACCACTGACACACCCCCGGAAAAATATTTTTTTTAATATTTTCAGTTCTGTTTTCTTATTTTTCAGTTTACAGGTTCGAAATTTTAGGAGTTCCAAAGTTATGAGTTCGAAGGTTTATGTGTTTGAAAGTTTGCGGGTTTAGAAATTATAGAGTTTACGGGTTCGAAAGTTTAGTGATATAGAAGTTTATGAAATTTGTGGGTTCGGAAGGTTATTGATTCAAAAATTTATGGCTTCATGTTTATTGTATCTAAATTATAATTTATGAATACTCGAGAAGTTATTTTCCTTCATTTGCGTACCAAACACCGAAAAATGAGTAAGATTACTACTTGTTTTCCAAGAAAATATTTCCCGTTATACCAAACATACCCTTTGTCTCCTAGATTTGCTGTCCAGATTTCTCATCTCCCCTTTCTCTATTTGTTTTTTTAAATTTGTTTAAGAGAATATGTACTACGCAAAATCTACAAATAAACTTATAAAGAAATTCATATTAGTAAATTTCAGCAAGTAAACTAAAAGAAGAAGAAGAAAAAGAAAGGACGTAACTATTCTTACGAAAAAGTAATCAACAATCTTTTTTCTCTCTTTTTAAAAAAAAAATTATTTATAGTAAACACTAATACATATACTATAAATAAGAAATATATATGTATAAAATAAATTAATATATATTATATCATCAATTCACTAATATATATATATATATATATATATATATATATATATATATATATATATATATTTTTTTTTAGTTGTAAACTAACTCAAGGATCAAATATATGTAGATAATTAATTACGTTACTATATTTTTATAACTAATACTATTTAGAGAGATTTAAGAATTAAGGATATAGCTCTAAGTTTAATGTCGTCAGCTCGACTTATTTTAATTTTTTTCTTTTAAGCAATAAGGATTGTTGAAACCCGTTTGTCAAATATTTTAATGACATAAGGCTTGAGTCGGTGACCATTTACCTTAAATGTTTCTCCCCCATTTATATGTTGTATTTCAATGGCACTATATGGGGTAATTTCTGTTACTGTATATGGTCATGTCCAGCGTGACTTAAATATTTTCGGGAATAGTCTCAATCGGCTACTGTACAATAGAACGTGATCTTCAACTTTAAAATTTTTATGGCGGATGAGTTTGTCACGCCATTTTTTTGTCGTTTTCTTGTACAATTTAGCATTTTCGTATGCTGTAAGTCTGAACTCTTCCAACTCATCAAGCTGCAATAGGAGATTTTTACCTGCATCTGGCAAATTTAGATTCAACAATTTTATAGCCCAATATGCTTTATGTTCTAATTTCACAAGTAAATGATAAGCTTTCCCCAAAACTAGTCTATAAAGAGATGTGCTTACAAGCGTTTTATAAGCAGTTTTGTATGCCCATAAAGTATCATCCAATTTTAAAGATCAATCTTTTCGAGAAGAACCAACAGTTTTTTCTAAAATTCTTTTTAATTCTCTGTTGGAAACTTCTACTTGCCCGCTTATTTGAGCATGATATGGAGTTCCTATTTTATGATTTACTCCATATTTTAACAACAAACTACCAAATTGTCTATTTATAAAATGAGTTCCTTGATCAATTATTATAACCCTTGGATTTTCAAATCTAGAAAAAATATTTTTCTTGAGAAAAACACAAACAATATGAGCATCATTTTTTCTAGTAGCAATTGCTTCTACCCATTTTGAAACATAGTCAACATCTACCAAAATATATTCATAGCCGTTTGAAGAAGAAAAAAGACCCATAAAATTAATGCCCCAAACATCAAAGATTTCACACACAAAAATAGAGTTAAGAGGTATTTCGTCCCTTTTAGAATTGCTACTGATTCTTTGGCATTTATCGGAATTGGCGGCATAATTCCTAGCATCTTTGAATAGAGTAGGCCAAAAAAAGCCAACTTCAAGTACTTCAGGTGCCGTCCGTTTTTCTCCATAGTGTCCTCCCATAACCCCATCATGGTACTGACTTAAGATGTTGTTCATTTATGTCTCCAGTACATATATCCTGATTATGTCATCTACACAAAATTTAAACAAGTAAGGATCTTCCCAGTAATAGTGTCTTGCTTTTTTTAAAAGTTTTTTCTTTTGTTCATAAGAAAAATCTTTTGGAATCCATTCTCCAACCAAGTAGTTGGCAATATCAGCAAGCCAAGGTAGTCTATTTATAACGGTTGTGACTGAAATTATATGTTCATCGGGAAATTCCTCTTTGATATCTTCTTTCTCAATAGGAGAATTTTTCAAACAAGACAAATGATCAGCTACCTGATTCTCAAAACATTTCGATCTTTTATTTTAAGATCGAATTCTTGTAAAAGGAGTGTCTATCTTAGCAATCTGGGTCTAGCATTTTTCTTTACTAAGAGGTACTTTAAAGTTGCATGATCAGTATAAATTATAATCTTTGTTCCTATCAAATATGAACGAAATTTGTCAAATGCAAATACTACTGCTAGTAGTTCCTTCTCAGTTGTAGCAAAATTATTTTGAGCTTCATTAACTGTTGTACTGGCATAGTAGATAGGCTTGAAGATCTTGTCTCTCTTGTCCCAATATTGCTCCTTCTGCTGCATCACTTGCATCACACATTATTTCAAAGACTGGCTCTAGTAAGGAGAAACAAACAATTGGAACATTAGTCAATTGTTTCTTGAGAATCTCAAATGCTTTCCTACAATTATCTGAAAATTCAAACTTTACATCTTTCATCAGTAGGTTAGTTAGAGATTTTGAAATTTTTGAAAAATCTTTTATAAACCTTCTATAAAAACCTGCATACCCTAAGAAACTTCTAATGCCTTTAACAATGGCGGGAGGGGGTAATCCTGCTATAAAATTAATTTTAGCCTTAACAACTTCTATCCCTTTAGCAGAAATTTTATATCCTAAAGCAATTTTCTCTGTTACCATGAAGTGATAATTTTCCCAATTAAGAACCAAATTTGTCTCTACACATCTTTTAAGCACCAAAGTTAAATGATAAAGACAATCTTTAAATGTTTTACCAAAACGTGTGAAATCATCCATAAAGATTTCAAGAAACTTTACAGTCATATATGAGAAAATTGTCGACCTGCAACGCTAAAATATAGCAGGAGCATTGCATAGTCCAAATGGAATTCTTCGGTAAGCATACATACCTTGGGGCATATGAATGTGGTTTTTTCCTGATCTTCTAGAGCCATTGGTATCTGATTATACCTGTAACGACCCGACAGATCGTTTTGAGAGTAATAGTCCCGATCCCCTATTTATTGTTTCCCCCGTACCTTTTTCTACTTATGTGACTTGCTGGGAGGTTTCATTTTGATTTTTAGAGTATTTTGGGACACTTAGTCCATAAATGGAGGCTTATGCCTTAGGATTTGGATCATAGTCAAATTTGTATGAAGACGACTACGGAATGGAGTTCTGTCGATTCTGTTAGCTCCGTTAGGTAATTTTGGGCTTAGGGGCGTGTCTGGATTGTGTTTTGGAAGTTTGTAGCTCAATTAGGCTTGAAATGGCAAAAATTAACTTTTTAGAGTTTTGGACCGATAGTGGAATTTTGATATTAGGGTCGGATTCTGGTTTCGAAAGTTGGAGTAGGTCTGTAATGTTGATTTTGACTTGTGTGCAAAATTTGGGATCAATCGGATGTGATTTGGTTGGTTTCGGCATCGGTTGTCGAATTTGAAAGTTTCGAAAGTTAGAGTAGGTCTGTAATATTGTTTGATGTGATTTGAGTGCTCGACTAAGTTCGTGTGGTGTTTTAGGATTGGTTGGTATGTTGGTCGAGGTTGCGAGGGCCTCGGGTGCTTAACGGGTGAAAGCTTAGACTTAGAAGAATTTCTGACATGCTGGTTTCAGGTGTATTCGCACCTGCGGTGGGGAGTCCGCAGGTGCGGCCCTGTAGAAGCGAGGCTGGGATCGCAAGTGCGCCTTTATTCCTGGGAGTCAGTGGTTGCAGATGCGACGCGTGAGCCGCAGGAGCGGAGCCGCAGCTGCGGAAGGGCAGTCGCAGATGCGGAGATGAGAAGGACCCAAGGTTCCGCAAAAGCGAATGAGTAGACGCAGAAGCGCATCCGCAGAAGCGCATCCACAGATAAGGACTTAGGCACGCAGGTGAGAACTCTGGAGTTTAATGAAAACTCGCAGGTGCGATGATGAGGTCGCAGGAGCGGGTTCGCTGGGCAGAAAAGAGAGAATTTCGAGGGTTTGAATTCATTTCTCCATTTTTGGACTTGGGAGCTCGAAAATTGGCGATTCTTTGAGGGATTTGCAGAGGGAGCTTTGGGGTAACGATTTCTTACTCATTTTTGGTTGTATTTGATTAATCTATAGTTATTTTCTCCATTAAATTTTGGATTTGGATTGAAAAGTTGGGAAAATGGGGGAAAAGTTCCCTAACCGAATTTCTGAGTTTTGATTGGGATTTAAACATCAGATTTGGATAAGTTTGGTACGAGTGAACTCGTAATTAAATGGGTTGTTGGATTTTGTGAGTTTTGCCGAATTTCGAGACGTGGGCCCCATAGGTAATTTTTGAGTTAATTTTGGATTTTTATTGAGGAATGTAGTATTTTCTTATGAAGTTGATTCCTATAATTTTTATTGACTGTATCGAAATATTTTGGCTAGATTCGAGCCATTCAAAGTTGGATATTCGTGGAAAAGGCATTCTTACTGATTGATTGAGCTTGGTTCGAGGTAAGTGGCTTCCCTAACCTTGTGTGGGGGAACTCCCCTTAGGATTTGGTACTGTTTTTGATATATGAGCGTCGTGTACGTGAGGTAACGAGTGCGTACACGGGCTATTGTTGCAAAACTCCATTTTCATTAAGTAAAATACCTGTCTTCCTTTAACTGAGCTACACTAGCATATGAATTTATCATGTTTAGTCTAGAACAACATGTCTACATGTCTTAATTGCTTATGTGAACTCTGTGGAGCTTGCTTAGTGAATTTCCTACTTCTTCCTTGACTGATACTTAGTCTAAATCGTAAGATTTCGTGATATAGTTGTATTTCTATGGCTTGCGCTGCATATTTACTTTGGGACTACGGAACGATATTCCGGCAGATCCCCCTTACTCTGCATATTTACTTTGGGACTACGGAACGGTATTCCGGTACACCACCTTGTTTTGCATATTTACTTTGGGACTACAAAACGGTATTCCGGTAGATCCCCCCTATTTTGCATATTTACTTTGGGACTACGGAACGGTATTCCGGTAGATCCCCCCTACGGAACGGTATTCCGGTAGATCCCCCGCTGTTTTGCATATTTACGTTGGGACTACAGAATGGTATTCTGGTAGATCCCCCCTGTTTTGCACATTTATGTTTGGGACTACGGGACGGTATCATGGGAGATCCCCTATTGTTATTTTCTATGTACTGAGCTGTTGACTTGCTATGATTTCATTCTTGTTATATTTCAGTACTTATTTTTACTGCAATATTTCAGTCTGTCTTAGTTATTATATATATACCAGTAGGGACCTGACCTGATCTCGTCACTACTCGACCGAGGTTAGGCTTGACACTTACTGGGAACCATTGTGGTGTACTCATGCTACTCTTCTACGCATGTTTTCTGTGCAGATCCAGGTACTTCTTATTAGCCCCACTACTAGCTGAGAGTGCTTGCTGCTGTACGGAGACTTCAAGGTATATCTGCCGCGTCTGTAGACCTCGGAGTCCCAATCTATTCCCTCCTATGTCATTTACCTTCCTTACTTCTATTATTAGACTTTGGTGTATAGAGATACTAGTTTCCTTCTGTAGCTTGTGACTTATGATGCTCTGGGTTTTGGGAATATTGTGTATTACTAGAGTGATTGGTATTGTACATGCCAAGCGGCATTGTTACCAGTCATTTAGATACCTGTTGCATATAGTTGTTAAGTTTTACTTCCATTTTTGTTATTTCTGCATTTCGTTAGGCTTACCTAGTCTTAGAAACTAGGTGCCCTCACGACGTCTTACGGAGGGAGAATTGGGTCGTGACAAGTTTGTATCAGAGCTTTAAGTTCATAGGTGTCGTGAATCACAAGCAAGTTTAGCAGAGTCTCGAAGATCGGTACAGAGACGTCTGTATTTATCTTCGGGAGGCTATGGAACTGTTAGGAAAAATTTCACTTCTTTGATTCCTTGTCGTGCGAAATTGTTGACTTCGAAATTCTAAACTTTTGTATTCTATTCTCTCACAGATGGTAAGGACACGTACATGCGGATCTGATGACTAGGCACCCGCGCCCCCTGCGAGAGACGCGAGAGGCCGAGGCCTGGGTAGAGGCCGAGGACATCCACGTGGCGTAGCTAGAGCACCCGCACAAGCTGCTAAAGAGGAGCCCCCAGTAGCTCCAGCTGGAGGGCAGACACCTGAGATACCTGTTGCTGCACCAGCCCTCCAGGAGACTCTAGCCCAATTTCTGAGCATGTTCAGCACCTTAGCTTGGGCTGGATTGATTTCACTTGCTCCTACCATATCTCAGGACGGGGGAGGAGCACAGATTCCCGTTGTCGGCACTCCAGAGCAGCGAGTTCACGTTGGTCAGGTTCTAGGTGTCATGGCGACATAGCCTGCGGTCCCATTTTAGCAGGTTGTATGGATCGCTCGCCGGGTAGAGGACAGGTGGGTCCAGGAGAGAAAGGACAGGCGAGGTCAGGAGAGAGAGTACAGGAAAGTGAGAAGCCCTCGTAGACCAGGGAGATCCATTGGTCGTAGTTTTAGAGGCAGGGTACAGCATGGTAGAGGTTTTGTGGGTCAGCCAGTTCAGTTTGCGTTTCAGGCTTCACACAGTGTTTTAGGTGTTCATGGGTCTCAGGGTACTCGTATCGCACAGTTCCCACAACCACATCAGCCGCGGGGTTGTTTTGAGTGTGGCGACACTCGCCATGTGGTGAGGATTTTCCCCAGACTTAGGAAAGGTGCACCTCCACAGACTTCTTAGGCACCGCGTGCTCCACCGAGTCCTCAGGCCATGATTACAACACCATTTGCCAGCCCACCTGCTCAACCAGCTCGAGGTGGAGGTCAGGGAGGTAGAGGTCGCCCTAGAGGGGGAGGCCAGGCCAGATATTATTCCCTTCCTACTCGTACAGAGGCAGTTGCTTCTGATTCTGTCATTACATGTATTGTTCCGGTCTGTCATAGAGATGCGTCGGCATTATTTGACCTAGGCTCTACATATTCTTATGTGTCCTCTTATTTTGCCCCGTATTTAAGCGTATCTCGGGATTCTTTGAGTTCCCTTATTTATGTGTCTACTCCTGTGGGAGATTCTCTTGTTGTGGATAGTGTGTATCGCTTATGTTTGATTGCTCTTAGTGGTTTTGAGACCAGAGCCGATTTATTATTGCTCAGCATGGTGGACTTTGATATTATTTTGGGCATGGACTGGTTGTCGCCCCATTATGCTATTCTTGATTGTCACGCCAAAATCGTGACACTGGCTATGCCAGGATTACCGCGATTAAAGTGGAGAGGTACCTTAGAGTATAATCCCAGTAGAGTTATTTCATTTCTTAAAGCTCAACGAATGGGGGAGAAGGGGTGTGACGCGTATCTAGCTTATGTGAGAGATGTCAGTATTGATACCCCTATAGTTGAGTCAGTCCTAGTAGTGAGGGATGTTCCAGATGTATTTCCAGCTGATCTTTAGGGCATGCCGCCCGACAAAGATATTGATTTTGGCATTGATTTGTTGCCGGGCACCTAACCCATCTCTATTCCTCCATATCGTATGGCTCCTCCTGAGTTGAAGGAGCAGTTATAGGAATTGCTTGATAAGGACTTCATTCGGCCCAGTGTGTCACTTTGGGGTGCTCTTGTCTTATTTGTGAAAAACGAAGGATGGTTCTATGCGGATGTGTATTGATTACCACCAGTTGAACAAAGTTACAGTGAAGAACAGGTATCCATTGCCTCGTATTAATGACTTATTTGATCAGTTACAAGGTGTTAGGGTTTTTCCAAGATTGATTTACGTTCCGGCTATCATCAGTTGAAGGTTCGGGAGCCAGACAGCCCGACGACTGCTTTCTAGACTCAGTATGGTCACTACGAGTTACTTTTGATGTCTTTTGAGCTGACCAATGCCCCAGCAACTTTTATGTACTTGATACACAGTGTGTTCCGGCCTTATCTCGACTCATTCGTCATTGTGTTCATTGACGTCATTCTGGTATACTCCTATAGTCGGGAGGATCATGGGCAGCACCTGAGGATTGCGCTTCAGACCTTGAGAGAAAAGAAGTTATATGCAAATTTTTCAAAGTGTGAGTTTTGGCTAGAATCAGTGGCATTCTTGGGTCATATAGTATCGAGTACTGGGATCCGGGTGGATCCGAAGAAGATTGAAGAAGTTTAGAGTTGGCCCAGACCGTCCTCAGCTACTGAGATTTGGAGTTTTCTTAGTTTGGCGGGGTATTACCGTCCATTTGTAGAGGGTTTGATATCTATTGTAGCACTTATGACCAGGCTGACCCAGAAGGGTGCTCCGTTCAGGTGGACAGAGGAATGTGAGGGAGCTTTCAGAAGCTCAAGACAGCTTTTGACTACATCCCCAGTATTGGTATTGCCTACAGGTTCAGGGTCTTATACTATGTATTGTGATGCATCACAGATTGGTCTCGGTGCGGTGTTGATGCAGGACGGTAGGGTGATTGCATATGCGTCTAGACTACTGAAGGTGCATGTAAAGAACTATTCTATCCATGACCTTAAGCTAGCAACTATTGTTCATGCCTTGAAGATATGGCGGCATTATTTGTACGGTGTTCCTTGTGAGATTTACACCGACCATCGGAGTTTGCAGCATCTTTTTAAGCAAAAAGATCTTAACTTGCGTCAGCGGAGGTGGTTGGAGCTACTTAAGGATTATGATATCACCATTTTGTACCACCCTGGGAAGGCCAATATGGTGGTTGATGCTTTGAGTTGTCAGGCAGAGAGTTTGGGGAGCTTAGCATATCTACCAACAACAGAAAGGCCGATGGCGTTGGATGTTCAGGACTTAGCAATCCAATTTGTGAGATTGAATATTTCTGAGCCGAGTCGAGTGTTGGCTTGTGTGGTCTCTCGGTCTTCTCTTTATGATCGTATTAGGTAGCGTCAACATGATTACCCCCATCTACTTGTCCTTAAGGATACGGTCCAGCACGGTGATGCTAAGGAGGTCACTATTGGACATGATGGTGCATAGAGGATGCAGGGCAGGCTATGTGTGCCCAATGTAGATGGTTTGCGTGAGTTGATTCTCTAGGAGGCTCACAGTTCGCGGTACTCTATTCATCCGGGTACCGCAAAGATGTATCAGGACTTAAGGCAGCATTACTGGTGGAG
This sequence comes from Nicotiana tomentosiformis, assembly GCF_000390325.3. Taxonomy (NCBI): domain Eukaryota; kingdom Viridiplantae; phylum Streptophyta; class Magnoliopsida; order Solanales; family Solanaceae; genus Nicotiana; species Nicotiana tomentosiformis. The sequence continues at coordinate 38,513,665 of NC_090818.1, read as the reverse complement.
GAGGATGAAGAAGGACATAGTAGAGTATGTGGCCCGATGTCTAAATTGCCAGCAGGTGAATTATGAGCATCAGCGGCCAGGTGGGTTGCTTCAGATGTTGGAGACTAATGGCACATTTATAGAGAGACTCTTCATCATATCAATGAACTTCTTGAATTGATTCTCGCCATTTTTCTTGGTAAGCCTTTGAGGAAATGGAGGAGGAGGCCTAGGCATTGGTGCCTTAGCCTTTGCACTATCGGTTCTGGTATGTCAATAATGTGATCCCTAGACGGGTTCACATCCGCTTGCGTCTCTACCACCGTGTCATCTATATCAATCTGCACTTCATCATGTGCTTGCACGACATTGTTCGGGGTCTCCTCTTCTTCTACCACTTGCTCATCGTCCACAAGTTACCTTTGACTTGAGGTAGGTGCATCCCCACCTCTTCCACTTTTTGTAGTAACGGCCATGGAATTCCCCGTATTGTTCCTACCCTTCGGGTTCACCACCGTATCACTTGGTAGTGCCCCCTTAGGACGAGAATTTAAAGCTTGAGATATTTGACCCATTTTCACTTCTAAGTTTCTGATTGATGTGTTGTGTGAAGAATGTTGGGCATCAGAATCGGCATTTTTCTCCATCATTTGCTTGAACATACTCTCCATACGTCCCATTTCATTGTTGGAGGAACTAGGACCATGAGAAGGATAAGGCGGTGGGTTGCTTAGTTGTTGACACATCGGGGGCCTTTGAAAAACCGACCCCCGATTCCCTTGGTTGTTGTTTCAGCCTCCTTGGTTGTTGCTTCCCCAATTGCCTTGGTTATTATTGTTTTGCCAATTCCCTTGGTTATTGCTTCCACTCCAATTGCCTTGATTGTTTTCACTATTCCAATTACCTTGGTTGTTAGAATTTCAACTGCCTTGACTATTTGAAGGCCTCCATTGTTATTGACTAGGGCCTTGGAATTTGTTTCTTTGCCCTTGAAAGTTGTTCACATATTGGACCTCTTCTTCTTGATCATTGTACAAATCACTTTGATCGAATCCACTATCATCTTGCACAAAATTGTCTACTCTTTGTTGCACTTGTGGACTTCTTGTTCTTATCTTGTTTACCATTGTATTGACTCCCTCCATAGCATTGACTTTCTTAAGACTTTGTACTTGTTGAAGTTGAGCCTTGGCTAATTGATTCATTGTAGTGGTCAACTCAGTAATGGCTTGCCCATGATCATGCAATTCTTTATGTAGGTGAATCACGTTCGGATCACCTTGAGAAACATTTTCCCTACTTTGCCATGCCGATGAAGTGTATACCATTCATCTATAATCTCACAAGCTTCTGCATACAATGTTGTCATGAAATTTCCACCGGCAAGTTGATTTACCACACACTGATTGGTCGTATTGATCCCCCGGTAGAAAGTTTGTTGAATCATGGACTCTGTCATGTCATTATGGAGGCACTCTTTGACCATAGTTCGGTACCTCTCCAATATTTCATGCAACGACTCATTGGGCTCTTGTTTGAATGCTAGAATCTCGTCTCTAAGAGTAGCCATATGTCCAGGAGAAAAGAACTTGGAGATAAATTTCTCTGCCAACTCATCTCATGTATGGATGGAATGCTTTGGCAATCTCTCTAACCAATCCAAGGCTTTCCTCCATAGAGATAAAGGAAATAGCCTCAACCTTAAAGCATCCTCGGAGATGTTTGTCTGTTTACTCTCCCAACATGTGTCCGCAAACCCCTTCAAGTGTTTGTATGCATTTTGACTCGGAGCCCTGGTGAAGAATTCCCGTTGCTCTAGAAATGTGAGCATTACATTCACGATTTGAAAGTTACCCGCCCTAATGCGGGGTGGGACTATGGTACTTGCATACTCTTCATTCGGTAACACCCGGTGTGGAGCTGCTCGTGGTGGAGGTGGGGGTGGAATGGGTACATTGTCTTGCGGCTGTCGGCCTCGTCTATTGGCTTGGGGTTCAAGAGGGACCTCATCCATTGCATCATCATCAACGTCCATATCCCCCATGGCTATGTTTTCGAGCTCATTGTTTGCCATGATTGCACCAGCAATACTCACATGTTAGTAACAAGGAAGGAAAAGAAGATATTCTAAAAACACGCCTAAATATATAGATAACACCGATTTTTAGCTTCCCGGCAATGGCGCCAAAAATTGATATCGTCCAATTTCACTCCTCTATTTGAGGATATGAAAATGATCGATGCAATAGTAATACCCAACAAGAGTCGGGGTCGAATTCCACAGAGAGCTATGTGAATGGATGTTAGTAGTATATATCTTAGCGCGTGCAATTTGCACTTCCGCAATAATTGGTTTTTTTTGAAAATCTAAATTAAACTATGATTGCGATTTAAAAAATGAAACTAGGAAATTGTTTTTGGTTGTTTTTCAAATGATATAAAAGGCCTAGGTGTATTATAGCTATGATTGCCTAATGAGTTGTAAACTTTAAAGCTTATTTTATTGGTCGGGGTGTATTATAGCTATCAACACTCAAGTACCTACTCACTACCTCTCGGTCAGAGAGTGGTTTTGCCCAATTTGGCTTTCTCAAGTCCAAATGGGTATTGAACAAAACAGTTGATCATAAGCTCAAGTCAGGTTTTACTATCTCTCGGTTCAATCCTTTAATTGGGCTTATCAATCTCTCGATTGACCCAATTTCTTTCTAGCCAAGTTTTCCTAGACTAAGTCTCTCTTTCTCAAGTAGAGACTAAGTTAAATAGGAATTAAATAATATTTGCAACCATTAATTCTTCACATAAAAGCAAGAACTAGGGTAGATAATCAACACCCAACCATAAACAAGCAATAAATCAAACACCCATTAACTTAACACACTAGGGTTGGGTCATAACCCTAGTAAAAATCTAGCTACTTATGCTTAAATTGGAAGAAAAAGAAGAAAGAAGTGATATTTAAACCCATTTTGATAATTAAAATAATGAAATCAATATTTAAAAAGCTCAAAATAGCAAAAACTACTAAAAGGCATAAAAGAAACCGTCTACTGTAGCAGATGATGTCAAAACTTAACCTAAAAAAGTGAAACTCTTCTATTTATACAGTTCTGGAATTTTCGAACAAAAATGCCCTTTCAGAGGTTCTGCGGTTGCACAATTCCATATGTGGTCCGCACTTTGCTTGAGCCTAACAGGATTGGAAACCTGCAACCGCACAGTTCTAAACTGCGGCCACACTTCTCTCTTTCTACAGATAGCACACATATGTCTGCGGCCGCACCATGCTCTTCTGTGGTCAGCACAAATATGGTTGCGACCACATCATGCTCTTCTGCGGCCGCACAATAATTGTGCGGTCCGAACTCTTTTTGAACTTGAGATGCAGGTTCTCTGAACTTTGGCTTTTACCCAGTTTATGCGGCCGCACAATTTCATGTGCGGTCCGCATCTTGCAACCTTTTCTGAAGGAATTGCTTCATGACCTGCGGCCGCAGATGGTATTCTGCGGACTGCACTTTGAGCTTTTGTGTTGTTTTTGTCCTTAAGTTCAGATTACTCCTTCTTGAAGTGGATTTTATCTTTGGAGCTCATCTTCCAATATTCCTGCAATTAAGCATATTTTATCAGTTTTCGGGAACACAATTAAGCGCTTTTGGACTAAAATAAAAGCAAAAAAGGCGCTAATAAGTAGTCAAAACCCTCACTTATCAGTAGGTGCGGAGTTTGGGTGCGCAGATGCGCATCCGCAGAAGCGGTGGAGGCATCGCAGATACGGAAGTTGGTTATTTGCTACTGGACTGCATGTGCGGTCTTGTGCCGCAGACGCGGGCTCTCAGGAGCGGTCAGTAGTCCGCATAAGCGTGACCGCATGAGCAGATTTTGTCCAAAGAAGCAAATTTTCCTGAACTTTGAGGGAACCGTACCTGTGATGGATTTATCCGCAGGTGTGTAGTCGCAGGTGCGATAGTTTGGGTGTAGGTGCGAAGGTCGTTGGGCAGTGGGGTGTTCTTTAATCCGAGATTTAGCCCATTTCTCTCAAATTTTCATTTGGTTGGGCAATTTTTGGAGCTCTTGGAGGGCATATTTTCATCATCTGTTTCAAGGCAAGTAATTCTCACATATTGTGAGTTAAATATGTGGTTTATATGTGGATTTGAACATGGAAATTTATAGAAATTTGGGATTTTGGTAGAAAACCTAGAAATTGGTATTTTTGGATTTTGACCACGAAATTGGACATGAAATTTGGAATACACTATATATTTGAGTTCGTGGTGTTATGGGTAAAGTTTATCTTCGAAAATTTTCGTTCTCCAGGCATGTGGGCCAGAGGGTTGACTATATTAACTTTTAGAGCGGGGTTCGGATTGTTATGAATTGATTAATTATAAGCATTGAAGTATATTTTGATTGAGTTGCACATTGGTTGAATAGTTTCTGATCGTTTGGCTTGAATTGAAGAGTTAGAGAGGCGTAGGTAAAGCATATTTATGTCCGGGGTAGACTTAAGACCGTATCATGTAATAATTGAATTATTTGAACTCATTCTGCTGGCTTAATTACTTGAACTTATAATTGAAATTGATTTAGAAATAAATATGTGTATACTAGGCCGAGCCTTCTCACCTTGAGTTGTTGTCTAGTTATTTGAGAAACGGTAAAGATTATATTCACTTTGTGCTCATGTACTGTATTGTAAGCACGCGTCTCATAATTTGATAACTTTCTTCCTCTCTTGTGGAGCGGGCCGAACGCCTCGACAGTATAATAGATACATTTATGGTTCGTGCCGCTCGACCCTCGGTAGTGTACACATTATTCTGGATTAGGTCAAACGACTTCGGCATAATCGTGCGTTATATCGCTGGTAGTCCAAACATTCACGAGATTATCCTTCCACTAATGCCCAGCATTTTACATGGTACTCCTTATCTTGTTGTTATTGTTACTTGATACATCTGAGCTGATGAGGTAGAATACAAGACTGCAAAATTCATACTTTAAAAGAAATATTTGGAACATTAGGTAACTTACAGATTTACTCTATTATGGTTGTGTGTTACACATCTGCTTATTGTTTTATTATATTGCTTGTTGGACCTCTAGTAAGTGTCGATGTCGACCCATCGTCACTACTTCTCTGGGGTTAGGCTAGATACTTACTGGGACGCATTGATTTGCGTACTCATGCTGCACTTCTACACTAAATGTGCAGCATCTGACAGGTTCATTTGGTGATTATCTTGGCGTGTAGGCGCACCTGTTGAGGATACTTTATGTGAGCTGTATTCCAGCCTACGCATCGCAGTCCACGGAGTCTCCATCGTACTAATTATTTTATCATGTATCATTTATATCCTAGACGGATATTGTATTATTATTTTACTCCCTAGTAAATTCTCATGCACTTGTGACAACGAATTTTGGGATATATTGGCTGATGCTTACGATTCTGTATATTATCATCGCTTTTCATTTTTCTTATAAACTACAAATTTTCTATGTCCCCATAGATTTAAATGTATAAATTCCCATCCTTATTAAAATTTACTATTTTGAAAGAAATAAAATGAATAATTAAATTGATCAATCACTGTTGGCTTGCCTGACAGAGGTGTTAGGTGCCATTATGACCTATAGTGGATTTTGGGTCGTGACAACAGTCATGTCAGTTTACTGGTGATGCGAGTGAAGATCCTCACACCTATTTAATTGATTTTCTTGAATTAGTTGAAACATGCAGGTATAATGGAGTCACAATAGATACTATCAGGTTGCAGCTTTTTTCTTTTTCATTAAAAGGCGAAACCAAAACATGGTTGCGAAGTCTACCAAGAGGTTCCATTACAACATGGGATCAAATGACCCAAATATTTCTTAATAAATACTTTTCACCTGCAAAAACAATTAAAATGAAGCAAGAAATCAATAATTTTATGCAGACAGATACTGAATTTGTATACCAGGAATGGGAAAGATTAGTAGCAATGTTAAGAAAATGCCCACATCATGGTATCCAAGACCTTGGCATTTTATATATTTTCTATCACGGTCTTAAACTCTCTGCTAGAAATGTAATTGATGCAGCATCAAGAGGATCAATAATGGAAAAAATTACTACAGAAGCAATGCAATTGCTTAATGAAATTTCGGAAAATGTTGTTCAATGGTCTTCAGACAGAATGATTATAAAAAAAAAGGGCAGGAGTAAATCAAGTTGAAGCTTTGAATTCATTGACACAAAAATTGTGACCTTAACACAAAAAGTGGAGGCTTTTCAGGTAGGTGCTCAATCATCATTCCAATTTAAGAATTGTGATGTCTGTGGAGGTAATCATCTGAATTATGAATGTCAAGCTTCAACATAAAATGAGGAACATGTAAATGTGATTGGTTTTAGAAATAATTACTCATTCGGTAGTCCCATGGCACAAAACATCCAGGATTTCAATAGAGTAATCATAATGGTGCTGAAAATACTTAAAGATTTTTAATTGAAAAGCAGCAGGTACAGGGACCACATGGTTTTCAAAATCAAAATAGAGGGCAACACAATTTTCAACAATATCAGCAGCAACCCCAAAGAGCTCATCAACAAAGCCTTGAAGACCTGATGTACAAATTCATTAAGGCTACTAATGAGAAGGTTGAAAGTCAACATTCAGTTATCAAGAATTTGGAAATTCAGGTAATCCAATTAGCAACCCTCATGTCTGGACAAATTCATGGTGCTCTACCAAGCAAAACTGAGAAAAATCCAAAAGAACACCTCAAAGCCATCTCTCTACGGTCAGATAAAGCTCTTGATGATCCATATGCAGATAGAGAAGGAAGACCACAAGAAGTGGTAAAGGTAAATGAAGGTGAGAATAAAACAGAATCTAAGTTCCCAAAAGAACAAAAGGGTAAAGAAAAAAATGTACTAGAAAATGAATTGATAACAAATCCTTACTCTGTACCTCTCCATTTTCCCCAAAAGATGAAGAGAGAAAAGCTTGACAAACAATTTTTCAAGTTTCTAGATATTTTGAAGCAACTTTACATTAACATACCTTTCACAGATGCTTTGACGCAAATGCCTTCATATGTTAAATTTCTCAAAGAAATTCTGTCAAGTAAAAGAAAATTGGAAGAAGTTTGAGTGGTTAAGCTTACAGAAAAATATAGTGCTATACTTCAAAATAAGCTCCCACAGAAACCTGGTGATCAGGGAAGTTTTACAATTCCTTGTACCGTAGGAAGTACTCACTTTGAAAAGACGTTATATGATTCAGGTTCTTCAATAAATCTAATGCCATTTTCAATTCAGGAAATTAGAACTTTGTGAAATAAAAGATACTGGTGTGTCTCTTCAATTAGCTAATCAAAGTACTAAGAGACCAAAAGAAATTATTGAAAATATCCTTGTTAGAGTTGACAAATTTGTATTCCCAGTAGATTTTATAGTTCTTGAAATGGAAGAAAATACTAAGGTACCATTAATTTTAGGTAGACCATTTCTCGCAACAGGAACATTAATTATTGATGTTCATCAAGGATAATTAATATTACGAGTTGATGAGGAAAGAGTAATTTTTGACATGCAGAAAATGATGAATTTTTCTGGGGATGAGTCATCATCATCTTATTTTCAAATTGACTTGTTAGATGACCTTGTAGAAGAATACAAATATAATCAATTAATTACTGATTCATTAGAGAGATGTTTGGCTAGGCCAGGTACCATAAGTGATGATAACACCATAATTAGAGAAAAAGCTGAAATACTGGAAAAAGAGTCAGAAAATGAGAAAGTCGCACAAGAACGAGTTCAATTAAAAATTGAACTCAAAGATATTCCTTCTCATTTAAAATATTTATTTCTTGTCACGACCCAAAAGCCATTATAGGCCGTGATGGCGCCCAACGTCACTGTTAGGCAAGCCAACAGTAAACTATCACGTAAATTGTTCATTGTATTACATTCGAAATCATAAATTTTTATTAAATAAGCAAATTTACACCTTTAAGATTCACGGGTACATACATAATTAGTATTGCATGAAATAAAAGAGTGATAATAATATGCAAATCCGTAAGCATCAACTAGAATATCCTGAAAACCCGCTGCCACAAGTGCATGAGCATTTACTAAGGAGTACAACAATAATACAACATCTATCTGGAAGGTAAATAAGACGGGATAAAATAAATAGTACGACAAAGACTTTGTGGGCTGCGATACATAGCCCGGAATGTAGCTCACCATAAAGTCTCCTCAACAGTTATGCCTACAGGCCCAAATATTTACCAAATGAACCTGTCAGATCCTACACATTTAGTGCATAAGTATAGCATGAGTACGTAAATCAACGCGTACCCAATAAGTATCTAGCCTAACCCCGGAGAAGTAGTGACGAGGGGTCGACATCAACACTTACTAGTGGTCCAATATATCAAGTGCAATAGAAAGTAAACAAGTATGAGGCATGGTAAATAAATAGTGAAAACATATATTGGTACGTGGTATGATCCTCCTCTGAACAGTAAATATAAGCTCTCAGTTATCGGTCACCTCCTCAACCGAAATATATATGTGAAATGGTCCCCACCGGATAGATCGCCACAACTCAGATCAGGAAATCTCAAGGATACGATGGCTTATTGTCAAATATTATGCACGATGCTGCCAAGGCGAACGACCCTATCCCATAAGAGTGTTTAAAGAAATGTCGAGGAAAATGGCCCGATCCCATAATAATGTGTACACTACCGAGGGTCGAACGATACGAACCATAGATGAATCTATTATACTGCCGAGGTGAACGACCCGCTCCCATAAGAATAGTGTTGTCATAGTGCCGAGGTGAACGACCCGATCCCATAAGAGTAGTGTTGTCATACTAACGACGCGAACGGCCCGATTGATCGCATAAGAATATGATACTTTAACGGGTCCTTGACCCCACTCATGAATATACATATGAGTTATGAAATTTAAAGAAGCTTTTCGGTAAAAACACACAACGCGAGAGAAACTCATAAAGAAAGCACAATTATTCTGCGGCTAATCAAGTAGCTCGTCAAATCTCTACAATAGGGAGTATCTTACTCTACGCAAGCCTAGTCTCAGTTGCAACGCGAAATAAAGGAATTATATAGGCAAGGATAACTCAAATGGTACAATTAAAGCATGGCGTGAACCTAAGTCTACCTGGACATAATCAGGAATTCTAGTATACGCATGGACACTCGCCACCTGATACGTGCGCAGCTCCTACAACATGTATCATACAACACCTATGGGGTAAATTTGCCCTCACAGGGTTAGACAGGAGACTTACCATGCTCCGAAGTTCCATAACCGGCTCTAACACCTCACTAGCTCCTCAAACCAATGCCCATCGGTCCAAAACTAGTCAAATAATGTGCAAACCAATAAAAATGTACTCTAATACTCATAATTAATCAATTTATAACAATCCACAAATCCGCTCGAAAAGTTAATAATGTCAACCCTTGGGCCCACGTGCCCGGATTCTAAAAATATTTGAAGATAAATTTTACCATAATATTACGAACTCAAATATATGATTTATTCCTAATTCTGTTTCCAAAATCGTGGTCAAAATCCAAAATTATCAATTCTAGGTTTTTCTCTTAAAATCTCATAAGTTTCACAAATTTTCATGTTTAAATCCACATAGAATCCATGTATTTCACTAACATTATGTGGGAATTACTTACCTTGCCATAGGTGACAAAAAATATCCCCTTCAACCTCTCCAAAAGTTGTCCCAACCAAGTGAAAATGAAAGAAAATGGGCCAAATCCCGCTTTAAAACAAATTTGCCCAAGCCTCACCTTCATCACGTTCGCGACCTCTTGAACGTGTTCGCGATGCCCAACTGATCCTGCCCTTCACGTTCACATTCCATGCCTCGTGTTCGCAAAGGCCTTCTGCCGCAAAGCCATCCCAACCTTCTTCGCGTCCACGGAGAAACCTACGTGTTCGCGAAATAAGGCCAGGTCCTTCTCCGCGTTCGCGTGAGCCTCCTCGCATTCGCGAAGAGCAAAAATAGGGGCTATTTACAGCCTTCTTCACGATCGCGGGACTAACTTTGCGATCACGAAGCACACCTGCACACCGGCAATACCAAAACAGCCAAACTCGGTCTGAAACCACCTTGAATCACGCCCGAGGCCCCATGTGTCATGACTCAAAGTCCATTAATGGTCGTGATGGACCATAACACCACTGTCAGGCAAGCCAACAATAGTTGATTAACTCGATTATTCATTTTAGTATTTTGAAATCAAATTTTTCCTTCAATTAAATAATCAGAAAAAAAAATTATAGAGTAAATGATAATATTTTCCCAACTACAATACTGAACAACTCATAAGTACCCCCAAAACCCGGTGTCACAAGTGCATGAGCATTAATTTAGGAAGTAAAATAAAATACAGCATCTGTCCGTAATACAAATTAGACAGGAAAAATACAAATAACTCTGGAGGAGACTCTGCTGGTTGCAGATCGTAACCTGAAATGCAGCTCGCGGCAAGTCCCCACATCATCCGTGACTCCGTGCCCAAAGGACCACCAGACATAAAAGTACATGCACAAAAATGTGCATCAAGTGTAGTATGAGTACGTAAATCCACGTGTACCCAGTAAGTATTTAGCCTAACCCCGGAGGAGTAGTGACAAGGGGTCGACATCGACACTCACTAGTAGTCCAATAATATCAGGTACAGTAAGGAGGTGAACAAATATGAGGCGAAGTAAATAAATGAAATAAACAAGTGTAACTCTGTGGTACAATTATCCTCCTTACAATAAACTCAAGCTCTTAATTAGCAATCCCTACTCAACTGGAGCGCACACACACACACACACACATACCTATATATATATATATATATATATATATATATATATATATATATATATATATATATATATATATATATAGGACCTTACCAAATAGGTTGTTATGATTTGAATCAGGGAAAGAGTCACAGATACTCTGGCTTCTTGCCAAATATTATGCACAATTCCATGAGTATATGTTTATAGAAATGCCGAGGCGTACGGCCCGATCCAACATAAATATTAAACTGTGCACTGCCGAGAGTCGAATGGCATGAACCATAGATGCATCTATTAAACTGTTGAGGGGAACGACCCACTCCCATGAGAGTGTGGTACATAAATCCCGCTGAGGCGAATGGCCCGATCCCATTAGAATAAGAAGTTTAAACGGGTCCTTGACCCCCACTCATGAATGAACATGTGAGTTATAATTTTTAAGGAAAATTATAACATGACAACGCATAACGCACGAGAAATCCGTAAGAGGAACACCATTATTCCGTGGTAAATCATAAAATTCGCGAAAACTCTACAATAGCAAGTCCATCACTCTACGCATGTCTAGTCTTAAGTCATAATACAAAATAAAAGAATTAGACGAGCAAGGATAATCCTTATAGTACAAGTACAATATGATGTAAACCTAAGTCTACCCGGACAATAACATGAATCTAACAACTTACGGACTCTCATCACCTCGTGCGTCCATAATCCCCGCAAGAAGTTACACATATTAAATATATCACCTAGGGGTAGTTTCCCCCTCACAGAGTTAGACAGGAGACTTACCTCGCTCTGAAGTTCCATAACAGGCTCCAACACTGCTCTAACACCTCAAACCGATGCTCGTCGCTCCAAAACTGGTCAAACAATGTGCAAATCAATAAGAATATACTCCAATACTCATAACAAACCAATTTAGACAAATTTCGAACTCCGCTCGAAAAGTCAATAAAAATCACCGTCGGGCCCACGTGCCCGGATTCCGAATATCTTCGAAGATAACCATTACCCATAACCTCACGAACTCAAATATATAATTTATTTCCAATTCCATGCCCAAATTCGTGGTCAAAATCCAAAAATACCAATTCTAGGTTTTCTACCAAAAGTCCCACAATTTTCCCAAATTTTCCTCATTAAATCCACATATAAACTTTAAATTTAGCTCACAACAAGTAAGAAACTACTTACCTTGTGTTACATGATGAAGACTCCTCATAATCGCTTCTGCGATCCAAGGCTTCCAGCCCATTTTCGCATATGCGGTCTCCCATGCGCAGATACGCATCCACATCTACGGACATGCTTCCACATCTACGCCCCCAAGCTTTCTCTCATTCTCGCACCTGCGACGCACCTCCACATCTGCGACCTCGTAGGTGCGGACAACCCTTCGCACCTGCGGTCACTCCCCAACTTTGCCCAAACTTCACCTATGACTATTTCCTCACTTCTGCGGTCACGCACCTGTGGTCAAATTTGTGCAGGTGCGATTACACTAGAACTGGTGCACTTCAGCCATCCTTGAAGCTTCAACTTGATCCGTTAACCATCCGAAACCACCCCGAGGCCCCCCGTGACCTCAACCAAACCTACCAACAAATATTAAAACACCATACGGACTTAGTCGAGCCTTAAAATCATATAACATAATGCTAAAACCACGAATCGCATCCCAATTCAGGCTAAATGAACTTTAGAACTTCAAACTTCTACATTCGATGCCGAAACCTATCAGATCACGTACGATTGACCTCAAATTTTGCACACAAGTCACATTCGACATTATGTACCTACTCCAACTTCTGGAATCGGAATCCGACCTCGATATCCAAAAGTCCACTCCCGGTCAAACTTCTCAAAAACCCTACAAATTTCTAACTTTCGCCAAATTACCCCGAAATGACCTATGGACCTTCAAATCCACATCCGGGCGCGCTCCCAGTACCAAAATCACCATACGGAGCTATTCCCAGACTCGGAATCCCAAAGGGACATCAATAACATTGAAATGCACTTCAACCCAAATTTATGAAATTCTTCAAAAATGCCAACTTTCCACAATATGCACTGAAATGCTCCCGAGTCATCCAAAACCCGATCCGGACATACGCCCAAGTCCAGAATCATCATACGAACCTGTTGGAACCTTCCAATCCCGATTTCGAGGCCATTTACTCAAAAATCAAAGCTTAGTCAATTCTTCCAACTTAGAGCTTCCGAAATGAGAGTTTTCTTTCCAAATCAACTTCCCGAAATTCAATTCCGACCACGCGCATAAGTCATAATACCTGAAATGAAACTACTCAAGGCCTCAAACCAGCGAGCGATGAGCTAGAGCTCAAAATGATCGGTCGGGTCGTTACATTCTCTCCCACTTAAACATACGTTCACCCTCTAACATGCTAAGAACTGCTCTGGAGGTTTCCGAAATAACTGGTCAACACCTCGTGCACCTACCCGTGCTACCACAACCCAGTTGATCACATTAGCTCTAGCAAATCTGAAGATTCTCCCTTTTATTCAGTCAAGTTAGCCTTAGCGCCAAATTCCAACATCTGCAATTCTTTACCAGGTCTGTTCCCAACATACGAACACCGTATCCATCACTACACGATGTACCAATACCTGAATGTGTACTGTTACTGAATTCACACCATGCATCGCGTTATTCACATGACCATAATGACATCCCCTGACAACAATAGCCGAAATCCCATGAATCTGATGCCCACAACATACCTCATGAAGCATATAAGTCCCGTATCTGCTCTCGCAATACTGCCACGATAGAAGAGATGTGTAGAAACTCATAACCACCTGCCGAATCACAAATCATGGAGTCTCTCCTCCTGACAAAAACCATTACCTCATTCTGGACTGAATATCGATATTTACTCTTTAATGTGCCTCATATAAATTTGGTCGCATTGATCCCAGCTCCAATGATCTCTTCTCACCCAGTATAAGTTATTCAGGCAATAAGCCATCTCAGACACGGCCAGAAGTCTCATATGATGCCACCATGTGCCATTAAGTTACAAACTCATATGTGATGCATAAGGAAAAATGAACTTTGGAAATAACTATTCCACCCAAGACTAATTAAAAAGCGAAAGGATGTTATGAACCCTCCTCAGAAAATGAGAAACAAAACACACAAGAATAGATATGGGGAAACTGTACTCAACATCACACTATTGCGGCGTGCAACCCGATCTAACCATGATACCCGTGGCGGCATGCCACCCGATCCACACAACGCTAAAACCATGAATCGCATCCCAATTCAGGCTTAATGAACTTTAGAACTTCAAACTTCTACATTCGATGGCGAAACCTATCAGATCACGTACGATTGACCTCAAATTTTGCACACAAGTCACATTCGACATTATGTACCTACTCCAACTTCTGGAATCAGAATCCGACCTCGATATCCAAAAGTCCACTCCCGGTCAAACTTCTCAAAAACCCTACAAATTTCTAACTTTCGCCAAATTACCCCGAAATGACCTACGGACCTCCAAATCCACATCCGGGCGCGCTCCCAATACCAAAATCACCATACGGAGCTATTCCCAGACTCGGAATCCCAAAGGGACATCAATAACATTGAAATGCACTTCAACCCAAATTTATGAAATTCTTCCAAAATGCCAACTTTCCACAATATGCGCTGAAATGCTCCCGAGTCATCCAAAACCCGATACGGACATACGCCCAAGTCCAAAATCATCATACGAACCTGTTGGAACCTTCCAATCCCGATTTCGAGGCCATTTACTCAAAAATCAAACCTTAGTCAATTCTTCAAACTTAGAGCTTCCGAAATGAGAGTTTTCTTTCCAAATCAACTTTCCGAAATTCAATTCTGACCACACGCGTAAGTCATAATACCTGAAATGAAACTACTCAAGGCCTCAAACCAGCGAGCGATGTGCTAGAGCTCAAAATGATCGGTCGAGTCGTTACATTCTCTCCCACTTAAACATACGTTCACCCTCTAACATGCTAAGAACTGCTCTGGAGGTTTCCGAAATAACTGGTCAACACCTCGTGCACCTACCCGTGCTACCACAACCCAGTTGATCACATTAGCTCTAGCAAATCTGAAGATGCTCCCTTTTATTCAGTCAAGTTAGCCTTAGCGCCAAATTCCAACATCTGCAATTCTTTACCCGGTCTGTTCCCAACATACGAACACCGTATCCATCACTACACGATGTACCAATACCTGAATGTGTACTGTTACTGAATTCACACCATGCATCGCGTTATTCACATGACCATAATGACATCCCCTGACAACAATAGCCGAAATCCCATGAATCTGATGCCCACAACATACCTCATGAAGCATATAAGTCCCGTATCTGCTCTCGTAATACTGCCACGATAGAAGAGATGTGTAGAAACTCATAACCACCTGCCGAATCACAAATCATGGAGTCTCTCCTCCTGACAAAAACCATTACCTCATTCTGGACTGAATATCGATATTTACTCTTTAATGTGCCTCATATAAATTTGGTCGCATTGATCCCAGCTCCAATGATCTCTTCTCACCCAGTATAAGTTATTCAGGCAATAAGCCATCTCAGACACGGCCAGAAGTCTCATATGATGCCACCATGTGCCATCAAGTTACAAACTCACATGTGATGCATAAGGAAAAATGAACTTTGGAAATAACTATTCCACCCACGACTAATTAAAAAGCGAAAGGATGTTATGAACCCTCCTCAGAAAATGAGAAACAAAACACACAAGAATAGATATGGGGAAACTGTACTCAACATCATACTGTTGCGGCGTGCAACCCGATCTAACCATGATACCCGTGGCGGCATGCCACCCTATCCACACAACGCTAAAACCATGAATCGCATCCCAATTCAGGCTTAATGAACTTTAGAACTTCAAACTTCTACATTCGATGGCGAAACCTATCAGATCACGTACGATTGACCTCAAATTTTGCACACAAGTCACATTCGACATTATGTACCTACTCCAACTTCTGGAATCAGAATCCGACCTCGATATCCAAAAGTCCACTCCCGGTCAAACTTCTCAAAAACCCTACAAATTTCTAACTTTTGCCAAATTACCCCGAAATGACCTACGGACCTCCAAATCCACATCCGGGCGCGCTCCCAATACCAAAATCACCATACGGAGCTATTCCCAGACTCGGAATCCCAAAGGGACATCAATAACATTGAAATGCACTTCAACCCAAATTTATGAAATTCTTCCAAAATGCCAACTTTCCACAATATGCGCTGAAATGCTCCCGAGTCATCCAAAACCCGATACGGACATACGCCCAAGTCCAAAATCATCATACGAACCTGTTGGAACCTTCCAATCCCGATTTCGAGGCCATTTACTCAAAAATCAAACCTTAGTCAATTCTTCAAACTTAGAGCTTCCGAAATGAGAGTTTTCTTTCCAAATCAACTTTCCGAAATTCAATTCTGACCACACGCGTAAGTCATAATACCTGAAATGAAACTACTCAAGGCCTCAAACCAGCGAGCGATGTGCTAGAGCTCAAAATGATCGGTCGAGTCGTTACATTCTCTCCCACTTAAACATACGTTCACCCTCTAACATGCTAAGAACTGCTCTGGAGGTTTCCGAAATAACTGGTCAACACCTCGTGCACCTACCCGTGCTACCACAACCCAGTTGATCACATTAGCTCTAGCAAATCTGAAGATGCTCCCTTTTATTCAGTCAAGTTAGCCTTAGCGCCAAATTCCAACATCTGCAATTCTTTACCCGGTCTGTTCCCAACATACGAACACCGTATCCATCACTACACGATGTACCAATACCTGAATGTGTACTGTTACTGAATTCACACCATGCATCGCGTTATTCACATGACCATAATGACATCCCCTGACAACAATAGCCGAAATCCCATGAATCTGATGCCCACAACATACCTCATGAAGCATATAAGTCCCGTATCTGCTCTCGTAATACTGCCACGATAGAAGAGATGTGTAGAAACTCATAACCACCTGCCGAATCACAAATCATGGAGTCTCTCCTCCTGACAAAAACCATTACCTCATTCTGGACTGAATATCGATATTTACTCTTTAATGTGCCTCATATAAATTTGGTCGCATTGATCCCAGCTCCAATGATCTCTTCTCACCCAGTATAAGTTATTCAGGCAATAAGCCATCTCAGACACGGCCAGAAGTCTCATATGATGCCACCATGTGCCATCAAGTTACAAACTCACATGTGATGCATAAGGAAAAATGAACTTTGGAAATAACTATTCCACCCACGACTAATTAAAAAGCGAAAGGATGTTATGAACCCTCCTCAGAAAATGAGAAACAAAACACACAAGAATAGATATGGGGAAACTGTACTCAACATCATACTGTTGCGGCGTGCAACCCGATCTAACCATGATACCCGTGGCGGCATGCCACCCTATCCACACAACGCTAAAACCATGAATCGCATCCCAATTCAGGCTTAATGAACTTTAGAACTTCAAACTTCTACATTCGATGGCGAAACCTATCAGATCACGTACGATTGACCTCAAATTTTGCACACAAGTCACATTCGACATTATGTACCTACTCCAACTTCTGGAATCAGAATCCGACCTCGATATCCAAAAGTCCACTCCCGGTCAAACTTCTCAAAAACCCTACAAATTTCTAACTTTTGCCAAATTACCCCGAAATGACCTACGGACCTCCAAATCCACATCCGGGCGCGCTCCCAATACCAAAATCACCATACGGAGCTATTCCCAGACTCGGAATCCCAAAGGGACATCAATAACATTGAAATGCACTTCAACCCAAATTTATGAAATTCTTCCAAAATGCCAACTTTCCACAATATGCGCTGAAATGCTCTCGAGTCATCCAAAACCCGATACGGACATACGCCCAAGTCCAAAATCATCATACGAACCTGTTGGAACCTTCCAATCCCGATTTCGAGTCCATTTACTCAAAAATCAAACCTTAGTCAATTCTTCCAACTTAGAGCTTCCGAAATGAGAGTTTTCTTTCCAAATCAACTTCCCGAAATTCAATTCTGACCACGCGCGTAAGTCATAATACCTGAAGTGAAACTAATCAAGGCCTCAAACCAGCGAGCGATGTGCTAGAGCTCAAAATGACCGGTCGGGTCGTTACATTCTCTCCCACTTAAACATACGTTCACCCTCTAACATGCTAAGAACTGCTCTGGTGGTTTCCGAAATAACTGGCCAACACCTCGTGCACCTACCCGTGCTACCACAACCCAGTTGATCACATTAGCTCGAGCAAATCTGAAAATTCTCCCTTTTATTCAGTCAAGTTAGCCTTAGCGCCAAATTCCAACATCTGCAATTCTTTACCAGGTCTGTTCCCAACATACGAACACCGTATCCATCACTACACGATGTACCAATACCTGAATGTGTACTGTTACTGAATTCACACCATGCACCGCGTTATTCACATGACCATAATGACATCCCCTGACAACAATAGCCGAAATCCCACGAATCTGATGCCCACAACATACCTCATGAAGCATATAAGTCCCGTATCTGCTCTCGCAATACTGCCACGACAGAAGAGATGTGTAGAAACTCATAACCACCTGCCGAATCACAAATCATGGAGTCTCTCCTCCTGACAAAAACCATTACCTCATTCTGGACTGAATATCGATATTTACTCTTTAATGTGCCTCATATAAATTTGGTCGCATTGATCCCAGCTCCAATGATCTCGTCTCACCCAGTATAAGTTATTCAGGCAATAAGCCATCTCAGACACGGCCAGAAGTCTCATATGATGCCACCATGTGCCATCAAGTTACAAAATCACATGTGATGCATAAGGAAAAATGAACTTTGGAAATAACTATTCCACCCATGACTAATTAAAAAGCGAAAGGATGTTATGAACCCTCCTCAGAAACTGAGAAACAAAACACACAAGAATAGATATAGGGAAACTGTACTCAACATCACACTGTTGCGGCGTGCAACCCGATCTAACCATGATACCCGTGGCGGCGTGCCACCCGATCCACACAACGCTAAAACCACGAATCGCATCCCAATTAAGGCTTAATGGACTTTAGAACTTCAAACTTCTACATTCGATGCCGAAACCTATCAGATCATGTACGATTGACCTCAAATTTTGCACACAAGTCACATTCGACATTATGTACCTACTCCAACTTCTGGAATCGAAATCCGACCTCGATATCCAAAAGTCCACTCCCGGTCAAACTTCTCAAAAACCCTACAAATTTCTAACTTTCGCCAAATTACCCCGAAATGACCTACGGACCTCCAAATCCACATCCGGGCGCGCTCCCATTACCAAAATCACCATACGGAGCTATTCCCAGACTCGGAATCCCAAAGGGACATCAATAACATTGAAATGCAATTCAACCCAAATTTATAAAATTCTTCCAAAATGCCAACTTTCCACAATATGCGCTGAAATGCTCCCGAGTCATCCAAAACCCGATACGGACATACGCCCAAGTCCAAAATCATCATACGAACCTGTTGGAACCTTCCAATCCCAATTTCGAGGCCATTTACTCAAAAATCAAACCTTAGTCAATTCTTCCAACTTAGAGCTTCCGAAATGAGAGTTTTCTTTCCAAATCAACTTCCCGAAATTCAATTCCGACCACGCGCGTAAGTCATAATACCTGAAATGAAACTACTCAAGGCCTCAAACCAGCGAGCGATGCGCTAGAGCTCAAAATGATCGGTCGGGTCGTTACATTCTCTCCCACTTAAACATACGTTCACCCTCTAACATGCTAAGAACTGCTCTGGAGGTTTCCGAAATAACTGGTCAACACCTCGTGCACCTACCCGTGCTACCACAACCTAGTTGATCACATTAGCTTTAGCAAATCTGAAGATTCTCCCTTTTATTCAATCAAGTTAGCCTTAGCGCCAAATTCTAACATCTGCAATTCTTTACCGGGTCTGTTCCCAACATACGAACACCGTATCCATCACTACACGATGTACCAATACCTGAATGTGTACTGTTACTGAATTCACACCATGCACCGCGTTATTCACATGACCATAATGACATCCCCTGACAACAATAGCCGAAATCCCATGAATCTGATGCCCACAACATACCTCATGAAGCATATAAGTCCCGTATCTGCTCTCGCAATACTGCCACGATAGAAGAGATGTGTAGAAACTCATAACCACCTGCCGAATCACAAATCATGGAGTCTCTCCTCCTGACAAAAACCATTACCTCATTCTGGACTGAATATCGATATTTACTCTTTAATGTGCCTCATATAAATTTGGTCGCATTGATCCCAGCTCCAACGATCTCTTCTCACCCAGTATAAGTTATTCAGGCAATAAGTCATCTCAGACACGGCCAGAAGTCTCATATGATGCCACCATGTGCCATCAAGTTACAAACTCACATGTGATGCATAAGGAAAAATGAACTTTGGAAATAACTATTCCACCCACGACTAATTAAAAAGCGAAAGGATGTTATGAACCCTCCTCAGAAAATGAGAAACAAAACACACAAGAATAGATATGGGGAAACTGTACTCAACATCACACTGTTGCGGCGTGCAACCCGATCTAACCATGATACCCGTGGCGGCATGCCACCCGATCCACACAACGCTAAAACCATGAATCGCATCCCAATTCAGGCTTAAAGAACTTTAGAACTTCAAACTTCTACATTCGATGGCGAAACCTATCAGATCACGTACGATTGACCTCAAATTTTGCACACAAGTCACATTCGACATTATGTACCTACTCCAACTTCTGGAATCAGAATCTGACCTCGATATCCAAAAGTCTACTCCCGGTCAAACTTCTCAAAAACCCTACAAATTTCTAACTTTCGCCAAATTACCCCGAAATGACCTACGGACCTCCAAATCCACATCCGGGCGCGCTCCCAATACCAAAATCACCATACGGAACTATTCCCAGACTCGGAATCCCAAAGGGACATCAATAACATTGAAATGCACTTCAACCCAAATTTATGAAATTCTTCCAAAATGCCAACTTTCCACAATATGCGCTGAAATGCTCCCGAGTCATCCAAAACCCGATACGGACATACGCCCAAGTCCAAAATCATCATACGAACCTGTTGGAACCTTCCAATCCCAATTTCGAGGCCATTTACTCAAAAATCAAACCTTAGTCAATTCTTCCAACTTAGAGCTTCCGAAATGAGAGTTTTCTTTCCAAATCAACTTCTCGAAATTCAATTCTGACCACGCGCGTAAGTCATAATACCTGAAGTGAAACTAATCAAGGCCTCAAACCAGCGAGCGATGTGCTAGAGCTCAAAATGACCGGTCGGGTCGTTACATTCTCTCCCACTTAAACATACGTTCACCCTCTAACATGCTAAGAACTGCTCTGGAGGTTTCCGAAATAACTGGCCAACACCTCGTGCACCTACTCGTGCTACCACAACCCAGTTGATCACATTAGCTCGAGCAAATCTGAAAATTCTCCCTTTTATTCAGTCAAGTTAGCCTTAGCGCCAAATTCCAACATCTGCAATTCTTTACCAGGTCTGTTCCCAACATACGAACACCGTATCCATCACTACACGATGTACCAATACCTGAATGTGTACTGTTACTGAATTCACACCATGCACCGCGTTATTCACATGACCATAATGACATCCCCTGACAACAATAGCCGAAATCCCACGAATCTGATGCCCACAACATACCTCATGAAGCATATAAGTCC